>NW_022170819.1:35931516-36032528 GCF_008802855.1 Photinus pyralis | reverse complement strand
GATTTATAAACACATTGGGGGTGGATTTCTATGTGACGCAAGGGGTTGCAAGAAATTATTTTTGCATCTGTTTATTGGATATGTATAGCAGTATTTTTCTGCACAAACTAGAAAGTGATAACTACCCGCGTTTTGCCGTATTCGAATTATAAACACATTGGGGGTGGATTTCTATGTGACGCAAGGGGTTGCAAGAAATTATTTATGCATCTTTTTATTGGACATGTATAGCAGTATTTTTCTGCACAAACTAGAAAGTGATAACTATTCGCGCATTGCTTGTTTGTAAAGGTGGACGCAATCTACATTTTTTTGTATTTCTGTGGTATTCGGGCATCTTCGGAGAAACGGTTGCTATCTTTGGTTGCTGTCTTCACGCAGGTATTATTATTATGGTCGGTGTCTCAGGTCTAGCCTGGTTAACTAATCGCACGGATTAAAATCCTTGATGGCCACAACAGCCAACGCTAACAAAAAAAAAATTTCCTGCAAATTTAGCAATTTAAGTAAGTGTGTGTAAGTATTGTTTATTGCGTAAGTGTTTGTTTGACTTTGCGTTTGGGTTGAATACGAGGTTGTGATAACGTGGTGTGTTTCTGAGAAGAAAGAGTTTTGTGTTTTTTAGGTGTGCTAGGACGTGTAATTTTATTAGGTGGATCACTGTCCTTGTAGTGTATGTTGTGTTACTAGTATTTATTGCGTTTGTTTGTTCAGGAAGTTGCGTTTGCGTGGTTGGTTGAGTTAAAGGTGGAGATATTACAGTATGTTGTGTGTCATGTTGTAGGTAAGTCAAAAGTGCTGTTTAGGTTTTTGCGTTTGAGTTGAATACTAATGGGTCGTGATAATGTGGTTTGCTTCAGAGGCGAATCTCTGATTGTACTCGTAGTATTTGTTGTATCATTTATTGTACTTGTTTGTTCGGTAAGTTGTATTTGTGTGTTTGTTTGGGTTAGAGGTGGAGATATTACAGTATGTTATGTGCCGTGTTGTGAGCGAGTACTCTTGTTGACATGTATTATACGTTGTGGATCATGTGTGTATGTAGTAACTTGTGTTATGGGTTTTTATCGATTAAACCTAATAGTTGTAAATTGTGGTGTATTGTCTTTGGTATAACTCCGGTAGCACTAAGAATAATGGGAGCTATATCAGTAGATTTCGTTCTCCATTGCGCCTTAAGCTCGATAGCTATGTGGATGTATTTGCGGGGTTCTTCTGCATGCGTTGTGCGTTGTGGTTAAGTTGTTAGTGTTGGGAATGGCAATGTCTATAATACAAATGGATTTTTGTGTTTTATCTGTAAGTGTAATGTCTGCTGGTCTATTATTGTGGATAGTTCTATCCCAATATAATTTATGTGTGTTGTTTTTAAGTATTATCTGTGGCGTGTATTTGTTGTATGGTGTCTTATCTGTTATGAGATTATGTTTTTTGATGAATGATTTTAGCTACCTGATCGTGTCGATGTTTGTATTCTGTTTGTGTAAGTCGCGTGCATGCCGATAATATATGTTGGATTGCTTCTGATGTTTGTGAACAGAGTCGACAAGAATCATTTGTTACTGTTTTGTCTTTATGTATGTTTTTTATAGTTGCGTGTATTAATGACCTGGTCTTGTATTGCTAACATGAAACCCTCAGTCTCCGGGAAGATATCACATTCAGACAACCAATTGTGCGTTGCTACAGAATCAACACAATCCTGGTTAACCTCTTGTGGAAATCGTCCATGTAAAGGCTTTTGGTTCCATGTCTGTATGTTATTTGTGATGTATGTAAGTTTGGATGTGGGTGGGAGTAATAGTGGGAGTAATAGTGTACGGGTGTTTCTCTGTATTTGTTCTAAATCTGTATTTGTCCAACGTATAAATCAAAAGAGTATGTAAGTACTGGTGTGGCAAAGTGTTAATAGCTTTGATTGTATTTCTACCTTGTAATTTTGTTTTAAGTATACTAAGTATTCTTTGTAGGTATTATTATTTTTATTATTATTATTACCATGGGTCTGGAACTAGTTTAAATTGCTGGTGGAAAATCTGGTTTACATGCTCTTCCTTTGCCGGCGATGTTTCACTAAATTTGTTGGGGTAATACAGTCAGTCCAGGTAGCGTATTGCCAATGTATTGTACAGCACAGAGCGGTCCATTTTCTGCAGTGCTCAATGCTTTGGCGATGGTATACGCAATAGGTAGTCTGCCAATCCATCGTTCGCTACAGATCACAATATAATGACGTTACTTAATGTATACAGTATTTTGTAATGGATGCGAATGTGTGTCTAAACTCGTTGTCGGCTCCAACCATATCTCTATCGTTCATTATACGTAATGTAAAACTTGTGTAGGCATTAAATCAAAAATATAGAGACCTAACATTTTTTTTATTTTTATCATTTTAGTGTTTTAGTCAATTTGTAACTTGATTTATTCCAGTTTTATTTTTATTTCAGTACATCAAATAATTAAAAAAAAACTGCTCGGACACGACAATATTTAATTTTAATTTGTTTCATTTTTATTTATTCTAAGCTACAAATTTACTCTTTTCAAAATAAAATCTAATGTAATTTGGCGTTCATTTTGTGAAATATTTAAACTAATATTATGTTTGCGTCTAACGCGCTCCTTATTGGAAGGCCTTCCAGCTTGCACTCTACTACCACTTGATGGTAAACCTCTAGATTTACGGCGGGATAATGATGTTGGCTGAACTTTAATTTTTCGTTGTTTTCTTCCGCAAAGACGACACAGTGTTTCCATAAAACTAATTAGCTGACTGAGCCCGCTAATAGAATGGCGTCACCTCGGGTGATTGCGGTACTGCAAAATATTGTGCATTTCAGAGTAATGTCATTATAATGTGATCTGTAGCGAGCGATGGATTGGCAGACTACCTATTGCGTATACCATCGCCAAAGCATTGAGCACTGCAGAAAATGGACCGCTCTGTGCTGTACAATACATTGGCAATACGCGTCCAGGTAGAATACAATCGAAAAGCATCTAAGACATACTTGAAAAAATGGGTAAAGAACTGTTTAAAGCCATTTCTCCGATTTCAGATTTGCTGGGGTGTACCTAATAACGAGTCCGCTATTGGTAATCAAAGACCCTGAACTGATCAAGCAAATCACCGTCAAGGATTTCGAGTACTTTCTAGATCATAGTAGGTATCTTCCCGACGAAAGCGAACCTCTATGGGGCAAAAATCTGTTTGCTCTTAAAGGTAATGTTACTCTTATTGGGGATTACGTCTACTGACCTTGAGCTATACACAGGTGAGAGGTGGAAGGAAATGCGAGCAACTCTAAGCCCCGCGTTTACCAGCAGTAAAATGAAAACCATGTTTTTTCAAGTTTTATCGAACTGTAGTGAGAGGTTCGTAAATCATTTCAAAGTGGAAGGTTCCACCGACACGGTTAAAGTGGAACTCAAGGATGCTTTCACGAGGTTTACCAACGACGCTATTGCGTCCTCGTCGTTTGGCGTCGAATGCGATTCCCTAAAAGAGCCCGAAAACGAGTTCTATCAAATTGGTAAGGAGGCGACGACTTACAGCGGATTTTGGAAAAATCTGAAGGTCATCATAATTAGTTTCTTACCAAAATTGGCTCTTGTAAGTAACTTGGTCTTTAACCAATTGGCTATCAGTGGACTGCTTTCAGTTTTTTGGAATTCGTCTATTTACCGACAACGTTAGTGCCTTCTTTCGAAATCTTGTGGTTACTAACATCGCGATGCGCGAAAAGGATGGAATCGTGCGACCTGACATGATTCACCTTCTGATGGAGGCGAGAAAAGGACGACTGAAGCATGAACGGTCGAACGATGTAATCGACTCAGGATACGCCGTCATTGCAGAATCTAAAATTGGAAAGGAAGAGCATAGGCAAAAGTTGAATTTGAGTGATGATGATGTGACCGCCCAAGCTATGATTTTTTTCAACGCCGGGTTCGATACGGTTGCCGCCTTTATGTGCTTTACCGCATACGAGCTTGCAGTTAATCCGTATATACAAGAAAGGTTACGGGAAGAAGTCGACAATGTTTTGAGGGAAGGAAACGGAACATTAACGTATGAAGGTCTAATGCAGATGGAGTACATGGATATGGTGCTAACGGGTAAAGTTAAGTGAATAGCGGATTAGCGCTAACATAATATGATTTCAGAGGTCTTACGCAAGTGGCCACCTTCTACATCAATTGATCGGAAGTGCGTCAAACCGTATACAATTCCACCTAAAAGGGAGGGTGAAAAACCAGTTCATCTGAAAAAGGGGGACATGGTTATTATGGTTATGTACGGAATGCAGCTGGACGAAAAGTACTATCCCGATCCCGACCGTTTCGATCCCGAAAGGTTCAGCAAAGAAAATCGAATAAATATCGTACCTTACACTTATGTGCCGTTTGGTGTTGGACCGCGCAGCTGCATTGGAAACCGGTTCGCCCTACTCGAAACTAAAGTGTTATTTTTTTACATTTTGAGATACTTCGAAATAGTCGTGGTTAAAGAATCGGTAGTGCCAATAAAAATATCACGAAAAATAATGAAACTAAATCCAGAGAAGGGGTTTTGGTTCGGCCTGAAGCCCCGAACGGTTCATTACTAAATGTATCAATAGAGTAAATAGAAATAAGTCAACATTAACACAAAATAAAGTACTATTTATGTATATTGTACGAGCCCTAACACATAAATGTTCGGACACTCAAAATTTTACAAATGTTGTAACTAAAAATCATTATTATTTTTTTCTTACTATAGTTATAAATTAAACATATTTTTCTTTCGCCTATTTAAAAAAGTATTTTCTAATGCTCAATCATTTTAACCTAAAGATCAACTTACTTTATAAAAATCTAAACCTGATTAGTGGATCCACCTTCGACAGGTTTAGGTAGAAACATGACCATTTGTTACTTCGTTCCATTTTACTGTAAGATTCCGTACTGTGTCTCTTCGTCCAGATTTGCAAATGGTTATCGGCGCTTTCTGCATTCTAGGGGTAACTGTTGGCCGTCTTCCTGTGTTGTTTCCTTCAACTTCGATTGATGCTGTTTTCCCATATACTTTGTTACAATATCTACCACCGTGGACATGGGCAAATTGAATTCCTGACCAATTGTCCTAAAGGATTTTCCCTTATGAACCCAATTTAATTATTAATTGTCGAATTTCTTTCCGTGTTGCTTTGCCATGTGCCATTTTTCTTTTAACAAAATGTCAAAGTGTGCTGACAAGTTATAAAAATTAGAATTTTTTTGGTTTTTATCCTGTTACCTAGATCAAACTATCAAATATATGTGGTGTCCGAACATTTATGTGTCAGTTAATTTCGCTGGTTTTCTCATTTTTATGTTGTGAGAGCATTAAAAAAATAGTTTTTTGGTATTAAACATAAACAATAAACTTATAATACTCATTTCTATATAAGATATCTGCGGCTTTATTGGACATTGGACTGGTTTTATTTTTTTTTCGGTTTTATTTTAAAAATGCTAGATGTCCCAACATTTATGTGTTAGGGCTCGTATTTTCCTTTTTGCGTTATAATGGGGTGCACTAATCGCGGTTTGGGCGGATCGGAATCCTCGGGTAAACTCAATCAGAATAAACAGCAACTTCAGAAATTCTAAAGGGCAAGGCCGATGAAATTAAAGCCCACAGCAATTTCCCCAAGCGGGAATAATAAATAATGAATTCGGTAACAGTATCTACGGGAAAGCAAATGCAGGAGACCGAAACAATATCCTCCTTTATAATTATTGACACGGAAAGTAACTTGCAATCAAACGGAGCGGTAGAAATTAATGTGCAAGACAAAGCAAAAGCTATAAATACGGTGCGGTAAACTTAAGGTAAAAGCAATACGTAAACGGTATGAATGAAAAATAAATTTACGCAAAAGCTCAAAATTTGCGAAAGTGCAAGAGGCAGAAAGGTTTAGATACGAAACGCTTCCAAAGTAAATTTACGAAAAAGCTCAACAATTAGGTACTATATTTACGAAACGTAGCTTGCAAAAGTGCAAAAGGCCGAAAGATTTTAAATACGTTAAACACCAACTCTCAAAATATGGAGAGGGAACGTCGGAAATTCCGGCCCAGTTGGCGTATTCATTTAATACTGTCCCAAAATTACAACTTCTTCAATTAAATGTGCGGTCTGCTGACGTCCTAAAAATCGGTAATTGGTTTTATAATTCAAATCAATTAGAAGCGCTTCTTTTAATACCCCTCACGACTAAGCGGAAAGACGTTTACTGCAATACATTGATTTAGCCTCACTTACTTAATTGGCCGGATTGAAATGTCTATTGTTAATTGGAATGTTGGGATCAACCGGCGGAGTTGGTCATTTAAATAATTCCTTGACGGAGCTGAAATTCCAAAATATTAATTTGCCCTCGTCTTCTAAATGACAAGAGCTTTCGGACGCAAACAAGTAATTAAAATATCTTGACCGGCACGGTTGCATACGGCTTTCGTTTGCGGCTGTGCTGTAGGTCGCACGAACCGATCACAGAATCCACGGGTTGTTCTTGATGAGCCGGCTAACGAAACAGGCCCAATATAGGCAAGGTCGAAACCACTAGTAAAGTCCATGGAACTGGGACAGTAGTTTTCTTACAGCGCCTTCGGAGACTGGGAGTCGTGGCTCTTTCATTATCCGCTGGCAAGCCGCAGCAGTGCAGCCAGCCGTCGTGCCGTCCAACAGTGCAACTGCGCTACAGCGTAACCGCGCTCGCCGCGTCATCCAGCAACATAACCACGTCACCGCTTCTTCATCCAGCAGCGCAACCACGTAATATAGTGGTTAAGCTGTAAATATATCTATTAACTTTGTCAATGGGTCCGGTAAGAGAGCCCGTAACAATTGGCGCCCAACGTTGGAGCCCAGTCTGTGAGTGCAAAGCTCGTAGGAACCCACCAATAACGAGTGATTCAGCAATGGTAATCAACTCGAGGAGCAATGCCAGCACGGAATCGACTCCCACTTCCACCAGCGCCTCTCCGACCACCACCCCAAGTGCTTCGGCCGTCACTAACGCCGGCGCGCCTCCTTCTCCCGCTAGCGCCGCGTCTCTAAATACCATCCGCCGTTACTACCAGCGCAATCGAAGAGCAAAACTATCCCGACCACTGTGACTCAAACGATCGGCCATCTGGTGGCGGCCCTCCAAATCCTGAAGAGCACAGGCAACTGCCTCTCAACCTTCTCCGGAAACCTACTCGAAAACCCCGTTACCTTCTTTGATAACCAGGAGGAATACTTCGCCAAAAACGCCGTCCCAACATATTCCCAGCGCGTCCTGTCCGAGCAACAACTCTTGAAGGCGGCCGCCAGCTAGCGCCAGCCCTTCCAGGGGGCAGTTTCCTTTCCCTCCTGCTATGACTCTTCCAAAACGCCTATGCGGCCGGGATGCCGCCGGTTCACCGACCTTCAACCAACAGACACATGAGCTACCAGGAATTGCTTAGGGGTCACCACCGCCTCGCCCTGCTAGACTCTGGGGTCTCTCACAATGTCGTCGACTGTCGGCAATTCTTAATCCAGGGAACCAATCAGCAGGGGACCTTCCTGGTGGCCAACAGCCTCACAACGCCCATTATCCTGGGTTATAGCTGGCTGCTCCGCAACGAGGCCGCTCTAGATCACGATAGCCGATATGTTCAATTGTCCACTGGGCTAGAAAACGCCACAAATCCTCCCACTGAGTCCGTTCCGCCAAGCTAGACCGAGACGATCCCGCGGAAGCTCTAAGAGATACGACATAACTGATGCCTCGGTTCCAAGAACTGCTCCACACACTTCGAGCTACCTCCTCGAAGGCGACCGAATTCGATTGTACAATTCCATGATCTTCCACTTGCCGCCCTACCGCTACTCGCCGGCCAAGAAACCGATCCTGGACCAGGAGATCGAAACAATGCGGGCCGGCCACACTTCTGGCAGCTAGAGACAGCAGCTCCTTTTTTGCTTTGCCTATACAAATACTTTTTATGTATTATGTGGCAAATAAATAATGTGGTATTGATATTATATCTAAAACTTAATTCGTGTAGATTTATGACAAGAAAAATTGAGAACGTTGTGGTCAGATAAAGCGCAAATTTTAAATAATCCCATCAAAATCAAAATCGATACGTTATGTTACCTGAATTATACCTTTAAATCAATAAATACTATCAAAAGCAGGTAATACATCGTTTGCTTTATTTATGATGCAAAAGTTACAGGTTACATTTAAACAACACAAATATCTCCTCTGATCTGCACGATTGGTGTTCAACGGACAATATTTAGCACTTTTTCCACAACATGTATTTAATTTAAAAATCACTTTTAAGAGATTTTAAGAATATTGTATGAATATTCTAGAAAGGCTCTAAGAAGGTTGTAAGAATTTTAAAGAACCCCATGTTGTAAAGACTTTGTAGAATCCCTTTTAAAATGTTTATAATACCGTTTACAAAAAACACCCTATGTTTTTCTTAAGTAATACATCCCTTCCTCAACAGGGGGCAGTGCCCTCGCTTTATGACTGTTCAGTGTTCAGTAGGGGATGTCGCAGTGCTCTTTGGTTTCGTAACGATGATTGATTATAAGAAGACCAAATCATTTTTAATATAACTCTTTTTTTTCATAAATCATGGCTGGGGAAATTGGAAATTGTTAATGTTAAGGCGTACTTCTACGACGAAGACCGACCCAAAACCCATTTTCTGGAGCCAGTATAATCTTCTTTCTGGTTAGAACCATAGGAATGGTTGTTTTCTTCATAGAAACGAATTCAAACCTCGACAGCAAGTGAAAGAATAGAATTTTAGTCTCCATTAGCGCAAAGCGTGTAAAACAATCTTTTAAACCTCGGAATGTTGGTGGACGACGCGTCACCCTTCCTCGTCCCGGAAACGTGCATTTTTCGTACTTATGAAACAAATAACTATTATAGGTATTGTCTTGTACAAAAGTGCAAATACACTATTAGAAATATTCCCGATAAAGTGTATTTTGCAGTTCCAAAAGTTCTCAATTTTTCTTACAGTTAGTGAACCATAAAACAACCTTTTTCAACAATTGTGCCGTTGATTCTTGCAAATCGACGAACTATGCAATTTTGTTTCAAAATCCGATGAATTTTCTTAGTGTTAACAAATGGAATAATTTCCAAAATACTAGTCCAGTAAGAATAGATCAAAAAATGGCAAATAGGGGAACTAAATCATGTACCTATTACTAATTCCTTCGGAAATGTGTAGCAGAAGGTTCCCTGATCAACATATAATAAAGTCCCCCCGACTTCCGGGTGTGCTAGAGGGGCGAGGGGGAAGACCGTGGTTTTGATGGCCACATTGTATAGTTTTTTACTTACAATTCGAAAACGGTGCGTCATAGAAAAAAATTCTTTTCAATATAAATACAAGCTCATTAAATTTGCTACAACTTTGATTCTATACACTTTCTTAAAAAAAACACCGTTTTTAAGTTTTTGACCCACCAAGATTGAATATGTGAATTAGACACATGCATATGACCGTACTAGCCACCTCCATACGTATAGCGGGATTTTCACTCAACAGCGGTGGGGTTGTATGAGAGGAGAGGATCGAATGCTTCACCCCATCAAGACTAGCGACCCGCCAGCACCGGCCAATGTCCTAAGCTGCATCTTCTGGCACTGAACAACTAGAACTGGATACAGCCCAAGGTGTGGGTGTAGTAAGACGGGCATCAACTGCACTTCAGCTTTTCCACGTTGGAACTGTTGCAAGCAAAACACTATAAAATGGGACCTTCAAAGCCGCTCTCACTCTCCTACACCCCTTTAGCACAGCCGGTAGTCGGGGGGACTTTACTTTATGTTGATTAGGGAAACGTCCCTTACACAATTCTGAAGGAACTGGTAATACATGAATTAGTTCCTCTATTTTTCCTAATCTGACTGGGCTATACCACAAGAAATGTAAATCTATAGTAGGCGAATGGAAAGCTCTCAGAAAGACCTACATTGAAAAAATACATCCAAATCAGAGTTCACGAAAAATCAGCTCTTGGCTTCGGACTTGTTTTCGACACAACAAAAAATGATTTTGCAAATCGGGTCGCATCGAACGATTCATTAAAGGGTGAGCTTTTTAATGCTTCTATTTTACCAAAATGTATGATTTTTATTAATCAGAACGCCAAGGCCTATTATAGAGTTACCTTCCTTGTTATATTTCGGGAGTAATTCAATTTGTAAGTTAACTAAAAAAAATTCCACAGTTCGTCAATTTGCAAGAATCATCGGGACAATTTTTGGAAATGGTTGCCTTAGGATTCCACCATCTGTAAACAAATGTAGAACGTGATGAAAATTAATTGAGACTCACAATTGTTTATTTTAGTTTGAGTGATTATGTGATGAAAATTAATTGAGACTCAAAATTGTTTATTTTAAAATTTTAAAATAAACAATTTTGAGTCTCAATTAATTTTCATCACATATTAATAATCACTCAAACTAAAAATGGAGTCCTTCATCAACAAATGTAGAACGCTCTGGGCGGGTCACCCAGTTTAAAAGACCAAGTATCGTTTTGTAAACTTGTTTATTTAATTATGCAATAACTATCAAATCTACGGTGATCGGGTTTGTCATATTGTTTTGTTATCAAAAGAAGTGACCAAATACGGATTTTCAAAAAGATCGGATGAATTTTACTTAGTAATAACCAATTGATCATCTTCGGGATTGCTTTTATATGTTTTTCCATAAAAAACAATAACATTTGAAAATGAACGTTTCATACTCATTGTATCTTATAGAAAATTCAATTCTAAACCAATACATTTCTCTTCATATTTTCCCTTAGAGCTATAGTTAACGAGATAATTGAAGTCAAATGCGAAAAGAAACGACATCTTCAATCTTGCCATTTTTTCATCGTTTTTTGTTTATACATAACAATATATTCCGGGAGTTATCGGCTAGGGGGACTATGGTTTTCGGATTCAGCGGATCTTTTTACATAGAAGATACTTGATTTCGTTGAGTGAAATGACAACACCCAGCTCAATTTGCCCAAACTGTAATTTGACTGCACTAAGTACTGAATATTGACACAACAAATGCGATCGCGTGGCATTTGACGTCACTTTCATTCGTCCAATAGTGAAGCGTTTCGCAAATTTGAATTTCGTTCGCTTATTTTGCACTTTTGAATTAACATTTTTAGCAATTAAAAACAATGGTTTAAGTATAATGTCAGGACAATAAATATTTGCTGGAGAAAGAATCAAGTAAATTTAAACCACATGCATATTCCCTATTACAGTAGGGGAGCTAGCTCGAAATCCACTGAACGAGAATGATCAAATCGTTATTTATGCATCAAGGGCATTAAGGCGATATTTATGCCGAGGGCGACAGAGCCCGAGGGCCTCCGGCCCGAGGGATTGTAAGTCGCCCGAGGGTTAAATATTGAGTAATGCCTGAGGTGCATACAACATTTTATTTTTCATCGTTTCAAAGAATGCATTTCCAATATACAAATGTTATGATTATTGTTTTCCCAACATTAAAGTGCTTCATACGAATCAAGTTGCATCTTTTTTATTACATAATATAACTCCGTCAATCAATTTGACAGGCCGTTTGAGGGCATAATGAGATGATAATCCATTATGCCCTCTCATTATGCCCTTGGGCCTAATAGACTGCTTCATATGTCACATATGACAGATGTAATGGACATATAATAGGGTGTTCGAACCTGGGTTGAGGTGAATTTTTCATCTGTGGCGGAGATGGAAATTACCTTAGACCAGTTCCGAGCATTCTACCGGCTACTCCGAATTTCTCCTTTTGTGGATAATAATGGTATTCGAGTAGGTGGTCGCCTCAATTCTACCGTATACTCATTTATGAAAAGACATCCTGCTCTGTTAAATAGTAAACATCATTTCACAAAATTGATATTTCGGCATTATCACCAAAAATATTTCCATTTAGATCCAACAGCATTGTTGGCATATGTTAGAGAGAAATATTGGCCTATTGCAGGTCGTTCTTTAGCAAAAAAAACCGTACACGACTGTGTTCAATGTTTTAAAAGTAATCCTACTACAAGTTTTCCTATGATGGCTAGTTTACCGGAACGTAGGATCGAAATGAATTATCCCTTTTCAATAGTAGGAATGGATTATGCCGGGCCTGTCTCAATTAAAAACAAGAGAGGTCGTAATAGTAGTACTAGTAAAGCCTATTTTGCTGTATTTATATGTTTTGTGACGAAAGCGATACATATTGAGACTGTCAGTGAATTGAGCACTCAAGCATTTATAGCAGCATTACGTAGATTTACTGCTAGGCGTGGCTGTCCATCAGATATTTATTCTGACAATGGCAAAAACTTTGTAGGCGCGAATAAAGAATTGTCGGCTTTGACAAAGTTATTGATTAGTGAATCACATGAAATTCAGAATGATTTATCAAAATGTGGTGTTACATGGCATTTTATACCACCGTATTCACCGCATTTTGGGGGAATATGGGAACGAAATATACGGTCTATCAAAAATCATTTAAAACGATCTTTTGCTGACACAAGGTTTACGTTTGAGGAATTGAGTACTGCTTTAATTCAGATTGAAGGTATATTGAATTCGAGACCTTTGATTTACCAAATGATCCTAATGACTTGGAACCTCTTACACCATCTCATTTTCTAATGGGTAGAAAGATGAATATGGTGCCCCAAGTGGATCTGACGAGTACTCCGCTTAATAGACTAAAAACCAATCAATCGATCCAGTTAATGTTGCAACTGTTTTGGAAGCGCTGGACGAAAGAATATTGTAACGGAAATGCTGCAGACATGACGTCGCCTTTGGCGTTCTGGAATTTTCTACGCGTATTCGAGAATGTACTGGACTTACATTGCTTGCGTGTATAAAGGGTTGCGGACCGAACATCGCGGCAGTCTACTACGGAACGAGTACGTATGAAACATCGAGCGCGAAAATCTGATATAAATTGCGAAGTGTGTGATATAAATAATCGATATAAATTGTACGGATTTTATAGTGTTTTAGTTTTGTTTAATAAATATTGATATAAATCGAACCCGAATTTATAAATAACGTTACATTGGTGTCAGGAGTGGAATTAATTAAATTAATTAAAAGTAAGTTTAAATTAAGTGCTTGTACTTGTGTATGCCTGTAACAAGATCTGCTGCCGCTAAAATGGAAGAAACGATGCTCAATTTGCTCCAGCAAATCCAAAATGGCCAACAGGTGTTGCAACAAGAAATGAAAAGCACCCAAGAAAATTCTAGAAATATTCAAGAGAATTTGGAAGAAAATTCTAGAAATTTTGAAGAGAAGTTCGAGAAAATGGAAGAAAATTCTAGAAAGATTAATGAAGAAAATTCTAGAAATATTCAAGAGAAGTTCGAGAAGTTGGAAGAAAATTCTAGAAATATTCAAGAGAAGTTCGAGAAGTTGGAAGAAAATTCTAGAAAGATTAATGAAGAAAATTATAGAAATATTCAAGAGAAGTTCGAAGAAAATTCTAGAAATTTTGAAGAGAAGTTCGAGAAAATGGAAGAAAATTCTAGAAATATTCAAGAGAAATTCGAGAAGATGGAGGAAAATTCTAGAAAGATTATCGAAGAAGTCTCTACATCAATTGAAGAAAAAGTTGAAGATAGAATTACGGAAGTTTCCAAAACATTTAAAGCAACATTCGTTGAGATTGAGCACAAGTATGAAGAGCTGCGCGAGCAATTCTTGCGACTGACTACGAAAGAGCGTACTAGTAGTGCCCCAGAAACAAATACAAGAGTAGAAGGCGACGTTCAGCAAGCCCGAGTAAAGCCACCTACTTTTGATGGTAAGATTCCTTGGACCACGTACGTTCGACAGTTTGAAGCAGCGGCTGCGGCAAATAAATGGACTCTTCAAGACAAAACTACAGCCCTGATTCTTGCTCTGAGAGGAGATGCTCTGGATGTGTTGCGGACCATCCCCGAGGATCAACAGAACTTCCAACAAATAGTAGCGCGACTCGAAATGCGATATGGCGATAAACACCTTCAGCAAGTTTACTATGCCCAAGTCAAGAACCGAATGCAGAAACCTGGAGAAAGTTTGCAGGAACTTGAAGCGGACATCGCTAGACTGATTCGATTGGCATACCCTACGGCACCGGAGAGCTTTCTTGATCAACTGGCTGTACAAACATTTATCGATGCCGTTCGTGATGGAGATGCCCAGCAGGCTTTGAGACTGGCTAGGCACGACAAAATTGAGAAAGCTTTGGCCCATGCGTTAGAATTCGAAGCCGCCAAGAAAGCTAGTCATGGAAGTGCGCGAGTACGTATGGTGGAACCTCGCAGTGACAGCCGGGTAAGAACAATCGAAGAGGAAGGTGGCTCTGGAAGTTTTGAAGAAAAGGTCAGTAAAGAAGTGGAAGAAAAGGTCAGTAAAGTAATGGAAGAAAAGATCAATAAAGCAATACAGTCACTGGCAAAGAAACGTGAACCACGGCGAGATTGGACACGTTCGCCGCAACTGCCAAAAACCATTGCAGCAGTCGGAAAACTAAGAAAGGTCGACAGGAAGGGGCTATCGTCGACCTGCAGAAACAAAGCCCCGATCTTCACTGTAAACATTTCGTCGTCTGGAAAAGTTCACAATAATGCAGACGCTTTGTCAAGAAGACCGTGCAAGGACAACTGCACACATTGTTCTAAAATAGAAGACAAGATTGGCCATCTGCGACGAACAACTGTAGAGAGTGAGGAATGGAAGCCAAGCGAAATCAAAACGGCCCAAGAAAACGACCCAAGTTTAAAAACTGTTCTGAATTGGATGCGCCACGGACAAAGACCAGACTGGCAAGACATTAGTGCCACAAGTCCTGAAGTAAAGAGTTATTGGGCCAATGGAATAGCCTGACTCTGAAAGACAACCTGTTGTATAGGACCCTTGAAAGTGAAGATGGCACCGAATCGACGCTGCAATTAGTAGTACCTAGAAGCAAAATGTCGGAAGTATTGCGAAAATTGCATGACGGCGCTTCCGGAGGACACTTTGGTATTACGAAAACGTTGCAAAGGGTACGTGAGCGATTCTATTGGGTCAACCGTAAAGAAGATGTCCGGCGATGGTGTCAAAAATGTGAGTTATGTGCTACTGGAAACGGACCAGTTTCCAAGAAGAAGGCACCCATGAGGCAGTATAACGTTGGTAGTCCGATGGAACGAGTTGCTATCGATTTCGCAGGACCGTTTCCCGAGACAGATGGCGGAAATAAATATATCCTAGTCGCTATGGATTATTTCACAAAGTGGACTGAAGCTTACGCCATTCCAAACCAAGAGGAAGCAACAGTTGCAGAAGTGTTGGTAAAGGAGTTCTTTACACGTTTTGGTGTTCCTATAGAAATCCATTCAGACCAAGGAAGGAACTTTGAATCGGCTTTGTTCCAAGATGTTTGTCGATTGGTAGGAGCAATAAAACAAGAACAACACCTTTGCATCCTCAGTCAGATGGAATGGTTGAGAGAATGAATCGAACGATGGGTAAATATCTTTCAAAAGTCGTGGCAGAACATCAAAAAAATTGGGACCAGTACCTCCACCTGTTCCTTATGGCATATCGATCAGCCGTCAACGAGACCACGGGTCAGACTCCTGCCTGCCTTATGTTGGGTCGTGAACTACGCCTTCCATGTGATCTCGAGTTTGGGCGTAAACCCCATGAAGAATATGTTGCAGGTGAAAATTATGTTGACCAACTAAAGGCGAAGATGAACGATATTCACGACTTGGCTAGAAGTCATATTCAGATTGCCAGCGATCGCATGAAAAATCAATACAACCTCCGCTCGGCCAATGAAACTTTTGAAGCTGGAGATCTGGTATGGCTGCACAATCCACAGAGACGAAGGGGTCTTTCTCCCAAGCTACAAAGACAATGGGAAGGTCCGTATGAGGTGATCAAGAAATAAATGACGTGATATATCGTATCAGAATGAACCACCGAAAACCGAAAGTTGTCCACATTAATCGACTCGCACGATATGCCGGATCCAACAACAACGAAGAAGTTAGAGGTATTCGAGAAGAGGAACGCAGCTTTGGGATCGAGCCAAACTTTAACGATTTTATGTGAAATTACGCCCAGCGGAAGAAAGCTCGATTTGGCGTTACTCAGGAAATTTGTCAAAATATTTTTGAGCTTCCGGTTAACGTTTCCATCGCCCATTGTGTCGCCGAAGACCTTCGCATGGGTAGAGGTATAGCTTCCGTATTCCGGAAAAAATTTGGAAGAATAGACGAGTTGATAAAGCAAAGACCACGAGTGGGTAAAGTACTGCGCTTGGAAGATAGTCAACGCTCTTTGTTCTACTTGGTTTCAAAGAAAACGTCAGAAGGCAAACCCACCTATGAAAACCTCTGGTCTGCTTTAAAAAGCTTAAGGAAACTCATGGCATATTATGACATAAATAGCTTGGCGATTCCGAAGATTGGATGTGGTTTAGATGGGTTGGACTGGAAAATAGTGCGAACCATGATCGAAGTGATTTTTAGAAACACTAGCGTTCGAATTACAGTATGCTGCTTCAACCCACAGGGGACGACCCTCCGCAAAACTGTGGACTGTTACTTTTTCAAGAAAGGTGTTTGTCGAGCAGGCTCTGACTGCAGATTCCGACACGAGGCATTAAAAAGTAATACTAACGCAGTTTCTGAACGAGACGTCCAGAATTAAGAAGGGGGCAGTGTAACGGAAATGCTGCAGACATGACGTCGCCTTTGGCGTTCTGGAATTTTCTACGCGTATTCGAGAATGTACTGGACTTACATTGCTTGCGTGTATAAATAGTTGCGGACCGAACATCGCGGCAGTCTACTACGGAACGAGTACGTATGAAACATCGAGCGCGAAAATCTGAAATAAATTGCGAAGTGTGAGTGATATAAATAATCGATATAAATTGTACGGATTTTATAGTGTTTTAGTTTTGTTTAATAAATATTGATATAAATCGAACCCGAATTTTATAAATAACGTTACAATATTTATGCGAATTGCAAGAACGTCATAAATGGACTAATTCAAAGGGCGAATTATTTATTAATGGATATGATAGTAATTGTTAAAGAAGACAAATTACCGATATGTCAATGGAAAGTAGGACGGATAATAAAATTACATCCCGGACGAGACAATGTTGTTAGAGTTGCAGATGTAAAAACTGCCACTGGAATCCTGACTCGTTCTTTTTCCAAATTGTGTCCATTACCCATGAGTACTTAGTTGAAAGTATTGTCTTTCAAGGGGGGCGGAATGTTGCAATTTTGTGTTTATATACATTTAAAAATGATTAATAATCAAGTAATATGAAATAAAAACAATGATGTAAGAATTGTCAATAAAAAAAAGTTGTATTCGTTGCAATTAAAATTTATTCACAAATCGCGAACCAAATTATATTTTGCACTGACAATTCAACTCATGTATAAAAAATCGCATAAGCCGCAGTGAAATTGTCACTTTGACAGCGGCAAAAGTTACCTGCAACTTTTCCAGCGACAAATGCACTAGTGGTTTTTTCACTTATTCATTTTCGAACCAAATATCGTATTATCCTTTCCCATATGACTAGTTTGACGTCTGTCAATAATTGATTAATTTGGTGAATTTCTTGTTCGTTAAATTGTCCTGCCGAATTACACTCGAGGTTTGTATTTAAACCGAGTAAATTTGGGTTGTGGCAATTCAAATCTGTTTCCTTTTAGCAATTGGACTCGAAAAACTGTCAACCTAAAAATGCTCCACCTGCGGTGTCGCATTTTTATTAGTTGACAGTTTTTCTCGTCTAATTACTAGGCAACACATTTTTATTACCTAAACAACCCAAATTTACTCGGTAAAATACAAACCTCTTGTGCAATTATAAGTGACAAAAATCAGTACAGTTTGCAATTCGGGACACAAATGTTCGGAGTGCGAATAGGACACTGTGAATATTGAATCAATTAGACTCAACTTTTGGGATTGCGTTGATTCATGCAATTCGATTCATAACAAACGGAGATGTCAAAAGGGCCTTCCTTATTTTTTGGCCTACATTATCAATTCACGAACTCCGACCTACAAATTTAATCAAAAATCCACCTACAAAATTTCATCGTAATCGATCCACTCGTTTTGGACGCCTTTTAACATTTGAGCGTTTCATATAAACGTTACATATAAACTTCGAAACTAGCATCCTATAAGTGTTTTCAACACTAAAAATTTCAATGTATAGTCAAAAAGCGCGTGAAACACTTCCGGACGGAGTTCCCGCAATTGGAGAAACGCTGTATAAGCTTCGAGGGACTACGTAACATATAATACATATAATCATATATAATACCATAAGTAGTCGAAGTATTGTCGAATATTTTTGAGCTGCTGTCACGAATGCTAGTTACGCTGATTAATACCACGAGCGCTTGCGCGAGTGGTATTAAAAAGCGTAACTAGCATGAGTGGAGCAGCAAAATTACCGATAATTTTTTTGAAAGCATGTTGTCCAAAAACTGCATGAGTTTATTTTCATATTTTGGCGAAAGAGCCCGACACCGAAGGTGGAGTGCTCTTTTAACAAACTATGAAAATGACCGAATGCAGTTTTTTACTGACAACATGCTTGAATAAAAAATTATCAGGTTTATTTTGATGCACGAGTGTAATTTAGGGGAACATTTCCCGAACAAGCATTACTTGTCAACCTGACGTTACCTACTTATAAATTGTCGGTGTATTGTGAAATTGTCCAAAGGAGTTGCCAGTTGCCATGGATATGGACAGTGCAATTATCGCAGGGCTCTTTCGCTTTCTACAGTGCAATTATCGCTGTAATTGAGCGATAATTGCACACCTCATATGGCATTTATGACATATGAGGGAAATATTCACTATAATTCGTTCCCATTGGCTCAACAATTTGAAATCTCGACATTTCACTGGTCGAAATGTGACAAATGTCAAATGAATTGAATAGCCAAATATATTTTGACTATGTACCATTTAATGCGATTGACTAGTATTGACTTTGCTTTATCAAAACGAAATTGAAAGGTTAAGATAGCGTGTGGGGTTTCAACCTCTTACACTCCATGGCGAAATCTTAGTGTATATAAATAAAAGCAGAAAATTTAGTATACTTCCAACAGTGAATCGTGTACTTGATTACTGATCGTACAATGTTTCTGATTTTAATATTACTCGCTCTTTGCCTGTTTGTTTACTTTGCGCTAATTAAACCTGTCCAACATTGGACGAGGAGAGGCGTGGTTCAGCTTAGCGTTGGAAGACAGTGGTGGGAAAATGTGAAGATGATTATGCAGCTCACGCCGATGTCGGATATCTATAGGTTGATGTACGACGCCTTTCCCGATGTCAGGTAATTTTAAGTTCTTATTTAGGGATTAAGGAAGTACTTTTGTGATTGTTGCTAATATTACCTAATATCCCACGTTTTCTTCAAGAATCATTTATTTTGAGGACAAAAGAACGGACAAGTCCACCTTTTCTCTTGCAAATAGTACTAGTAAGTACTATTGTTCATGTAGGTGTTGGTAGTCAAATGCATCAAGCCCACATCTTTGTGCATTTAGCACTCTGATTCTGCAGAAAAGAAGTTACCAAAAATAAGCCAAATTCCAATTTCATCATTTAATGTTGTAAATTTTGTTTGTATTTATTTAACAATCAACGATTAAGGTCCAACAACGATAAAAAATGTTTATTCTCATTTATTACACGACGTTTGCTATTTTAATATTTTTAACCTTTTAATCTCTATCGTTATTTAAGAAACAAAGTGAAGAAGCTGCTTCTTTCCCGAAAGTTTGCTTGCAGTTTGGACCTGAGCGACGACGGCCATACCTCAAATAGAGATTTGATTACATTAGTATAATCAATTATACAGAAGAACACGGTTACTTTCAATAGGATCAGAATTAAACTTTGTCGCTCTTTGACCCTTGGAAGATTTACAAAGTTATAACCAACATAATTATGTAGAAGAGTTCGAAACAAACATTCACAAAGAAGAACAATGATCTGAAATGTTTCATTTAGAAACTACGTTTGCAAGTGTTTCAAAATGTGTTACAACCCGAACATTTTTTTACGAAATCATTTTGCTCTCTATTTGTTATTCAGTTACCATGACTTCGGTTGTTTACTTTAAGAAAATCATAGTACGACATTTCGCAAATGCTAGATTTATTTTAATTAGAATAGGTTTTGTGGAAAAATTATGTGTACAGTGTAGTAATATTGAGCAACGGGCCAAAGGCGCGGCGATTATACTCTCTCGCGCCAATAAAAGAAAGCACTCGCCCGCTTTGCTCGCTCGAGAGTAAATTGTTGTTGGTTCAAAGGTTAATAGACGAGTAATAAGAAAAACACAACACGACTTACAAAAATATGTCCGTTATATTTGCAATATTAAACGTACAGGTTATCCATTTTGTGGCTTCAGAAACAAAACGTAAAAAAATACTTTTTGCCACATTTCGGTAGGTATCTCGACCAATGTTGGTTTTCAAATGCTCTAAAGTTAGTGGATTTTCAGCAATAAACACGATCTTTTGCATGGCCCCACAAAAAAAATCCAACGGCGTCAAATCGCATGGTCTCCGTGACCAATTAACACCACCAAAACGTGAAATTAGACGTCCATCAAACTTCTCGCGCATCAATAGAGCCAAAATTGGTCGTCTTGTGTGGCCTGTTGGGCCGTCTTGCCGGAACCACATGTCGTCCAAGTCCATATCTTCAATCGCCGACCAAAAAAGTCTACTATCATTCGATCATATCGCAGGGAAGGTAGAGGTCATCCTTTCGTCGTTTTCGAAAAAATATGGCCCTATGACGCCGCCAGCCCATAATGCGCGCCAGTCACTTTTTGTGGATGCAACTGCCTCTCTTCAATCGTTTTCAGAGCCCCAGATTCAGCAATTTTGCTTATTCACGTAGCCACCAAGCGAAAAATGTGCCTCATTGCTGAAGAAAATTTTGTACAAAAAATCAGCATTTACAGTCGGTTGCTCAATGCGTATCTTTTGCGTTGTTGATAGTCAGCAGGCTTTAATTGTTGTATGAACTGGACTTTATACGATCCATTTTCGTAAATGTCAAACATTCAACTAAAACTTTGACACTTCGGTTGACAGATATGTTTGACAGCTATAAAGTGACAGCTCTACGGTTCTGAAACCAGAAAATGGATAACTCATTACAACACAGAGAAAATCTTAATCAATCATAATAAGGTCACAAAGGGAAACACTCCAAAATATGCAATCGTACGCGCGTTTTGTATACAGGGTGGCCCAACGAAGACGGAACAGACCGAATAACTCGTAAAGAAATAGTTCTTGAAAAAAACGCAAAAACACGTCAATTTTCGTTGGAAAGGGTATATCTTTTACTTCAAAATTTACACCCCTAAGCCAGGGTTGCCACCTCTTCAATAATCTTACATTGAACGTTGGGTCAAGTGACGCATTATTGGAAAGTGCTCTCAATTCCCTACACGCCTATGGTTTAGTTTTCAAATTCGAGCGACTCTTTTGGAAGATACACTGGACTGTTATAGGGATCAATTAAATACAACAAACGATGTAAGTAAGTACGCCTGGTCTACTGAAATAAAATCGTATCAGTATTTTACCATCAGTAGGTACCTAAAAACCGAACTAAAACCCAAATCCATCTGGCTTATCAGATAATACATCAGTTGTTCATAATAGGGATACGTTTAGCCAGGTTTTTTATACAGGATCGCTGATAAGTCAGGGATCGGTCGATTATCGGTGAAAATATAGAAATATGTTTTATACAAAAGTTTTGGGGTTTTTCAATGTCTACTAGGCAGTAATAATTTTAATTATACAGGGTCGCTCATAAAGGCGCGGCACACCAAAATTGCATTTTTAATGGAATAATAAAATGGCCAAATTTCAATTCTTATCTCATTTTTAATTAAAATTTGTAATAAGCATAATGTACCTAAATTCAATCGTTTCCGATTATCGAATTTTGAAAATAAACGCTATTATTTCATTAATAATTGAACAAAAAACAATGATTAATGATTCCAAACAAGCATAACAAACTTTACAAAAGGTTCTTTTCAGAACCATAGAATGTTTTTAAAAAAATCCGTAATGTAATTAATTATTGTGGTTTATTCAATACATTTTAAAGCAATGTCTTTTATTTTCAAAACTCGATAACTCGGAAACGATTGCATTTGGGTGCTACTTACGAACTATGCTCAAAATTTAGAGAAAAATTTAAATATCGAATAATATATAGGGTGTGCAATGCAATATTAGTATGCCACGCCGTTATGTCCAACACTGTATAATTAAAATTAGTACTGCCTAGACATTAAAGAACCACAAATCTTTTGTATAAAACTTTTTTTGATAACCTGTATATTTTCGCCGATAATCGACCGTTTCCAGAGTTATCAGAGACTCTGTATATAAATTTTTCAGGATTATTAAGTGATTTTTCGTGGTTTATGTTCTTCAGGATTTGACTTCAAATGTTCTCCAAAAGCCTTCTGCTATAGTGTAGATGTGCAGGCTACGTTTTGAGTCAGATTGCTCATTAGAACGATAATTTTAAACTTTGCTAATCAAATACTGTTCTGTATTACCAAAAATGCCCTTTCATCTTGCATATGCTGATTTACAACTTGTTTAACAAACATTCCTTGTTCCCTCATGGGTGTATCTAGTAGCATCTTCTTCGCTCTTGCTCTAAGTTGACTCTAGCCATTTGAATAGACCTCAGAATTCTATAAAGATTTTTCGGTGGCTCCTCTTCAAGAAATCCGTAGAGGTACGAGGTTTTCACGGCCATTTGATGTATCTCCATCCCATGTGTTGCAGCAAGTGCAGATCCACGAGTCACTGGTGCAAATGTTGCCGTAAAGCGCGGATGACGGGTTGCTGGTCGGATTCCTGTGCGACCAATCGCGCCTTCCGTTTCTCGATGACGCCATCAGAACACAACTTGTTAGAACCATGCGGCAACCAAAAACTTTCTATCTTTTGGGGCGGTCGGAAATCACTCGGGTCTTTTTTTCGACGATGGCATTGCGCTATTCATTCGCGTTAACTTCCGAAAGATCCACTTCGTCATTGTCCTCTAGAATAACATCTTTCAAGGTCTTTCCCTTGAACCAATCCTCACTTTCTCTGGTCGGCCAGGATCTCTGGGGGGGATTCCTCGAGCCACAGATAGTGCTACTGCACACTTCTCGACCCTGTTGTCGTTGGCTTCATGGTGTCATCCTTTACAAAACCCCGGAATCCTTCATCTCTTCATCGAAATTGTCGATCTACTAAGTTCTCGATTTCTTCCTCTAGTAGAACTGGTATCGAAACAGGACGCTTATCCTCTTAGAACTTAGACCAAATGCTGTATACTTTTGATTCTTCGCAACCGAGAGAAGTTCCGTTTAATCCGTGACGATCGAACTATCCTTTGGTCAAGCTAGCAAACCTTACTACCAAGAACTCTGAAACCGGATACCTTTCCACGTTTCAGCTTTTCGTGGCGATTTTCCAGATATTTTGCGGTATGTCTCAGCGCAAAGAGAATTAGGTAGATTAGATTCCTTTACAAGGCACCTAGCGACATCTACCAAGGTTCGAATCTTTAGTTCCGCCATACCATTCCTGTTCTAGATTGCGTGGGACTGTCAATCTGGGAATTCCTGTCTCTTCAGATGCAAACATTTTGCAGTTGTTCCCTTCTGATTTTCGACGAGTGCTATGAAGTCGGTGGTGGCCTTTCAACAATTTTATCGCACACCTCCTTGAACAATCGTCGATAAATTAGATAAAAATTTTGCCCCAAGATCTTCATCAGACGCTCTGATTTGTCGGGGAAACGGTATCCTCGTCCCCTAGCTCAGAACATGCGTCACAGTTAAATTTGTCAACGTCATCTATCAGTATCACGATACCTTTCCGAATGCTGTCCTGGATGTCTCGTATGTTGGCGTGACTCAGACGCCTGTCTAAAGCTACTTATACCTTACTTTCTTTCACGAATGTACCGGATCGCTGGATCGTGACTGGATTCGAGCACGAACGTAGTATAAGTCGTCGAATGTGGTTGCCAATTAAACGACTTTTCTGTTTGCGTCCCGTATCCCATTTTTCTGAAAATTATCGTCGAGACCTCGATCTGTAATCTTGCTAACAGATAAGAGATCAGTTCTCATGTTCGGAACATATAACGCGCTCTCTTTATTATTTTTCGGACACACGTTTTCTTTGTGCCCTGGCTTTTACATTTAAAACAATGAATCGTTCCGATTAATCAGGACTTATCTTTGATACATAGACGAAGGTCTTGGTAGTGGAGAATCACAGAACCAGATTATTCCATTGTAGGTTTTAAAATTCCAAACCGCGAATTTTTTATTTGTACTATTGCTGTGCCTGACCATCAGCCGTGCCGTGCTTTTTGGATTTGCTAGCTTAAAAATCTGAGCCAAGAAAACGTAAACGGTAGATAGTAATAAATTGTCCAGCTAGCAACATCTTGATCAAAGGTTCGACAAGATTGGAATATTCGTTTTCAAAGGGGCCAAAATTTTGGTTATTTTCAGCGTCTCTTTTGTCATTTTTCCACCAATTCGTTTAAGACTACAAAAAAAATCAAAATCAGAAACTGAGGTGAAGCGTCTAAATACTTGGATGACTCTCATTAGAAAGATTTGTGTACAGCTAAAAAAAATGCTTTCTCCGTTCTGGTATGTCGCATTTCACTGTCCACCTATGATGACCACCGGCCATGAGTTTTCCGCCTCATCCCATGAATCAAGGGTCTGGAACTATATAGTTTAAATTGCTGGTGGAAAATCTGGTTTACATGCATTACCTTGCCGGCAATGTTTCACTAAATTTGTTGGGGCTAATACAGTCAGCCCATGTAGAATAAATCGAAAAGCATACCTCAAAAAATTGGTAGAACTATTTAAAGCCATTTCTCCGATTTCAGATATGCTGGAGTGTACCTACTAACGAGTCCGCTGTTGGTAATCAAAGACCCTGAACTGATCAAGCAAATCACCGTCAAGGATTTCGAGTACTTTGTCGATCATAGTAGGTATCTTCCCGACGAAAGCGAACCTCTATGGGGCAAAAATCTGTTTGCTCTTAAAGGTAACGATATTCTTATTAAGGATTACGTCTACTGACTTTGAGCTACACAGGTGAGAGGTGGAAGGAAATGCGAGCAACTCTAAGTCCCGCGTTTACCAGCAGTAAAATGAAAACCATGTTTTTTCAAGTTTTATCGAACTGTAGCCAGAGGTTCGTAAATCATTTCAGAGTGGAAGGTTCCACCGACACGGTGAAAGTGGAACTCAAGGATGTTTTCACGAGGTTTACCAACGACGCTATTGCGTCCTCGTCGTTTGGCGTCGAATGCGATTCCCTAAAAGAGCCCGACAACGAGTTCTATCAAATTGGTCAGGAGGCGACGACTTACCGCGGATTTTGGAAAAATCTGAAGGTCATCATAATTAGTTTCTTACCAAAATTGGCTCTTGTAAGTAACTTGGTCTTTAACCAATTGGCTATCAGTGGACTGCTTTCAGTTTTTTGGAATTCGTCTATTTACCAACAACGTTAATGCCTTCTTTCGAAATCTTGTGGTTACTAACATCGCGGTGCGCGAAAAGGATGGAATCGTGCGACCTGACATGATTCACCTTCTGATGGAGGCGAGAAAAGGACGACTAAAGCATGAGCGGTCGAACGATGTAATCGACTCAGGATACGCCGTCATTGAAGAATCTAAAATTGGAAAGGAAGAGCATAGGCAAAAGTTGAATTTGAGTGATGATGATGTGACCGCCCAAGCTATGGTTTTTTTCAACGCCGGGTTCGAGTCGGTTGCCGCTTTTATGTGCTTTATCGCATACGAGCTTGCAGTTAATCCGTATATACAAGAAAGGTTACGGGAAGAAGTCGACAATGTTTTGAGGGAAGGAAACGGAACATTAACGTATGAAAGTCTAATGCAGATGGAGTACATGGATATGGTGCTAACGGGTAAAGTTAAGTGAATAGCGGATTAGCGCTAATATATCATTTCAGAGGCCTTACGCAAGTGGCCAACTCCTACATCAATAGATCGGAAGTGCGTCAAACCGTATACGATTCCACCTAAAAGGGAGGGTGAAAAACCAGTTCATCTGAAAAAGGGGGACATGGTTATTATGGTTATGTACGGAATGCAGCTGGACGAAAAGTACTATCCCGATCCCGACCGTTTCGATCCCGAAAGGTTCAGCAAAGAAAATCGAAAGAATATCGTACCTTACACTTATGTGCCGTTTGGTGTTGGACCGCGCAGCTGCATTGGAAACCGGTTAGCCCTACTCGAAGCTAAGGTGTTATTTTTTTACATTTTGAGATACTTCGAAATAGTCGTGGTTAAAGAATCGGTAGTACCAATAAAAATATCACGAAAAATAATGAAACTAAATCCAGAGAAAGGGTTTTGGTTCGGCCTGAAGCCCCGAACGGTTCATTACTAAATGTATCAATTAATAGAGTAAATAGAAATAAGTCATTAACGCAAAATAAAGTACTATCTATGTATATTGTATTTTCCTTTTTGCGTTATCATGGGGTGCACTAATCGCGGTTTGGGCGGATCGGAAACCTCGGGTAAACTCAATCAGAATAAACGGCAATTTCAGAAATTCTGAAGGGCAAGGCCGATGAAATTAAAGCCCACAGCAATTTCCCTAAGCGGGAATAATAAATAAATGAATTCTGTAACAGTATCTACGAGAAAGCAAATGCAGGAGAGCGAAACAATATCCCCCCTTATAATTAATGACACAGAAAGTAACTTGCAATTAAACGGAGCGGTAGAAATTAATGTGCAAGACAAAGCAAAAGCTATAAATACGGTGCGGTAAACTTAAGGTAAAAGCAATACGTAAACGGTATGAATGTAAAATTTTACGCAAAGGTCAACATTTTGAGAAAGTGCAAAAGGCTGAAAGGATTTTAAATACCGTTAAACACAAAAGATCTCCTCGAAATTAAGCGTTTACCCTATATAAACTTCCCAAAATTCCGGCCCGGTTGACTGTCCCAAAATTACAACTTCTTTAATTAACTGTGCGACCTGCTGACGTGCTAAAATTCGGTAATCGGTAATTGGATTTAAAATTCAAATCAATTAGGAGGGCTATTTTTGATACCCCTCACGACTATGTGGAAAGATGTTTACTGCAACACATTGATTTAGCTTCACTTACTTAATTGGCCGGATTGAAATTTCTATTGTTAATTGGAATGTTGGTATCAACCGGCGGAGTTGGTCATCTAATCTTGACGGAGCTGAAATTCCAAAATATTAATTTGCCATCGTCTTCTAAATGGCAAGAGCTTTCGGACGCAAAAAAAATAATTAAAGTATCTTGACGGGAACGGTTGCACATGGCGGATTATTACAACTTTCGTGTACGGTAGCGAAATTGTTTAAATCGTAGTTTAAAAATTAGATGACCACCAGTAAACCACAATAATTATATATTAAAATATCGAACGTTTGGTTCCACCCGGCCTCCGGGACGCACGGACCGACCATACTTCTGAGCGTGCCTTCTTGTTAATTTTTTCTTCGATGTCCAATTGAAATCGGCTTCCCAGCTGTGCTGTAGCCGGCCGGACCGATCACATAATCGGCAAGACCCTACACATTTTTGGCAGTACCGAACTTCAAGTCCTAATCCAGGGGACCAAGCAACAGAGGACCTTCCTTGTGGCCAACGACCTCGCAACGCTCATTATCCTGGGTTATGACTGGCTCCGCAACGAGGCCGCTCTAGATCACGGTTGCCGATGTGACCATTGGGATAGAAAACGCCGGAAATTCTCCCACTGGGCCCGCTCCGCCAAGCTTGACCGAGACCATCCCGCCGAAGCTCGAAGAGATACGCCATGGGTTTCCCACACAACTGCTCCACACACTTCGAGCTACCTCCTCGCCCACCACCGCCTCGAAAACGCACCGAATTCGACTGTACAATTCCACGCTCTTCCGCTTGCCGCCCTGCCGCTACTCGCAGACCAAGAAGGCGATCATCGACCAGGAGATCGAAACAATGCGGACGGCCCACATTTCTGGAGCTATAGACAGCGAAGGTGTTCTCCACACTGGATCTCAAATCGGGATATTGACGAGTCACTCACGCACCGGAATCTCGCGCACTCACCTCCTTCTCGACGCCCAGCGGTGCCTGCTACCAGGTTCGAGGGACGCCCCCCCCCCACCTTTCATAAGTTGATAACGCAAAATCGACTTCAACAGCACCACCTACGCTTCGCACAAAACAAGTGCCATTTTTAGGTTACTCTTCGCGCCGCTCCCAGACCCGCAACGCGCTAGCAGCTCCGCAGCTTCTTGGGTCTGAGCAAATTGCATACTAAGGAAGGGGGGCTGATTAACGTGGAAGGCCGCCGCGAACGGCTGTAAGCCGCCCGCTACCAGCCGCTAAGGCTCCCGACGACGAAAGGCCCGCCACCAAAAGCCCAAAAACACTCCTGAAAGAGTATACCTTTTTAGGGTATTCCCACAAAAATAAAAAAAAAGCGCTATTGTGGCCACTTTGTCCGTCCGTCTGTCGGTCCGCTATTTGGTTCGTTATGGCGTCGAGGCTTGCACCAAGGAAGGAATTTTTTCTGCGTATTATATCTAAAACTTAATTTCTGTGGATTAATAACAAAAAAAATTGAGAACGTTGTGGTCAGATAAAGCGAAAATTTTAAATAATCCCATCAAAATCAAAATCGATACGTTATCTGAATTATACTATAAATACTAATATAAATAATATAATATAAATACTATAAAATGCAGCTAATACATCGTTTGCTTTATTTATGATGCAAAAGTTATAGGTTACATTTAAACAACACAAGTATCTCTTTTAATATACACTATTGGTGTTGAAAAACACTTGTGGGACAATATTTAGGACTTCTTCCACAACATGTAACTAATTTAAAAGCCACTTTTGAAGAATATTGTAAGAATATTCTAGAAAGACTCTAAGAACGTTGTAGGAATGTTAAAGAACCCCATGTTAGGGAGACTATAGAATCCCATTTTTTTTAATTTTTGTAATGCCGTTCACCCTAGGTTTTTTTAAAGTGTAATACAGAATTATACATATTTGCAGATTTTAGGCATCCATTCAACAGCGGGCGTGCCCTCGCTTTATGACTGTTCAAGAGGGGATGTCGCAATGTTCTTTTTGGTTTCGTAACTGTATTTCCATGATTGATTATATGACGACTGAATCATTTTTAATAATAATTATCGCTAGGGAAATTGGAAATGTTTAATGTGAAGGTGTACTTCTACGACGAAGACCAACCCAAAACCCATTTTCTGGAGCTAGTATAATCTTCTTTCTGGTTAGAACCATAGGAATGGTTGTTTTTTTCGTAGGAACCAATTCAAACTTCGACAGCAGGTGAAAGAATAGAATTTTAGTCTCCATTAGCGCAAAGCGTGATGCTGCAAGTGCAAAATGATCAATCTAGCACCTTCTTTAGGAATACCAACCAATGCAGATGCGAGGTCCAACACCAAAGGGTAGGTATGAAAATGGCTTAATCGTGCACTTATTTTGGTCACTAAATCTCTCCGGGGAAAAGGAGTTTGGATCGCTGAAGTACTTCGGGTCACGGTGTATTGCAAATACTGGTACAGTAACGCTAACTCCTTTCTTCACAGTAATCGAGCGTTGGCCATCGTCGGATGGAATTGCGTAATCCTTTGCGCATACTCGTTCAAGTAAAATGCCAGGAGGCCACAGCCTTAGTGTTTCTAAAATGCACACTCGTCCATTTCTTAATAATCAAACTCAGCGCAACTTACCAGATACAACCATGTCTAAGTACTTCATGCTCAAAAGCGCTTCGTACGTTACTTTTCCATCACAACGCTTCAATACGTCATTGATTTCTTCTTGCAACCTTTGCTGCACATCTGGATTCGCCGCGAGCTCATGGCACATGAAGCATATTAATGTGGAGGTGGTCTCAAATCCGGCGAAAAAGAACATTAGTGCTTGAGCGACAATATCTTCGTCAGTGAGTTCCACGATTCGCCGACTTTCAACAGCTACCTCATTAGAGATTGCAAATTCCTTTGGAGGAACCACATCCTCATCTGTTCCTTTGCCCTGCCTCCTCTCGAGCAGAATATGAATCAAATCCGGCCGAACGAGTCCCTTCTCCTCTCGTTCGCGGATGTTTCCCTTCACGATGTTCGTGAAAAACCCTAAATACTTGCCGGGAAGTAGTGGCACCTTTAACAACTAATACAGAAATTAGACAAGTGCAGGAAGGAGGTTGCTCACCCTCATTAACGCGGGAAAGATCGAGTATCCAAGTAGCTTTAAAGCACGCCAAGTTGTAACGTTGTTCAGGTCCTTTCCCATCAAGAAGAAATCGTTGGTCTTGTCCTCCAGTGAGTTTAAATGGATGCCAAACGCGGCGGTGGCTATTGCATCGTTCGTGAATCGAGTGGAAACGTCCTTGGTATCAACCTCGATCACATCCCCATCATCCTCGTCCAGGAAATGGTCAACGAATTGCACCGCGCAGTCGGAAACCAAATTGAACATGAACCTCATCTTGCTGCTGGTAAACGTGGGACTTAAAGTCGCTCGCATGTCGCGCCATTTCTGATCGAGCAGCGAAATCAGCGCCCTACCAAACAACGGCTCTACCTTTTCGGTTATTTGCACAGTGCGATTTGTGAAATAGTCAAAATCCTTTACTCCGATCCGTTTAACTAGGTTTAAATCCTTAATCATCAGTTGGGGATTGCGGAACGAGAAAATGCCGACGTACCTGTAAACTTACGCCTTACCTTTTCAGGTGCAATTTTCAGGCCTCACCTTTCATTCGGAAACTGATGGTAAATCATTTCGATGAACTCTGTGATCGAATGTTTCCCGGTCAGCATCGGTAGGGCGTTTCCCAGTACTGGCCATGGCTTTATGTGTGGCACGTTTCGATCTTTCCAATAAGTTAACGGCTTAAACAGAGTGTAGTATATGAGAAGCACAAAGAAGCACACTAGTAAGGGTAGAAACATATTCGGCTTGTCTAAAATTGGTACTGATGTTTAGAGTGGAAATTATCGTAGTGTCAATGGTCAATTGCTTACTACTTGTTGATTACTGCGTAGTTTGATATGCTGGATGACTCAAGTACTCTACGTTTTGTAAATGTGGACCCTCTCCACCTGAAACACACTGCGATTTGTGATGCAATCCTGGCTTCGATTTTAGGTATTTATAACTAGCATTGGAGAAAGAGTATTCGCGAGTAGTCGCTTTCTGTAAATGCAAAGGATTACTTTGGCTTATGCTTATACCTATCCTTTGTTTGAAGCTTTCCCAAACGCGTGTAATTTAGAGTATACTACCAAATCCGTTTCATTTCTTAACCGTAGCATTGCTTGAAGTTTTGAATGAATGCACCAAGTGATAGAAGATTAAAAATACCTTTAAGATCTCCTTCATATATGCCGGGCATTATTGATTTTCTGATTCATTATAATAGGCTTTACTGGATTTGGATTTTGCACCTACCAACTTTTATTCTGGTTTTACAACCAGCCTTTGAATGGACGGTGTATTATCTTTTTCAACTGAAGTCATTTTATTGACAAAGACTGTGATTTTTATAAGCAAACGTCATGTGACATTTCCGTGGCGATTGTGGAGTTGCGAATAAACCTCCCACAATTTTTACTTTATTTACCTTATTTTTAGATTATATTTCAGGTATAATCACAAATACTATAACCTGTATAATTGGTCGTTAAAGCCCTTGCAACATTTAGAGGCACTCCGCTACGCGTCGTGCCTTTAAATTCGTTGCGCGTGCTTTAAAGAGTTGTCTCCTAATATACTATTTTTTGTCCTTTGCTTGTGGGCCGATGCTTCGGTCGCTATATACTTACAAAAATGCATTCCCGAGCCCAGATTGGAGGAGATGGCAAGGCTGAAGGTGTAGATGGTATTCCAGTAAATTTTTTAAAATGGTTGCAAGGAGAAGGGTTGAAGAGTTGACAGATTTATAAAATGATCTAAGTGGGGAATGGCCGAAGGAGTTCATAATACCGCTGGCAAAGCAAAATAGCATTAAAAACGTGGAGAGTAGGTACAGAAATTTGGTTGCGCATGTTGCAAAAATATTGATAAATAATCGGAGATTGACAAGACAAATGGGTCACGTGTTAAAAAACTGTTTGTTAGGAGACGTAATGGAACTAACTGTGGGAATTAGGGGTAGTAGAGGACAGAGAACGTGAGGGACGACTTTTGACGTTTTTGCAGTGTATCCCTGTAATTGCGAGTGCTATCAAGGAAGTAAAATAGGTGTAATGTGCTCTTTTTGGGTCATACTTAAAATGGCAAAATTAACATTTTATAATTGATGCTCGCTTAAGAGATAAGGGGGAAAATACAAAAGTTATCAATTTCAGAATGACCCTATATTTTGTTAGTTACAAGGGATGTTTAATAATGATTATTAAAACGGTTTTTTTTATAATGATCGTAATAATCTGCTGTATTCAAAATAAATATACGGGATCCGGTAAAAAAGTTATCAGCGTTAATCTCCCTTCTTTTAAATCGAACACCCTCTATATTTAATCTGAATTAAATTTTTGTTTTTAAAACCACCAGGAATATGCAAACGGATTATTCAATAAAATTAAAAAATATTTGAAAAAGGTTCAAACGATTTAAAAAAAATGCAAAAATTTCTAAAATATTTTCGTACTTTTTTAATACTTTAAAATCATTTTGGATCATTTCAAATCATGTTGACCCATTTGAAAAATTTTTTATAATTTTGAATCATTTTGAACCAATGTTTAATTTTTTTTATTCGTTTGGTATTAGATATATTATTATTCTTGAAAAAAATTCTTTTTAGATTAAATATACAAGGTGTTATATCCGATAAGTTTTTATCTGACTCCGTATATTTATTTTGAAAATTCCAGATTATTTAACAGTCATTATGAAGAATCTTTTAACCAAGAAAATATAGGAATTTTTTTGAATTACTGTTTAATTCCCTCCCTAATTTGACCATTATCGTGTCATGGTTTCCGAAATCCGCATGACAGACATCAACAACACGCATCTGTTACCCTGTACGCAAGGAACCCTAAATCTTAGGTAGGGAATTACTTAATGTATTATTGATTTCTTACCGTCAACGTTTCTTTGGCATTAACAAACAAAAAACACTATTTCAAGATCATAGAGGCACATGAACTAAATTTGTGCAAACTAAAAAAATGACCTCCAATTTTTCCGGCGCTTGAGAAACGAAACGTCATGTTTGTTGTGAACAACTTTGCTCGTGAACCGTGCGAAACTGATTAAATTGTGCATTATTCATACGTTGGATTTAGGTTCTTTTATGAGGTTGAATGATACAAACGCAACGAACTGTAAATAAACCTCCAAAAATTATTACATCAGGATACAGGAAGGCAAAAAATCTATGTAACATATTGACAGGCGTCATGCAAGACTTATTGAACCAGTTCCAACGCAACGTGTAGAAAGCACCTAATATAGTTCCATTTCTTCGCTGTATCCGTTCCTTTCTTATCTCGTGCCCGCTGCCGGATGATGCCTAATTAACTTTTCTTCTGTTTAGTATGTAGATCTGTTTGAGTGACAATCGTCTTTAACTTGAATACTGTACCTAGTTATTTGCCTCGCCGACCGAGGTCGCGCAGTGTCTTCCATAGTGTTTCCAATGTTATTCCTTCTCCTTTATGTTTATCTTGTCTGCGCAGTTGTACTACTTCCTCTTCAGTAAAGTTTCTGCCTTTGAATTGATTACTTGCAAGGGTCTTTTGGTACTCCATTACTTTTACTGACTAGGGTCTTACCTTTCTTGGGATTAGTGATGGGGGGAGTGATTTCTTTCTTTCTCTGTGATGTCTTGGTGACTCCATTGAATCGTTTTAGGGATTAGTATTATTGCATTTGAACAATTCGAGGTATGCTACATAATTAAGCAGTATTCACTCAAAGTTTTTTTTTTATTATCTTTTACGTTGTCCTACTTGGACAACATTGGCACATGTTAGTATTGCTATTTCGCAATATTATGTAGCAGCGCGATTCACTAACACTTTTGTATGCTTGTTGTGTTTTATCGTTAACAGATCTGCATAACGCACCCTTCTGAGCTCATAAGGTTGCGACCCGAAGTTCAAAGGTATATTTTGTTATTTTCGTTGATTCCTTGATTTTTACGTTTGCTTACATATTGGTTTTCGATGCAATCGAATTGTAATTATTATATTTGATTGGTATTCACTTAACGTGTGCTTATCTCAAGGTAATTTTATTACCTTTGCCCAACGTAACAATTTTATTGGAGATTTTAATAGTGTCATGATACAACTAAGCGAGTGTTTCATCTCATTCTGTTTTTGCTTGGATCGATTGGCTATATAATGGATTGGAGGTGGCTGTAGGGAGTTATGATGCTCAAAAATGCGAAGAGCAAGTGGAAATTGTGAGTTGCACCTAAAATCTGTAAAAAAGATGCTGCCCTACTTGCAAACAAGTCCTATTTTCTATACGCAAAGTATAAACCGTCTTGAGAGAAAGGCTTCATCTGAGGACTACGAACGATTTTTCCTGAATGGCTGATTCACCATCAGAAAACCCGAAAAGCAACTGCGATGTCCAAAGACTTCACTTAACTTTAGGGATCTTGCTTTTAACGAGCCGTTACGATTAGCGATCCGAAACAATCATTGCATACTTAATCTCGTTTTATAATTTGAAAGGTGGTTCTCCGATTGGAAAATGTCCCTTCAGGTATATTTGACCACACGCAAATAAAAAGGTTTTGCTAGAAATCAGGCTGCTTAACTAACTCACTTCAAAAAGTTTGCTTTTAACCAGCCGTTACGGTTAGCGATCCAAAGCTATCACAATGATTTTAATATCAGTTTACTTAATCTCGTTTTTAATTTGAAAAGCGGTTCTTCGACTGGAAAATGTCCCTTCAGGTATATTTGACCACTCGCAAATAAAAAAAAAACCTTGCTAGAAATCTCATCCCGTAATTTACGGTAATCTGTCTATTCGCACACATAAAACTGCAGGAAACTCTCCTTCTCGCTACTGAATATGTTTTTACCCAAAGTTAAATTGCTAATTCTTTACTACTATCAACTGTCAATAAATGCACGTTCTGGTTCTCAAAATCTCACAACGAATCTTCACACATCCGCGAAATTTCTCACAACACGCGAAATAAACCAATAGTAACAATAATAATAAACGCACCCCAAATTGTGGGTGCTAACGCTCGTAACTTCACTAAGAATTCAAATTCAGCGTTCCTCTCGTAGTACGTGACAGTTCGCGAAAATCGGCACGGACCTGCTCAGCTTTGAAACTCTTTTGGGTTGAAGATATCGTGGCAACCGCGCTCGCCTTCCCAAATGTTGCTTGTTATCGCCAGACATACTTTTGTTCATGTTCGCTATGAAGCGGTATATATGTAAATTTTCCTGTTTAACAAAATGCAAATTCAAAATCTATTTTTGACATGGTAAAGTGACCACCTGTTACATCATAATCCATCACTCAGTATTCATGACACCCTCATTCATCATTCTTGGATGCGATTTTTGGAGCATGGTAGAAGATCTTGCCTACTGTTCGTGCACAGGAAGCAGGAACTTCTACCATGACAAGGGTGTCATGAATACTAAATTATGGATTGGATTCAAGCCAGGAAAAGACCTTGACGAACTCAAGTTCCCGTTGTTAGCCAAATCGCTTATCAATGTTCATTTCAACCTGGCCGCTGTATCCTGACTGTATCAATCCAGCACTTCCTCTAGGTGTTTCTACAATTGCAGCAGTTGTTGGGGAACCCCTGGATCCTCTAAAATTTGAGGTGAACCACGGCGCCACTCCCGTACTTACGATGAAAGAATCTGCTCCCCTAGACCTCCTAGATGATTTCCTGAACGTGCCTTAAAGGCTGCGCAACTGTATGAATTTGCAGAAAATTAGAAATCCCCTAAGGTTAAAGGTTGTCTTTGTCTTAGTTGTCATGCGTGGAATACCATGTCACAATTCCCAGATATCACTGCAAGAGCTATATGATGAGAAGACCTGGATCGATTATTGAAGGACCACCAAACTCACCAACGCTCAGCTGGACCAAGTTAGGTCACTGGATTCCAATCATCAAATATTGCCCTAGACTTTTTCCCTTTCCGATGTTGATGGTAAAATTTGAATAAATCGTAACTCGAAGTTGTCCTCCCCCCCCTCTAAAAAAAACCCTACTCTATAATACCGAATGTCAATATTCTCGTTGTTAATACTACTTAATTGGAATAAAAAGCAATAGGTATGACCAAGTGATAGGTCAGTCATAGAAATGATGATAACCTCTGATTGCAAAAGAACACATGGCGTTCTACATGCAACAGCAATTTGCCCTCTACATGTGGAATATTCGCAATTATTGCGTTACTATCTCACTTAGTATGACGAACATTGTACGGTACACTCAGTACTACTCTCAAAAATTAAACTTACACATCATTTTTCGAATAAACATCTTTATCAATTTTGACCCGTAAAAGTAATGATATTAACAATAATTGTCATTTTACAATACAAGTCTATTAACATGTTATATTAACGAAATACATTATCACAATCTATGATTACCACACAACGATTAAGTAAATATTTGTTTGTCACAAAAATCCGGTATACGACCGTTTTCATCTGATCACGCTTTGACCTTATTCTTTCAAAACTTGATAAACGAGTTGCTACATCTGCACAGTCGCGTGGACCATGTCTCTCGCATCAGAAGTTAAACTGTCACTGACACCCAATTATCCTAAAAAATTCGCAGGGCTTATAACTGGTGACAAGTGGTTCGAGGCCAAACGAGAGGGCGATGGAGCCGAAGGACTGTGGCGGATCCACGATGGTTTGTATGACGTAAGCGAATTTGTGCAGTCGCACCCCGGCGGGTCGAGCTGGCTGGAGATGACAAAGGTAGGAGCACGCGACGCTTGTTCACAACCTCCACGTGCGCGCTTTCAGGGCACAGACATTACGGAGGCGTTCGAATCCCACCACCTTTCCTCGGCACCAGAGCAAATGTTGAAGAAGTTTTACGTGCGCAAAGCCGTTAAGCATCGCAATTCGCCCTTCACCTTTGAAGAGGATGGCTTCTATCGCACGTTGAAGAGGAACATCCAACCGGTTTTGAAAACCATCCCCAAAAATACGTCTAGGACCACTGATCTAGTGACAGACGCGTTGGTAGTTGCGACGTTCCTCACGGCGATTTGCGCCTGTAAGCTTTCCAGCTTCGCCATCGGCGTTATTTCCGCTTGCATACTTACATTCGGTTCAATCGCCTCACACAATCACTTCCACAAGCGCGACAACTTCAGGATGTACTACTTCAATTTGTGCCTAATGGACTTCAGGTAGCTTTGGTTGTGACTTGTGTTGACACTTTAGACAACTTCCTTTTTAGAGGATGGAGAGTTTCCCATGTATTAAGCCACCACTTGTTCACCAACACCATTTATGATTTAGAAGCTGTCACGTGGGAGGTATTAGCGCCACATTTTCCCGTGAAGAAGCCCTTCTTCACCAAATGCAGATCGTTCGTGACCATAACTTTGCTTTGGGTCGCCTTTTACTTCCTTGCGTACCTGTTCAAGCAAGTACCTGGATAAGTACTTTAGAATTGTCTACTAAAGTCTGTATTTGTAGGATAATTTCCATGATCCAAAGTAGAAAAGTGTACATCTCAGATTTCATACCGTTTACCCTCCCATTGGCAATGTACCTTACTTGCGGGGTAGATCTGCAGGTCGTTTTAAAGATGTGGCTTTTTATAGTTACCGTATCAAGCTTCGTCTTTGCTGCTATTGGAACTAGTGCATCCCACCATCACCCCGACGCCTTCCACGAAGGCGACGCGCCCAGGTACGCAACGTGGGAAACAATAACCAACTTACCCCACAAACTATTTCAGAGCAAAGAAGTTAGATTTCGGCATTCACCAGTTGGACACAACCTACGATCGATGCGAGGTGACCGGAAACCCATTTTTGGTGCTTACAACATTTGGAGATCACGCTCTTCACCACTTGTTTCCGACGATCGATCACGGTGCCTTACAATACCTGTATCCGGTCTTCGAAAAGACCATGAAGGAATTTGGAATTGATAACCAAATGAAGCCACTAAGTGAAATGTTCGTGGGTCTGTACCGACAATTACTGAGAGAGGAACCGCACCTTCTGCCACGTGGTTCAAGGAACACGTAGTATGGTAGTAATAGTGATCTTACGTAGCAACATAATTTTTGTAAGTGCTTGTTCACAATGGACATAAGCGTTACAAAAACATAACAGATACATAAAACATAATATTGACATAAGACATAATTTTACGCAGGTGGAGAAAGTGTTCACAGTGACCGTAAGATTATAATTATCTGCGTAGGCGCAAATCAAAACGTCAAGAACATAACAATATTATTTGTGGTGTATATGTGTGTGCCACTGAGATGGAAATTTCAACAGTTTTATTGCTTTTACTGTTATGAAGACACAGAGACAAAGTTGTTACAAAACAAAAACGGCGTTGGTGGGTCAGACCTATAAATCGAGACCGAGAGAAAAGGGGAGAATTTAAGAATTTAAGCTTGTCTAGAAATGAAGCTGCATGATGAAGAATATGGTTTTTTCATACACCAGGATTATTCGATCACCTATTAACCTTATATCTTTTGTCCCCTTTATTAAACAATTAGGGTTTTAATCGCACCAAACTAATTAATAATTCGACGTCTATACGTTTTCCATGTCGTGTTGGATATAATCAAAAAACAACACACGAAGGACCAAACCACACCAAACTATGAAATAATGCGCCAAAAACTATGTACCAATTTAAAAATAACCAGATTATGTTGGCAGAAGAGATGTCATCGACGTTAGACGTAGTAACTGAAATGTCAAACCAACAGCTGCGTCTTTGTACCCAACAGAAATACACCTAATTCCACTAGATTTTTCATAAAACCTACGTAAAGTTGAAACCGACCCAACTTTATGTATTTTTTATGTACCGTTTCGGTAGGACATAAAACATACGCAAACATTTACAAAAAAATAAAAATTATGTAATCATTGTGAACACATACGTTGGTTTGCTACTATTCAACATTATGAATTATGTATCTGTTATGTTTTTGTTATGCTTATGTCCATTGTGAACAAGCACTAAAGAAATTGTTTCAACTTAAAGATTGATACTTACAATGTTTATTACTTTCCTTTCCATATGTATATCCCAATTAAAATTGCAGAGAGCAAAAAGAACAAAAAATCCAAAAAAGTGTACAAGAATACCAAGAGAAAATGGAGAAGAAGGTATAACTACAAGAGGATCAGGAGAAAATAGGAGGGTGGATAGTCAAGATCATACAATATTGGAAATGCAAGAAAGTCATGAGCATTTCCGAGCGCGAGTAATGGCTGTGGTTGGTGAACTGGAAGCAGTGAAGAAGAATGAAAAGAGAATTAACCAACACGATGCAGATATTGGAAAATCAAAGCAAAACTAGAAAAAAACGACCTTTTCCCCGTCCCTTATTTATAAGGCCGATCTCATGCTACACCAGAAACCGAAGAAATTTAATGGCAACATCCAAATCATCCCAAAAAATTTAAAGGAATTAACCAGATAAATTAACATACGCGAAAGGGGTGGTTGAAAAAAACGCAATAACCAGGGACGAAATGAACAGGAACAAGTGGGAAAATTGGGAAATGTTTAAAGAAGAATTTTTCACATTGGTTCGAGGGTGGCCAATGCAAAATTCGACTGTGATTAGCCACGCCCCATTTATTATCAAGTTAAATTAGGAAGATACAGCGACCACGTTTGGTACTGGGTCAACAAAACGACTCACTTACATCCGCCAATACGTTATCGCGTTCGCAGACGGACAGACGGGCACCATCGACTCCCCTATAAAGCTTCCATCCCTTTGCTCTGCCGCTTAATAAGTAGAATCGGTGGTTCATTGGGTCCGTTTCGCCAGTAGGATTCGGCGAGTACATATGAAAAAATTATCAAAGTCCTCGTGTGAGATCGAAGGGACTTCAGCGCATTTTTGTGTGGCAGATCAGTATTCTATTAGCCACTTTTTACTCAACCATGAATAAAAGATCTTGTCGAAGGATACCACATTCCCTTTGACGGTATCCACTTCCGACGTCCCGTTCACCCGCAATTCGCGTTTGAAGATTTTTCTCCACCATCAGTTAGATCTTGTCGGAGGCTACCACATTTCCTTTTTCGGTGCATACTTATATTACACCCACATTTTGGTGGATCTCGCTAAAAACCTTTCACAAGATAGTACTTAATTTTTGGGGGGCACTTCTCATTGCTCGAGCTTCTATTGGCGACACGAGAAAGAGAGACCGCCATTCGAGATTTACGAAACGTTAAAACGCGTGACAGAATTCGCAACGGAAGGTAAAAGCTTTGAAAAGAATCGGACCAAAACTGTAGTAGAAGATAGGAAAAAACTGAAAAACCTTCACGTTAGTATACTACGCTCGAGGATGACGCCCAGATGTCGCCAACCCCACATCATGTAGCCCTGCCCCCAAGGTTTACAAATTACACGGCCTTGTAGATACACGTACACCCGTTGCCTTTCTACAAGAGTTCTTCTACGCGCCCACATTTGCTGCCAGCCAGCCAGCCAGCCAGCCAGCCAGACAGCCAGCCAGCCAGCCAGCCAAGTGAGATTAAAAGCTACTTTTTACAAATAAATTTGCAAAAATGCGCTAAAAATGGGGTGGGAGGGAGGTACTCTTAGCCAAACTTCCGAGGGAAAATCTAAGCAATTTAAGCACTTTTTTAGATCGCTTAACACGAAATTCTTCGCCAAGCTTTCAATGTGAATCGCGAGCAGATTTGTTTTTAATTTAAAGCTCAAACCACAGTATAAAGAATCGATATAGCCACGCAACCCGAAAACTACCACCAATTTCGACGAAATTATTGTCGCGAGTGCTTCATCAATTCATTGAGAGCTGCCATTTGGAACAAAACCAATAATAAGAAGCGTTTTTTATGCAACATGGGATTTTCGTCGTGTGGTAAAAACTAATTAACGGCGAATTTATGTTCAAATGTAAATATAGTGCGAATATGTAACTTTTTATTATGCCTGCATCAGAATCGCTATTTAAAACATGCCTGGGTGTGCGAAAAAAGGCAACTAAAGCAGGTCGAGCTTTAAAGTTGAGATGTAACGTATGTTAATTCAAATGTAACATATCATATGAAACTATAATCTGGGACTGAAATAAGAAATCCTTTCCGATCACTTTCTGCAAACGCAAAAGTTGTATTTGGTTCGGGTCCTTTGTTAATATTAAAATGCTTCACTCGTCGTAAAATGACACTGCTTGCTTCGGAAATAATTATTTCCGCGCCAGTAATGTGTTATTTTTCTGACCTTTATGTAAATAACTATTGTTTGAAAGATGCTTTCTAAGCATGCATGCCAACAGCCCTTCATATTGTTTATAAATAACCTTTTGCATTTGGATTTTGCAGGTTCCAACTTTCCTTTTGCTTCTGCAATAAGCCACTGAATGGACGGTGTATCATCTTCTTCAACCGATCATTTTTATTTATAAGCAAACGTCAAGTGACATTCCTAAGGCAATCATGAAATTACGAATAATCAGCCCATTTAGAAATGTATCCAATATGATTTCATTCTATTTCCCTTATTTTTACATTATATTGCAGATATAACAAAAATACTATAAGAAAAGTTAGTTGGTCTTTAAAGCACTTGCAACGTTTATTATGTTGTTTTAGTGGCTTCACACACCAAGGTATCAACCACCTTCTCATAAATTTGGGGTGGTCTGCAAATTATGTTGGAGCAGTATTCGAGTAAGAATTCCATTGAAATTAGTGGCGTTCCCGAAATAAAAGGTGAAGAAATAACGAACGTCGTCACTGCAGTAAGCGGCGCGGTAGGATTTACCTTAAATAGATCAATGATCGATGCATGTCACCGGCTAGGAAAGAACCCCAATAAACCCAACGAACCTAGGGGGATCATACTTAAGTTTGTTAGCAGGATGGACAAAGATCAGTTACTTAAGTGTAAACGTATCAAACGCAACGTGCACGTAAGTGATTTAGGGGAGATGTTCTCTAGACTTCCGAACGTAAATCCAAACAGCAACATTTTTATTAACGAGTCGCTATCCCAGTTCAATCGTGTGTTATACGCCAAGGCCAGACTGTATTCAAAGCAAAATAATATTAAATTTGTGTGGATTCGCAACGGTCAAATAGCCATGAGGAAAGTCGAAGACAGCAAGATATTCGTGATAAAATCTGTTGATGACTTTAAGGATGTCCACTAAGCCTAAGCTGATAATGATTACAATATTAGTTTTGATTATTCATATGACTTGCATTAGACATTTAAATCTCAGCTTATCACATTCGCATATTGCGTTCACTTATTTTCACCTCTGTACGTCACTTGATATTATTTCTTTTTGTGTTTTCGTCACTAATAATTCATTAGATTATAGGAGTTAAATATTAAGTTATCAGAACCTTGCTTTGCAATTAGATTTAGTAAAATATTTCCGATAAAAACGTGTTTTTTGATTTTAAAATTCCCATGTACTCATCTTGTACATATTAGGTATGTTCATTTATTTGAAGTTCTGCATTCAGTAATTTCTTAAACATAGCTCATTTAAACGTGCGTTCACTAACTAATAAATTTTCAGATTTTAAACAACATGTCTTGTCAGGCAATTATGATGTTATTGGAGTATCTGAGACATGGCTGGTTCCAAGTATCAGTGATTCTAGTATAACAATAAATGGGTTTAATTTTGAACGTTCTGATAGGAAAACCGGAAAGCGTGGTGGTGGAGTTGGAATCTATATTAAGCATGGTCTTAGGTATAAAGTATTACATGACGTAGGTGACAATGACTTTTTTGAACAAATTTGGGTAAGCATAAACCTTGTACATAATGTTATTAATTTTGGAGTCATTTATAGAAAGCAGGAATTTTCAGTCATGGATTTTTTAGGTAAGTTTGAGGATTCGCTTGCTTGTGTTCTGCCAAAGGGCGATGAATTAATATGTGTCGGTGATTTTAATTTAGATTTATGTGATACTGGTCGTACGTCAACTTTTCAATTCAGTAATTTACTCGAGACGCTCGAGTTAAAACAAATTATTGACGAACCTACTAGGATAACAAAAGCAACGGCTACCTTAATTGATTTTATTATTGTTCCTGCCAGTAAGGAAATTGCCCACCATGGTGTTATTTCGTTGCATGAAGTAACTGATCATTTTCTAGTTTTTTGTAACTACCCAGTGACTACTAAGCAAAGTAAAGTGCCTACATTAATTACGTATAATGATTTTTCAACATTTTCAATCAATAATTTCGATAAGGACTTGCAAAGTATTGACTGGGATTATATTTATACTTGTGATAACGTTGAGCACATGGTTGATTTTCTTAATTACAATATACTTACTATTTTCGATTGCCATGCACCTATAAAGACTGTGCGAGTCACTAAACCAAGAGCTCCTTGGCTTACTGACACTATACGTCAGATGATTCTTTTACGTGATAAGGCTTTAATGAAATTTAAAAAATCAAAATCGTGCACAGATTGGAATTATTATAAGGCAATTAGAAATTATACCACTCAGGCTATTAGAAGGGAAAAGAAAGCATTTTTGGAAAACCAACTCCAACAGCTAGGAAAGGGAGTTCCCTGGAAGAACTTGAGAGATCTCAATGTATACTCGAAAGATAAATTAACTGTGCCACCAAATCTATCTGATGTGAATGCCATCAATAAAGTCTTTACAAGCTCTGTAGATTCTGATCTTGGGATAGCTTCTGATACAGTTAAGTATTACACCGAGCATACATGTGAGAAAATTGTTAGTACGTTGCATTTTCGTGAAGTTACCGAGATGGATGTTTTAAATGTGTTATTTAGTATTAAAACAAAGTCTGTTGGATCAGATGGAATTGGTACAAAAATGTTGTGTTTATGTTGCCCTTATATTGCACCACATTTAACCTACATAATAAATTTTTGCTTAAAATCATGTACAGTACCAAAAATTTGGAAAAATGCCAATGTTATACCACTACCGAAAGTTAGTAATCCTGAAAGTTATTCTCAATTGCGACCAATAAGCATTTTACCAATTCTTTCTAAAATTTTAGAGAAGATTATGGCATCTCAGATAAAATACCATCTGTCTGATAATGATATATTACCACAGTCACAATCTGGGTTTAGAGAAAACCATAGCTGCAGCACCGCGTTGTTGAATGTTACAGACGATATTTTTTCAGCCTTAGATCAGGGAAAACTTCAGTGATGGTATCACTAGATTTTACTAAAGCGTTCGACTTAATAGATCACAATATATTGATAAGCATTTTGCATTATTTTGGCTTTAGCAACAATGCGTGTGCTCTGATTAAGAACTATCTTACTGATCGGACGCAACAGGTAGTATTGAATAATAATAAATCATTGTCAACACCTGTAGCAATGGGAGTTCCACAAGGGTCGGTGTTGGGACCTCTTTTGTTCATTATATACACTGCCACCCTCCCCAATTGCCTGAAATATGCAACGTGCTATCAATATGCTGATGATACGCAGTTACAATATAATTTCTTTAGTAAAGATTTAGACCTTGCGAATGAGAGAATGAATAGTGACCTCAACGACTTATTACAATCGGCGAAACAACTTAACTTAAAAGTAAATCCATTAAAATCCTCTGTAATCATCTTTGGAGGAGCAAAAGAAAGAGAGGCCTGGAAAGATTATATAATTATAAAAGTGGGCGATGAAATTCTACCAATTAAAGATGATGTGAAAGTTCTTGGGTTAGAAATTGATTCCAAGTTGAGATTTAAATCACTTGTTACAAATAGGATAAGAAAAGCGTACTCAAATTTAAAATTAATTTTTAATCAACGTTCTATACTTAATCAACAAATGAAAATTTCGCTTTGTAACTCACTTGTCCTGTCACAGTTTGTGTATTGTGCTAATGTGTACGGACCATGTTTGGATTATGATTCCAATAGAATCCAAAAAATTCAAAATTCCTGTTTGAGACTAATTTATGGAATAAGAAAGCATCATCATCACACAAATTGAAAGGAACCGGATGGCTAAGCATGAAAAATCGTAGATATGTGCATGAGATGGTCTTATACCATAAAGTGGTAACAATAAATGAACCTCTTTATTTATATAACAAAATTCAATTTAGTAACAACCCTAGATTTGTTAACTTAATTATACCACCAATTCATAAAACGGAATTATATGAAAGATCATTTTCATACAATATTTCTAAAAAATATAATGCTTTAAGCAATAGTTTAAAAAACATACCCGTCGGGAAATTTAAGAAGGCACTTCATAACATTGTTGTTGTTAGGCAAACGTTTGAGTTGAGTTAAATTTTATAACCCATTTGACTGTAAGTTATTTATTTTTATTTTTTTTCATACATTTTGTATTTCATAAAGTTATTAATGTTCTTATTTTTATTCCCATTACAAAGTAATTATTTATTTTTCTGTACAATTCCCAATTAGATTTTGATTTCTATTCATTATAGTAGGGTTAAGTGTAAGACCAGAGTTGGGTCGCCCAACATCTGAACTTCGCCCTGTTAAATTGTGTGTGTGGCATGATCTAATAAAAGATTTTATTATTATTATTATTAATTATAGATCATATCATGTAAACAATGATTCGGGGAAAAGTAGTGTAATTTCCCACTAGACCGCCCTCTAGACTCCCAGTGCATTCATTTCCCATTTGTAAGATGCAACTTATGTTAAAATCGTAAAAATCCAACCACAAATAAGAAAGATAGGGTTGCATATGTGCAATCCATTTTTGACGTACTACTTCAGTTTCATTTATAAGAAGAATCCCACCCTTAAAATTTTAGAAGAATTAGTATACAAATAACGAATGTGGGCCTGGGCATGCGCAATAATTGTTTTGCGTAATTTTGGTCGGAACGGATTGCGCGGGCGCAAAACAAATTTATTTGATTTGGCATTACTTTTACCTCCATTCGAGGTGCCTACATACAAAATTTCATTTAAATATCTTAACACATAGAAAAATTGGATTACGCATGCGCAAAAGACATTTTTTGATTCGACATTAGTTTCACCTTTGTTCGAGGTGCCTACAAAATTTTATTTAAGTATCTTCAGAAATAAAAAAAATCGGATTGCGCATGCGCAAAACAAATTTTTGGATTCGGCATTAGTTTTACCTTTATTTGAGGTGCCTACAAAATTTCATTTAAATATCTTAACAAATAAGAAAACTGAATTGCGCAAATACGAAAGTTACGACAGACAGACGGACGGATAGACAGACGGACGGATAGACAGACGGACGGAGACAGACAGACGGGCAGACGGTGATAAAACATAATAAATAAAGAAACGATCGGATCGTCAATAAACGGCAAAAGTGTAAAATTATGGTACATGCAAGAAATAGATTTTTTGCCATAACTTTTTTCTTAAACGGCACAGAAAATTCCTTTCTCGACACCATAACAAACCAAATAGCCAAATAAGTAGAACAACAGCTCTTAAGATAAAGAACTACCAGCGACCGGACGGACAAAGTGGCAACAATAGCTAATCGCTATAATATTAAAAACGTGCTGGGATTTTTGACACAGTCCCTTTTTTGGTCAACCTTTTTTCTATACATTCCGGCACAAAGGTAAGATTAACCCATGCGCGACATTAACATTATGCTTAGTTTCAACAGTATACAGCGCCAAAAGTATACAAGGTTTGGTTTCCAGAACATCTAAAAATTGTGATAACCTTCAAAGGGAATGGTTTGCTGGCAAACTTTTACGACACAAACCGGCACAAACGTAGCACTAACCAATCCACCTGGTCTCGAAATTTGTGCCGCCAATTTTCTGCTAACTTCACGGATCCTAATAGAGCTTCATAAAGCTGTCTTGTCATCGTCATTAAATTATTAAGGTAACTACAGCTCGAACACTACCGGAAGAACCCCTAACTAATTTAAATGTGACAAATCGTTTAATTATAATCTCCAGCTCACTTGTCATGTCTATCGTTTTGTGTTGTATCGTCTAATGTCCTTTTGATGTTGTGACTGGGATAAAGTTAACCATGCGTGCTCTTCGAACTTTATGAAAGGTGAAATTTACATATTCAATTATTGTTTTGTAAACTAGTCAGGTGCAGAACGGGGGAAGTTTTAAAATTAGGGTTGCGATAAAAATATAGATATATATGTGAATCGCATGGATGAGATCAATGCAGTCGCCGTAGCTTACAACGCATGGCTTAGACGCTCGGAAGGACTTTAATATATCGAAAAGATTGCAAAGTACCTAAGTCAATTTGGCACGAAATTAAAGACCTTCCGAGTAGGTACGTGAAAGTTTCTACATTTTCTGCGCTGATTGTAATAACTGTAAATTGTACTTAGTTATTAGGGGATTATGTCCTAATACCTACGTTACATTTCCTTGAAGCATTTTCCCTGAGAAGCCTGTAAAAATAGCGAAACACAAATCGAATTTACAGTGAAGATAAGACTTTCGATTTTTTACTTTGTTTAAGCGACAAAGAAGGATTCTCTTAAAGGCGTTCAGAGTTTAGGGGATTGCAACCACGTTCTCGAGCTTAACGGGGTTTTGCACCAGGGTTTGCACAATCAAGGGGAGCCGACAGATTTGGGCCGTAGGTGTGTTCTACTTCTCTTTAACTCGTAAGTGGCCATTGAAGCCGCCGAAATGCCCGCTCGATATGTTTATTGTGGTCTAACTCGACCGTAATCTCGTAGTGTTAAATGTACTCAGGAGAAGCGAAAACTATCTGCATCCACAAAAAAACTCTTACCTTTTATTTTATCGCAACCGTCGCAACTTACACATATATCAGCAATAAATCCTAGAAGACGCTCTCATAAAATTTTCGGGCTTCAGTTAAACACTGATTTCAGAAAGGGCGAGTGTGCTAAATGATGTTATCGTATCATCCATTTACGATGATTCATACGTTACGTTTGTTTTATCGTTATTTTTTCCCTACTTTGGGAAGCTTATTTAGTCTTTTATGAACTCAAAACGGCGACTACTAAAACAATTATAAAGTTAACAGATTATGATGCCAAAAAAACGAGCAAACAGTCGACTTTTGATCAAAGGGGGCTGTTTAAAAGCTTTCCGCCACACAAATAAGCAGTTTTATGTTCGAGAATTTTTGTTGTCCCGTTTTATGAATTAAGAAAAAATACTGCTCGTCGGTTTTCCGAAGAGGTTTTTGGGAAAACTGCCAATAAAAGATTCACGAACGTCTTAGTCTAAAGTATGCCGGGAACATTTTTACTTGGAAACCTTTTTAGCTACAGTTCAAGTCTGAATAGTTGAAGCAAGTTACTAACCCTAATTAGTATACGTTGATTGTATTACGTCTTGCTTAATTAGATGGAACTGTTACTTCATCATGGCATAAAGCAAAATAAGTATAAATTGTGCAGATAGAGCGCATTTTTTTAAACCGTAATAGCTTAGTAAATGGTTAGGTTATAAGGTGGTAGCATGCTATCGATGCTTACTTTCTTGGTAGATGATTAATGGGGAGGAGACTCTTTACACATACAAATTGAAAGGCCGCCATGCATACGTTCAAAATCCTCCGACACTCCATTCTGCATATATTTGCACTGAAAGCTTTGACATCAACAATAGATATGTCTCGTCCGGTTGATTCATTTTGCCTTTGCGAGTACTTTCCTCCGACAAACCGTTTTCGAGATATTCGCTCTTAAAGTTTTGATATCAATAAATGGATCTAGCTAGACGTACCAATCGCCCTTTGTGAGTAGTACCGTAGTTTTCCGCCAATCTGAGATATAAGCGAATATATCCAACGACGATAAGGAGTCGAGGAGGAGGACTATGGTTGGTAGAAATTAATTCCTTTCGTTCCATTAGAGTACAATGAAGGATAAACCCAGTTCCACTTCCCCCTCCCCAAAGCTCCTCTTTTGATAAGAGGCCAGAGAGAAAGGCGGTAGAAGTTGGACGTTGGTATAAAACGGTTCCGTTCGTTGACACCTTTCATTAGAATACCTACCATGAAAGATCAAAATAATTTATCCCTCCCCCCCACCCCGGGTCCCGTCACTCACTGATCTTGAAAAAGAGTCGCTCAATTGGCCCAAGAAAATTAACACCTACCTCAAGCCTCTCCGTCCATTCATAAGATTAGCAGTAGAGCAGGGTTCATGACACAAGATAATCTGTGATACTTAATTACGTCAAAGCAGTAATTGATACTTGATTGGGTCAAGAAATTAACGTCATAAATTTTTGCCGACCGTTTCTATTGGCAAAACAATTTCAAATGTTAAATATTTCACACTTTTTGTGTAGTGCTTGACATAAATCCTATTAGCGCCCATTTAACACAAGGAAGTTGATATTTATATGTCAGTAACCGCCATCTTGAATTCCATTTTGTCATAATTTTCTTTTTTCTCCTTATGTGATAATATATTTGCCTTTACTAGAAGAATATTTGGTAAAAATTTCAAAAAAATATCTCTATAAATAAGAAAGTCAATATTGCGCAGTTGGCCAATGCGCACATCTCTGTCTGAACGAACTAGAAATCTTGAAAAATGTAGAAGTTATTAAGGCCTCGGACGGACGGACGGGCTGAAGATGCACCACTCGCTGTAACCAATCCCCTATCCAGCCAATCCACAAGCAAGGGAACCCACCCCACATCCTACCAACCGCAGATTTTTAATTATTTGCATTGGTGCCAATGGTCGATTTCGCAGGTTCGAACTCAGGCTCTCGCGTTTTTTTTTCTAAAATACATGGCGGCACAAATGAAGGGGCGAAGTAGTGTGAGAGAGAAAAAAGTAGTCACTTCTGTCCGCACCAACTGCCATTTTCGAATTTTGTTATTTTACATTTTGTTGTCTTCAATCACTTCATAATTTTATCTTGAAGAGATTCCTTGTAATTTGTAACGTAGAAAATTGCTACAAAGGATAAAATAAAGACATTAAGAACGTTAAGGAAAATTAAAGCGAGATAGGGTTATTATTTATTATGCCAGTTATCTAGTGGTCGTGTTGGTATGTGTATATGGTAACGTTTGTGGTTTGAACTTATGAATATTTTATGGGGGTGGATTAAGGTGGTAAATAGAGGATGGTGTGCAAAGAAAGGTATAGTTTAGCATGTTGTTTTTAATAAATAAGGTCTTTTCGTCTGAAATCGCGCTAATTTTGAAATTGCAAAGCAGGTTATTGAATTATTGAATGTCTTTTTTTATCAAAGAACTGAGCACTGCATTCGTTGGGTTAATTAAATAGTTTTCTTTCCCCGGACTGGAATCCTTAGAGTACTAACAAGGATTTCTTAAGAACCCCAAGCGGAGTTTTTTCCCATCGCTTTTTTAATATTTGCTTTGGGTCTTTCTTCGTTTAGCTAATTGTTAATAACTCTTCGGATACTTTACTTTTTAAGGTTGTCATTGAATAAAATAGCCGTAGGGTCGTTCAGCGACCCCTGTTGGTAACCTACGCAAACGTTTTCTCAGTCAGTAAATTTGGTATTTTAGTGATGTGCTGTGTTACTTCACTGTGGTAGACGGCCAGTAATCCAATAACCTATTCTAATCCATCGGAGTCGTAATTATCACGTGTGCAATACTGCAATATTGATTGATTTCGAAAATTTCCCAAAATAGACCGCGTACTGTAGCGGAACTAGAAAAAGTCAGGGATTCTATTTGATTCTAATTTTTGCTTGTGTTACTTGGAGAAGTGGTCCTGAAATACGGTGCTGACTTTTTAAACGCCTGCAAAAGCTAGTGGCGCCAGTGAGTCGTGGGATATTGCGTGGTTGCTGCAGGTTGCATGGGTTTTGCGGAGCAAACGTCAACGTGAGTCGATTTATTGCTGCCTAAATTGGGAAGATTATTTGGTATTTCATTTCTTCAGGTCAAGGGAACCATTTTGGCCCGCGGCATACAAAACATCTTCGGGAACGTGACCGCGAGACATGGGCGCAGGTGAAATATGAACGAAAGCACTTAGTTCCAAATGTAATGTACCTCATTGTTTCCGGGCCATTTTAAAAAATTCGCTGCGAAAACACGACAGCCATTTTCATGGCAGCACCAGATCGTCAGATTGACAACTGTCAATGGTGTTTTTTGATTTTGAAAAAATGTATGGTATCCAGACTGATTGTGTTACAGAATCACTTGGAATGTGATAGTTAAGTTTTTCCTTACTTGGATTGTTCACTGGACAAGCAATTTTCCTTTTTGTTTTACCATAACAAAACGTATTTTTTGTTCTGTAGTTTGGTTAGATGTAGTAAATTCACACTGGGACGATCGCTCCATAAATTCGACCTCATGAATAGTGTTGATATTCCACCCACCATCAAATTTAGCACAGTCTGCATGCTGGGGCTGTAATACCTTAGAGAATCGCCTTCTAGGACTTGCCAATTGTTAATTGGCACGTGTGTAGTGTCTTACGCACCTGCGAATGAAGTCCCACTCCCCCTGACAGTCACGTTGAGGTTCTATGTACATATTTAAAAATACGACTTGTTCCATGTATACAGATAGATACGGCAGTACTTGTGGCAGGCCCTTGCTTACCAATAAAGGAGTTTTTGTATCCGTTGCTCCCAGCATATCATATTGATTGCTCTATCTGACTACCTATCTAAATCGTTGCAGCCTTGCCCTTGTCTGTGTTAATTTTTAGTCACAGTTAGTTCACCCGGAACTATGCTGGTATTATGGGGAGCCATAAACCGGGCAGTTTTTCGCAGGGACCGAATGGTTTGTGCGGACAAGATTTAAATTTTTACAAGATACGACATAAACGCCACAATTTGGGAAAGGTTATCCCTATTAGCTTTTTTAAGGACCAGAAGTGGAGGTTGGAACGAGTTTGGGGTGGTGATGAATCTTTAGGCGAAAAAAAAAAATTCGCCCGTGGGAAAATTTTGCGGAAGAGAATGTTATCTCCAAACGGTAAAGAGCTCAGGGGATAATTATTATATTATTGCAATGTAAGCTATTCATGTTCTAAAAAATTTTAGAGGTAAAGGTTTCCACGGATTTTCGAACTGTTAAAATAACTAGCTTTTGCCGCATTGTTAATGGTGCTTCATACCTCACATTTGTAGGTTCGTCATGCATTTTTGATAGCGAGCCAAGACAAGGCCTTATTTGCTTCACATTCCAAATCTGCTAAATCCGATTGCAATACATAAAATAGATAAGAATCCCTGAAGATAGGTTTCACCATTGAGCATACAAGATAAGTGTACGGAGTGAGGAAAAAACATATCGGACCTAATCTCATTTGTCTAGTGGAACACTCTGTATATTTTAATCTAAAAATACTGTACATTTGATATTTTATTTTATTTTTTTTTGCCTTTATTTTTGAGTGGGCGGGGTTTCAGCCAAGGCCGCTCTACAAACCCAACCCACTGTACTGATGCGGTTTTCGCAAGCTTGTTTAGGCATCATTTAGCTACTTTTTCATGAAAAAAAATCAAACCAACGCATTTAATTTTGAGAAAATTAATCATTTCTGTCGGAATGTCGAAGAAAGCCCTCAAGCGGCGATATGTGAAACTAACAAAATTTCAAATATTATAATACATGTAGCCGAAGAATAACTCTTTTCAATTAACCCGAGTTTGTTAAAATCGGCTCAGTCGTTTCGAAGATACAGAGTGCTCTTTACGGAAACTTTGAATACCCCCCATCACTTCATTTTTAGAGATACAGGAAAAATTGTTAAACAAAAATTGTTCAGATTATCGTCAACTTCAAAGACCGGACATTTTTTTGTTAGGTTAATATAGCGGAATTCGCTGAAAAATCACTTTTTTAGATTCCAGATTGCAGTTACGCCCCTTAGCGGCCATTGCAGAAACTTAAACATATTTTCCAGGTTTTTCTCGTGACCGTTATAGTAATACATAATACCGCAAGCCTCTACGATGGACAGGTTCCCAGATACAGTACCTCGCATTCTTATTTGGCCACCCTGTACAATGTACTGTACAAATATGCGAATGCACAAAAGTAAATTTCTTATTTTACCGATTTTACGGAAATTTTCACAGTAGCACCTTTTAATAAAGGCAAATCCATCGATTATATTAAACAAGTCAAAAGCTTCTTTCCCGCTGTGCAAAAGTAAATTTCTTATTTGTGGATCAATTTTTGTGAAATTTTAACGATCAAGCAAATTGAACATCCATGTAGTTAATTGCTAAATCGATTAGGGAGATACTTCGCGAAGCGGTGCATAAGAAGTAAATACAATAAAAGGAAAGTGACGGGTTTCAACAGATTTAAATACTCATTTAAGAGCTTGAAACTCGAATCCAAGCCGAACGGTTTTTTGTCGTTGAATTACAGGGTTGAACGTCAAAATATGTAAAGAACCGATGAAGCAGTACCTACTTAAGGGGACTATACACCGAAGGTAATGGGATTTTGCAAATAACGGACAAATGCTTCGATAGAATTATCTGGAAATTTGTAAGTTATAATCTATCATGGAAAGTGTTTATTCTGACCATAAATGGAAAAATAAAAATTTAGATTTGTAAATTTATTTATTTACCGAGACCGTGAACTTTCCATGCTATAGTAATTTATTTTAAATATTTTAGTCTATAAAACCGTTGAGTGAAGGATATTCAATTACTCAATGATAAAACAATAACTTGAAGACAGTATTTTATTATTATTAATAGAAAAAAGAAAATTTCCATTCAAGCGACTGTGAGGTGGTGCCGTCTAACGAAGATAACCAAAACTAAATGCTAAGTGGTCGTCATTGGGGACAGTAACAGTGGCGCAGGTTTGTTTTTCGAGGGAGTGTGGTGGGGTTATAGCCCTGCAACATCAATTAGAAACGTGCTCTGAACATAAAATTGACATAAATAATTATATACCAAAGAAATGAAGCCCATAGTGATTGTCACAATATAACTGATTAATTTAACTAATCAAATTTGGAAGTTGACATGTATATCACCATAGAAGATGGTGAAGACTTAAATAATATTTTAAAATTAATTGAACATAGATTAACTGATTAATCAATTTGATAATTAATGATGAATGAGTTATTTGGATAAAATATACGAACTGGTTAAAAATTTCTGCTTCTCTGCCTAAGGGCTAACTTTTGGAGATATCTGAGGGAAACCGCTTTTGGTGGACACCTTGGCAAGATGGCGGCGCCAGTGGCAAGTTTCAAATTGTGCATTTTATGTATTTTAGTTCAACGCACCCAAACCTATAAAATTTCGTATTTCCCGAGTTATTTCCCGGTAAAAATCCCCAATGACTGGCCTATTAGCAATAAAGTGTCATCAAAAGCACCCTACACTTGTGTGAAAGCTAATCGCTATAATTTAAAAACGTGCCTTTTTTGGTCAACCTTTTTTCTATACATTCCGGCACAACCCATGCGCGACATTAACATTAATAAATTTAGTTTCAACAGTGTACAGCGCCAAAAGTATGCAAGGTTTCCAGAATATCTAAAAATTGTGATAACATTCAAAGGCAATGGTTTGCGGGCAAACTTTTTACAACACAAACCGGCACAAATGTAGCACTAATCGATCCCCCTAGTATGGAAATGTGTGCTACAAACCTATAACCTACAAACTTCCAAACGGTATATTTTTTACCGGCCAACTTTTTACGGCACAAACCGGCACAAACGTAGCACCAATCCATCTAATCCGGAGATTTATACCGACAAAAGTGTGCAAAGTTAGCAGATCTAAAATTCGAAATAATTTTGCTGGCAAACCTTTTTCGGCACAAACCGCCATAAACGTAGTAGTGCTACCAATCCACCTAGTCTCAAAATTTGTGCCGCCAATGTTCTGCTAACTTCACGTACCCAGCTTTAGTTATTAATCGACGTACAACATTAGCAGGATATTTGAGCCAAAAAGGTGTGCGTAGTCCCGACAAAATAAAAAAGCACTATGCAAAAGGCTTGCTTCACTTTGAATTCTGAATGTTCATTTGCAGCGTTTCAGAGGAAACCAATTTGATAAAATCAAAATATTATTAGAGGTTGCTTTGACAAGTAAATATCGATTGTAATCTGCACAAATTACCTAACTACCCCAAAGGAAACTTCAATTAGATTCATTCAAAATTGATTGGCATTTTAACATTCAGAACACATATAACTTTATTACACTAGAAAAAGTTTCGGAAAGTATAACAATTTGTTATTCCAATTTAGAAGTATTAGGCAACGGATACAAAAATAAATGAGCTAAAATTTAATCTAGACGATCGAGATTTAATATTGTTAGAGATGCAATCACTCCAGTATCCAATCAAGGGGTTCTTTAAAATAGAGAATCGCCAGCTAATGAATTATATTGTTCGTAGGAAATAAAGAAAGTCAACTACGTTCTTAATGAGAAGCGTTTTTGAGATGTTTTCAGAATGTCGTATAAATTTAGATGTTTTCGGGCAAGTCAAAGTGTAGACGTTATAAAAAGTGTACATCTACAATTGCGATCTCGCTTAAGGCACGGTTTTATTCTGTGCCGCCGTGGTGGCCTGTCGATTGACAAACAGAAAAGCCGCCCAAGATATTATCTCCAGACCCATTAAACTTCGCTCGTGTGGTTTATACGCCGCTGTCATAATTGGCGCTCGCTATAACCGTTTTGGAAATGCTTATTAATTAAAGGGGTTGTTTAAATTTATGATTATAATTTTGCTCAATTTGACTTAAGCTCTTAGCTATTAAAGTTCCCCATTGAATCTTCTCAATAATTATCAAACATTTTGTATTCGCATTACCCGAATCGCTGTTTCTAAGTTTTACCAAGTAAGAGTAAATGAAAAACAATCGCAGGGGTGGTTCGGTAATGCGACAAGCTGTTTAGTATTTAACGAGGACTGGAGGCTATCAGGGGTTGTCTTTTTGGATGAAATCTAAATACAAGCCACGTCAGGGCAACTATGACATGGGAAAGAGACGGAAAACCGAGTCGGGACCCAAAATCAACGGTCGAGAAAATGAGGTTGCGATTCTGTGGAGCGAATAATGGAAGAGGCTGTTCGTCCTTCGGTCGGCCACTGTCCCGACATAACCGTTGCATTTGTAGTTGTTTATATGTGTTAAAATAGACAATGGCGTATTTTCTATATCTTGATATCTCTTTCAATTTTCCGTATCGATCGTACTAGCTACCCCTAGCGAAATTACATTTTCAATTATGGCGCCGCGAAAATGGTTTCATTTCACACACTTTTTCTGCTTGCGTAATTAATTGCACCGTTTCGAAATGCCAAAAACGTAATCCCTGTGAATGTTTTTCTTGTCGCAAAAGTTAATTGTATTGTCTTCGCCGGCGAAGTTTCACAGTCATTTTATTCTGGAATGTGTGATGACAGGGAAGTTCAGAACTTAGCAACTAAGCAAGTTGGGCGCATTGGACTGTAGTATTTTTATGGCTCCAGAACAATATGTAGTCCCAGTAGCAATTCGAAGAGAGAATAGAGATGGGGAGAATCCTTGATTACAACGTTGATATTATTAGATTATACGCCCCGGGCAAGGTCCGTTGGCCCGGCTAACAGGGATCTGTTAAACCAGATGGCCTAGCATCAATAACAAATATTGTTTTGCTAGGATGCATTTAAATAATTTCATTTTCAAAATTCACTCTATGCACGCGCGATTTACCGTCACGAATTCGACAAAGCTTCAAAGCCCTCATAAATTCTAATGAAAATCATCGCATTAACGCAGGTACGGATTATATGCAAATCGCAACGTCATAAATAATCGGGATGCCATTTAATTCGAAAATTTTGGTTTATTATAAATAAACCAAGAAATAAACTAATGTGTGTATTTACTAAGTATTTTTACGACTCACCACTCCTCCGAATCAAGGTCAAATGAAAACGTCATATTTTTGATATATGACAAGCATACAATTTTAGAGCTCGTTTAAATTAACTGTGAGGTTTCCGAGTTTGTACGTAATTTTTGATCTCCCCCATAAAAGGGCCTACAGATATGACTGTTGGTACGGACAAATGATGGTACAAATCAATGGTCATTTTAATGCTTCCTAAGCTCTAAATTACTCAGAAACTTTGAGCCTTGTGAAATTAATTCAAATAATTTTCAAAGGCTTCAACATTTTCGTAGTCCCAAAGTATTTTCAAGAGTTTTAAATTTTTTCTGGAAAAATTTATTATTGCCTCGCCTTTTCAATACTCAATTTCAATACAGTATTTGCGGGCCACGTCTCACTACCATAGAGGAGTCTTGACACTGATTTGAAAATCAGCCGCTAATAGTTATGCGCTTATCGCATAGGATTACCTGTGGTTTTCCTCCAATTCATTCATCTATCCTAAGTCCTGTGGTTGATCTCCCTATATAGAGATTAACCCCAACGGAAATTCATCAGATGATTAAGGGGGCTCTATTCCTTCAATATCAAAAAGTTGCAGACCCCCCCTCCCTCCCACTTTATTGCGAATTCAAGCATGAGAAATATGATTTGATTTAATACCAACCCCATACACATCTGACGAATATGTTTTTTAGTCTTGAATCTACCTACTTTTTGTGCCAACAGTTTCAAAAACAAAAACAAGCACATTTTTTTTTTAAATAATGTATGAGTTCGTGTATATACAACCTACTCTGATACTGATACACACATTTTTCAGAGCTGGCAACCGCGCGTTTTATTGGAAGAGAAATACTGTCTGCCGCGTGTCGGAAGGCACGTACGCTTAATTTCTGGTATAGGCTCGGAAATCTCGCACGAGAGCCCACTGTTACGTGTCTCGGGGGTGAGACTTTGCTAACACAAAAATCTTCGGTTTAAAATCTATGTGCGATATATAGGATGCGATTTACTTATTTCAATATAATTTTTTGTTAAAGTTTGGTTGTCCATGTTGCTTTTTTAGGTTTTTTTACACCAAAGATGAGTCGCCCCAACCATTTCTTTGTTTTGCAATCTGCTTTCTGACCTGTTTTTATATCACGTTTTCTGTAGGTATGTCATTTATTTATCAATCAATTGCAACAAATTATCTTACACGTTGAGAACATTTTTACTCTTAATATATAATATATTGCTTTGATAATGGCCCTTACAATTATATGACCGAAACATTTATACAACCATCTAAGAATTTAAAATAAATTTGGGAAAGACAGTGATTCTTATTTTTACTGTTACTCATTCCTGACGCCTGACTATTAAAATAACTAATCAAAATGCAAAAACTCATTCAAAATACGAATTATACTATTATCATAGAGTTTCATTTTACGTTCCTTCCTTACCGTACTTCAGACCATACCGTTGTTCACAAGTAACCTAAGGGGGCTCTGCTTAGAGATGTTTGATCACGTGCCACTTTTCGATTTCAAATTAAAGCGGGATGTGGATAGCTTTTGGAGGAAATAGCTATTCCGGTGGCGAGCGCAAACGAGTGGGAAATTGAGGAGATTTAATGTCAAAAGATGAAGCCGATAGCAAGCGACATCTAACGGGAGAAAAAACACTATTTACACAGTGGTAACTTATAAAATTTTACGTTACCCGTTCTTGATTTTTCTTGAAACCGGGACAAGAGTAGAATAAGATGCAGTGAAGACAGTCGCTAGAAATATACTAAAAACTGCAATTGGACCCCATTTTCCCAATATGGCGACGCGAGCGGCAAAGATACGAGATGGAATATTCGGAAATTTTTCTAAACTCCCGGAAAACTTTCCAGGTAACCTCTTTTTTTTTCGAACCAAATACATCGCAATCAAAAGTTACCGTTATCGATGTGCAAATGATTTTTATTTTCACACTGCTTTTGGAAAAAAAAGTGTGCAAATAACATCATAGTAAAAACACTTGGGGAACATAAACCACCCATATCTCCGAACAGGAAGCACGCTATGGACAACCATGCCAAAGCACTGAAGAGGTTTTGGGCGAAACCCACACAAACCTTAAGCAAAGAAAGAGCTAAGAGAGGCCAGAGAGGAGAAAAGCAAAGACTTTGAACAACATGCGATCAAAGAATTCGCCGACTTTGCAGAGAACATCGCCAAGTTTTGCCCAATGGAGCGGAATTAGCATATGTATCAGCACATACAGAAACAGAAGGAGGAAACAAGGGGGAACCCAAAAAATATGTAGCAATTATAGCATGGGAGGAACAGGAGGTACAGGTCCAGCTAATGGAGAAGAACGATTACTGGCCACTCCCGCCACCCCCCACGAGGGAAGAAATGATGGAGATATTAGGAAGATTGAAAAGGGGGAAAATGTCAGGGAAGGATAGGATCCAGGCCGAAATGCTACAATACGCATCAATAAAGGACCTACATGAATGAACTCTAGGAGGTATGGGCCAGGAACTTTGTCCCTGAAGAATGGCAACAGACAGTGCAGATCCCTATCCCAAAAGTCAGGCCAGACGACTACAGGAAAATCTCGCTGAGTGCGGATTCAACATATACGCAACCTACATTGCCTAGAGGGTCACATTACAGGACACCAGCATACCAATCGGATTTCATAACAGGTAGATCAACGGGCGACCATATATTCACGACCAGGAGGATCCTAGACGAACACAGGAGGGCAGGAACCAGCCAACGCGCTATAGTATACAATGGTTTGGGAAGAATGAAAACCAGAGGAATGAAACAGGCATGTCCGCTCTCCCCAAGGCTTTTCGCGATAGCACTGGACAATGCCATAGAACAAACCAGGAGGGTGCTGAGGAAGTTCAGCACAGGTGGCCAATTACAACCACCGACACTAGTGGCGTACGTGGACGACCTACCAGTACTCGCGGATAAGATGGAAGACATCGAGGACTTCGTCCAAACCAGCGAGGCATACCTGGAAATGGCAAGCCTACAAATAAACAACGAAAAGAGATACATCATTATAAGAGACCCAGGAAGCAATACCCAATACCCATAATGTGCAGAAGGAGGAAAGGTCACAATAACCGGGAGGGAGATAACCATGAAGTACAAGTGAAAATATCTGGGAGCGTACATAATGTAGCACACAACACAGTAAAAGACAGAATAATCAACGCATTCAGAGTCACACATGGAATCCGGAACTTCATACGAGAGAAAAGAAAACCAAACAGTTTGAAAATGTTGCTGTACAACACGATCATAACTCACATGGAACACCACTATGGATCAAATGGTGGCGGCCACGGGGATTGAAGCAGAGATAAACACAGAAAGAAGAAAGAAAGTAGAAGAGTACTGGAGGTGGAGGACGAGTTAAAGATAAGCACAAGCAGCCAAGAGGAGGAGGAGGAGCAGACAGAAAGGGAGGCAGGGAGAGGACAATAAAAAGAAAGGGAGATACAGGAAGGAAAGAAACGAGGCCAAAGGAGGGAGGCATCGGAAACTAATGAAACGCCCGGACAGGCGCCCGGACAGGCGCCCGGAGGAGAGGCCATCACCAGGAAGCGGAGTCGGGGGTCGGACAACACCCTCCATGGACAATACCTATCTACGGCCCTGGATGGTTGACGGTTGTAAATCATCGTAGTTCGAAAAAGTTTCAATGTATGAATAAATAACTAAAGAGTGTCGTGGACACAGAAGAACTGCGATCGTAGAAGGAGTAATGAGGTTAGGTGTTTAATTAATTAATTTTGATTATTTTTAGTTGCTTTTAAAATTTAAAAATTCTTTGTTTGTCCGCACTACTTATGGATCACCCGGTATGTGTATTAGGCCTATTATTTGATTTCGATACCAAAACTCCATATCTTTTTCTATGTGCTTGTTTTTATATGTCTTGGAAAAGAAGCACCTTGCTGATATTGCAAATCGTTTGGTTTAATTGACCCTTGACATGTAGTGACCGAATATTCGTTTTAGTGTTTTTTGCTAAGGCTGAGCCTATCGATGCTATATATGTTGTTTATGATTATGTATCAGCAGGGCCATAGCCAGAGGGGGGGCAAGAGGGATCCACTTTGCCCGCTTTTGAAAATTGCTTAATATGACCCTTTTGTGGCATGCATGGCAAAAGATAGAAAAATTCAACCATTTCAAGTGGCGATATTAATTAAAAAATGTTTTAGATTGAAAGATGGATTTAATAGTTTGTTTTCTATTACGATTTCAATGATCATCATCAGTCCGCCTGTCTGTCCACTTATTTCCTGCCAAACCACTAAACCGAAAGTAACTAAAGTTGGCACACGTGTTCTTAAGCGTAAGATGAAAAGCTGAAAAGCGTTCGAAAAGGTGCTTATTATTTTTATTTATTAAATCAATTAAACGTTATGCTACCAAATTATGTGAACTATATTTTGTAAGAACAAGTGGAACCAAAACCACCGCTACGTGGGTTTTTCTAGCGAAACTTACTCACATAGGCAGATGGAGACTGCTTTTAAAGTCGATCGATAGGCATATATCATTTCTTTGGCATCGAGCAATCGAGTGTGGTCTTTTTCCCAAGAAAATTGGTGCATAAATAATGATTTAGATCGATATTTGGCAATAAAGTGCTGGATGCTAAAATGAATTTCTGAACTTCCACATCTGAAACCCATAAGCTTTCATATAGCGAAAACTCGAAGCCAATACGAGTTCTTCCCAAGACAATCGGTACATAAATAATGATTTCGACTTTTTTCCCCAAAATATACTGATCACCAAAAATACACATGGACCACTTCTTGGGCATTAAGCAATTGAGTTTCCCAAGAAAATTGATGCATAAATAACGATTTTGATCTTCTTTGGGTAAAAATATTTTGTTGGCCAGAAATACACATATCATCGTTTCTGGGTCATATCGCAATGGAGTTTGATTTTTTTCTCAACAAAATTGTTGCATAAATAACAATTTTGACCGATTTGGGGCAATAACACGTGTGTAAATGTATTAATGCCAAAGTTCATTTTTGATTTGATATTTTTTTAGGTTATTGTCCCTGTGCCCTTGTGTCTTCAGCGGAACACAGCAAATTATTAATCTTTCACTCGCTCGCCATGTAGATTTATTTGCCCGCTCTTAGTAACTCATCTGGCTACAGCTATGTGTATGATTGCTCTGTTAATATTGTTGCGATAATTTTTATGTTATGTCATGATTTGTCTTTTCATCGGGATTGTTATGTGAATGTTTAAATCTGGAATTCCGTTTTTTTTATAACTCGGCTATTTATAACTCGTGGGTTGGGTTGGCTTTAGAGATGGGCGAATGAAAGTGTTGGTTGGGGTCCCGTTCAGTCGGAACATAAGGACGCAAGCAAGTCCTGGACCCAAGTTAGCACTGACGTGTTCTCGTTTGTGCCCTTTACCCTATCCATCCACCCAACTCCTACAAGGCTGACATATTAAGGTTTGGCTTTTGTTGAACCAAGAGCAACTAAAGGCAACTCTGTGGAATATTTGGACTGGGCACCCAATATCCAAATCATGTGAATTAATTATCTATATGATTATTTATAAATCTTAGTTTAACTTTTATGTAAGGTGAAATAGGCACTATTTTTAAGAGTATATGTTGGTCCATGTTCAATGTACAAGGGATTTTGAATTAAAGAAACTGTTTTAATTGAGGGAAGTAGGACATGTCCCTTATTACTCCGAATCGAGAATTAATCAATCGCAATAAATAGTGCAGAATTTGACAAATTGTATTTTGGCCCGTTTCAGAATTTGGTTCATTGCAAACTGTGTCCCAGCATTTTTTAGCATTTCAAGAAACAAGACAATGGAAAAAAGTCGTTAGTAGAACTCGAGCATTGTTATCGAAAACTTTAAACAAGACAAAAGTTTATATACGTACTTGACGGGCTCTAAACCAGAAAAAAATAATTTGACAGCTTTTAAGCAAAATTCCCATAATAGTCGAACTGAAAGGGTCGGAATATAAAATGTCCCAAATAAAATAATTAATGTCTATCTAAATTGTTTCTTTCTGGAGTATCTAATCAATAAACGTATTTTCATCTTGTAAGCGTGTATAAAAACTGTGACTGTTTTGCGAGGACCGAGTCCGTTGCAGAACAGCTGGCGAGTGCTGTAAAAACTTCCCTTAACTCGCCCTATCCCTAACTTTGAATGTTTTTATTGTTGATGAGCATTTATCTGCTCTTATACAGGATTTATTGTGACGATGCCTTTCTTTCATTTACAATCGAAGAAAGTTTGTCGTTGTTCTAAATAGAGAGAGGTCGTAGTCCCGTACTTAAAGAGCGTTGTTATTTATAAAAGTTTTAATTTGCAATAAGTTTAAAGAAATTCGGTTACGTTTATATTAGCCGGCTTGACTGACGATTTTGGCCATTATTGTAAGGGAAATGTGCGTATATACACCGGGTGTTTATAATGTGATTGCCCATTTGCGGACGCGGCTTATCTCAAACTCTTCCCGTTTGAAAAGCTTATTAGTTATTCCGCATGCGTTATGATATATAAATCACAGCAACACGAGGCTTCTTTGTAATTAACCATGTTGTGCTAGACGCTGTTCAAAAGCTGCGATAATAACTCAGAACGCTTGAAAGGTAAATGTCGTCACCTGCAAGTACTCATCTCGGCTACGAAAATTTTTTAAATCGGACGAAAAATTGAGCGGTAATCTTCAGTTCATTACGGCGTCCTGATTTTGTCGGTGTTCACCAGATTGTGGATAGTGCCGCTCCGTTTTGCTATATAAAGTCTGGGATATGCTTTGACAAATGATAGCTGAGAGAAATAAAAGGACTTTTGATGGTTCGCTGGAATCCCGCACCTCCACTAGAATAAAGCCTATGAATAATTTCCACATTTCTTGTCTCAAATTTCTTTATCTCTTTTGCTACACGATTCTGAAACCGCTCGGATATTTTATTCATTTTACTCTATGTCGGGTTGAAAGAAACTTTATGATTTTCATTGTCCCGTTGTTTATATAAATTTGAAACGACCACTTCATCATCCACGCAATTACCTACTTTAAGTTAATTGCTTTGACGACCCTAAAAATTTATCTCAACGTAACGTCTTGCCGCAAAATTTATGGTGAGCTTTCCATCCATTTTTATATCGATGAATTTTACCTAGTTAAGTGCCGTAAGCTTTTGATAAATTAGACTCATCATACTTTCCAACTTTATTTTAGGGAAGATTGAGATTTTTTATTTCTTAAAAAATATGAATGTAAGTTTTGTTCTTTACTTTTATCATCCTGTCTTCGCTCACATTATACGCTTTATTGCATTAATGGCGACTTAATAAAAACGAGACAAATGCCCACAAATAAAAGCCACCCTCGTTTCGATACTATAGTAGTAGCAGCACATGTTGTTTTTACAAATATCGTAGTGAGCGTTGCATTGAGTGCAGAACAAATTAGTCTAACATCCCTTAATATTACGTTTCGTTCATTGATTTTCGGTATCAATATTTTAGCGCAATTGCAATTCACCTGCTTATTAAAATGTGAAATCAAAATAAATTATAGTTTAAAATTCGGTTTATAGCGTGTAGGAATTTAGCATTATTTCTTGTAATAACCTTGTATGGATCCGATACTTAAACTTAATAAGCATGAAAAGGGGGAGAACAACTCGGCTTGACTCGATTGGATGAGATGAATCGATTCCAAGATAACCTCACAGGTAACGTCACCATATTTTTCTTCCGCCGATATTGCCTCTTCCTCCAATTCGATTCATTTCGTAATGGCTGTAATTTATTTTCCGCTTTTTTTAAACGCGACTTCACCCGTTGATAGTGTCCCGTGAAAAATTTTTTCGGAGTCGAGTGAACCTACCGAAGGAATATATTCTTGGCACAAGAGGACGCTTTTATATAACGTTGAATGTTGATAATCCATGCAAGTTCCGCTGCTATAGTTGACGAACTTTTTCCATTACGGCTAACCGATATACAATGCAGGCTAGTTCAAAGGGCAGATTAAAAACAACTTATATTGAATGCACAATTTATCATTATTTTAGTTAGGAATAAAGTTTTTCGAATTCTTCTCGTGTATGTTTCGGAAATAATTTTATCGCTAAAGTGAATCTTAGGATGGAGAAAATTTATTGTAACACTTGCACAATATAACTTTGCCAAGTTTTTATATAAACTTTTAAGAACTTTCACAATCAATAGAAAATCTTTAGTTTCCACATATTATTTTAATGTCCCGCAGAGTTTTACTTATAAGAATCTCTAGAGGACTATATCTTATGATAGAAAAACGAAACTGACGACAAAATCTTTACGGAGGGCCGAAACCATTGTTATACATTGAGAAAAGCACGCACGGTATGTATATAGTTTATACTTGCGATTTGTAAATTGCTAATCGAGTCACGGAGTCCGTAGATTTAATGAAATACCGACATTTAAAACAGTACAAGCTGTAACAGACATATTTATCCTCATCTATACCGCCGCTCGGGCCAACGACAATAGGGCATGTACACCTTCGCTTCTACAACGGGTTCACATGCGCCTCCGATAATAACTCTTGCGCCATTATCGTTTTTTATAAAACCAAAAATACATTTGGGAGGGGCCAAGTATACGTAGCCCCCCCCCCCTACATAATTTGAAGCTCGTATCTATTATATGCCACCTGATGCATTTGGTTATGCGCTCTTGAATTAAAGCTAAAAAAAATGCTACACAGTGGAGGGGGGGGGGGGCTAACTTAACGTTTTTAAATTTTGCCACCGCTATATGTGCCGCCCGACGCATCTGGTTATGCGCTCAATTGCTCCACTTGAATTAAAGCTAAAAAAAATGTTAGAAAGTGGAGGGGGGGGGGCGAACTTAACGTTTTTAAAAGTTACGTTTTTTAACACATTTTTTGCACTACATCGTACCTTTCATCATGCGCTCAAATGCGCCGCAAACAGAAATCTTTGCGCCATTTTTAGGAACCCTTGATAGTATACCTTGATAAGGATGTCTATCAAGGGAATCTCGGAAACCATAGAAGATACGACAATTCAAACAAATTGGGGAAAGTTGCTCAATTTAAGAGTTAGGTACTAACATGCTTTAAAGAAAACCAGAAAATACCCATTACTTTCAAAGGTATGCCAGCAAAACCGAAGTTGATTTCGTTTATATTTTTTGATGTTATTTGAACAGATACAAAAAATAAAAAACACTTTTTCAGCTCTACAAAACACCGTTGAGAGATTTTCAATACAAAGTTTCGTTTCGGAGAAATCATCAACTTTACAAAGAAATTTCCTGGAAAATTGAAAATTTGTCCAATAGGTCTTTTCGCACGATTAGGGCGTTGTGCGCGGGTGCATCGTCCCGTTGGACCTAACAGTTTCCAACTTTCGTTTTTTTGTGTGCCGTACATCGTTGTATTCGAAATAAATAATGCTACTCAATATTTACGGGCCATATAAAAAATGAATTTGATGATGATTTATCCACATCGAAACGTTGTGTTGAAAATCCCTCAATTCTGCCCATAGTCTAGTCTAAGCGGTAGACAGAAAAATCTGACGAATAATGCAGAAAGCATGCCGTTTGACATGGTCGATTTTTATGTTCAATAGATCGATTTGGCCCGTAGCACCCCCTTCCCCCACCATGTGGGACCAATATGGCGGCTATTTAAGAAAAAATATATATTTGTATTTCAAGGAGGGCATGCGAGTAGTTGTTTTAAGGGTAATTTGAGGTTGCTGATTTCAAATCTGAGGTTAAAAAAACAAAATGTAATAAATTTAATCTTTAATTAGTTTTATCCTTCATGGTACTCTAATGAAAGGTCTCAACGAAAGAAATTAATTTCTACCAACCATAGCCCTCCTCCTCGACCTCTTATCGTGGTCGGGTATATTCCCTCAAGGACGGATTGTCGGAAGAGAGTACTCACAAAGGGCAATTGCGACGTCTGCAGGAAATATATCCATTGGTGATGTCAAAACAAAAGCTATTTCGGTTAAAAAATGCGCTTTATCTTTAATTTTGATAACACTGTTTGGTTTTGATGAAACATACGCTTGGCTCCGGCAACTCTGCCACCTCGACTCGCTCTGATTTGTAACGGTCCATAGCTCGGCTTCGCCACGCACTTTTCACTGTTCAACAAAAACAATTTTTCAGTTTCAGTTGTGGTACGGTAAGAAAATGATATTGAACAGACTGACTTCACAATTTTTTTGAATTTGTGAGTAATATTTTTTATTTTTTGGAAACATCATCTATACAAAGTGACTTTTTTTTGAAAATTTCGATTCAACTTCTTGAATCCAGATCTACACATAATTGCCCATAAGGTTTTTTAATTTTTGATAACACTTTTTGGTTTCGATGAGACATACGCTCGGCCCCGGCGGCTTTGTCGCCTCGCCTCCCTCTGATTCGTAATGGTTCATAACTCGGCTTCGCCTCGCATTTTTCACTGTTCAACAAAGACAATTTCTCAGTTTCAGTTTTGGTGCGGTAAGAAAATGCTATTGAGCAGACTGAATTAACATTTTTTTTAATTTGTGAGGAATATTTTTGTATTTTGGAAACATCATTTATACAAAGTGACTTTTTTTTTAAATTTTGATTCAACTTGTCGAATCCAAGTCTGCACATAAGATTTTTTAAGTTTAGGAACACTTTTTGGTTTTGATGAGACCTACGCTGGGCTCTGCCGGCTTAGCCGCCTCGCCTGGGTCTGATTTGTAACGGTCCATAGCTTTTTTTGAAATTTTGGATTCAACTTGTTGAATTCAGATCTACACATAAGTACGTAAAAATTTTTAATTAACACTTTTTAACACTTTTTACTTTTGAGGTGACATCCGCTCGGCTCCGGCCTCGCCTCACTCTGATTTGTAAAGGTGCATAGCTCGGCTTCGCCTCGCACTGTTCACTGTTCAACAAAGACAATTTCTCAGTTTCAGTTTTGGTGGGATAAGAAAATGATCTTAAGCAGACTAAATTGACAATTTTTTTGAATTTGTGAGGGATATTTTTGTTTTTTTGGAAACATCACCTATACAAAGTGACATTTTTTTGAAAATTTCCATTCAACTTGTTGAATCCAGGTCTGCACATAAGTTTTTTTTTAATTTTGGTAACACTTTTTGGATTTGATGAGACAGAAGCTCAGCTCGCGCTCTGATTTGTAGCGGTCCATAGCTCGGTTTCACAAATAGCGCATAACGCAAAATTTTTTCATCTCCCCTTCTTCGCCCTCTACAAATTTTTAAACTAAGATAGTTTTACTTTTTATTAGTAAAATGAATTTTTTTACAAAATCAAAATTTTAATTATTTATCCAACAAATTGTTTAATGATTTAGATCGACATTAAAACAAAAAAAATATATTAACTGGAAGAAGTATTTTTATAATATTTAAATGACTAATTAGAGTCTAAATTGCTTGAATTTTGATTTTTTTGTCGCAGATTTGAAATCAGCGACCTAAAATTATCCTTAAACGATCACCCGCATGCCATCCTTGAAATATAAATATATTTTTTAATCAATGACAGTTTTTTTCCTAAATGCCCCCCATATTGGTTCCACAGGGTGGGGGAAGGGAGTACTGCGGGTCAAATCGATCTATTGGACACCCATATCGTTTATGGCCCATAAACCGATTTTCCTTATAGCTAATGTTGATGAAACAATCAGAAGGCATCGACAATAATATAGAAGATTAACCAATGGGCAGTGCAGTGAAGAACCCTTCCGTCGGTTAATTTTTTCTTCTACTAATCGACCGGGGAATTGCTTGATTAGTTCGCCCCCAAAGTATAATGAAACAATCATTATTTTCAGGATTGGTTTAAAGAGGAACAATCAGGTTTTTGTAATTTACAAATATCATCAAAATCATAAAGGAAAACAAAAATTGAAATTTTGAGAAATTTCGCGAAAACCCTCACGAAACGCGATCTCTTCAATGAGCCCAAGGTTAGATTAGATTAAAATCACATAAGTGGTTACTAAGCGTTTTTCGAATATATGACATCATAAAACCGGAAGTTAATGGAGAATCTACCGGCCTCCCTTCCAAATTAGAGGCTCAATAATCAATCTTAAACTTTAACAGCCCTCAATAATCAATCTTAAATATAACTTTAACAGCCCTGGTAACTCACTTTAGTTTTTAACATTGTATGGATTTAGTATACGCACCAAACTGCTTTAGCCATATATATTTCAAAAATTTTCTTGGAATATTTTCAAGTAAGGGTTTATAATATGCATAGCATCCAATAAGTGTTTTCAACTAAAACAATTATTTCTACATGAAAAAGCCCTAAATTTTTCTATTTCGCTCATATTTATGCAACTATCAGCTATTGAACGAAAATTTTGGTTTTCTCCCTCTTGTCAGAACTGTCAATTTTTGATAAAAAGGCAAGTTGTTTTCAATGAACGCGAAACTCGTCATACGAAAAGGTTCCTTAATTGGAAATGCCCTAAATTTATACTTCCAGCTAGAAAAATGGATCTGTTTTTCGTTTCAAATACATATATTACTAGAGGAAACGTTAGTGACGTAGGAAGAGCAGTAGACGTGACAAAAGTTAAGTTATAGATGTTAAATTTGATGTCATTATGACTTTACGACAAACATAAACTAAGAAATAAGACTGCGGTCCAAACAATTTAATGAAGCGAAATGATATACGGTCCAATATATAAGTAGCGATTGTTAATTGCGCAAATCAATAGTCAGAATAACGGTTTTTCTTTATGGAAGCGAAAAGTTTTCGAGAGCGTACATGTTGTGGTAAAAATTTTTGATGTAGGTACAATAAAATGCTTCTGGGCATTCCGATTGGTAATATTTGTAGTACGGTTTTATTGGAAATTCCGTAAGTTTAGGTAGAATTTAGCCCGCAAATCAAAAAAATTAATTTTTCAAATACTTAACTCTGGGTAGGTATATCGATGTTGTACGTATCTTGATTTGTGATTCGGTGGAACATCGTGCCATGTGGAACGCCAACGTTCCCTTTTAATTAAATCTTTCACGTGAAACATTGGAAAAAGTTTTAGGTTGATGTTTACGACTATATATTTTTCTGAAAGCAACCATAAATATATGTACGTCAGGTATTATAAATATAACTTAGGAGATAGAAAGTTCGTTAATGTGTAAGAAAGAGGCGAAGATAAAACAATTCCTTTCAAAGTGATGTGTGTGCGGTTGTAGCGTGGGGGCCCTAATATGTAAACGTTACTTTGGAACAAATGTCAAACGCGTTTTTGTAGTAGTTATGCATGGAACATGACTGTTCTCGAACCTGCAAGTAGATAATGGCCAATATGTTCGGAAAATTCGGAACAATCGGAAAGTTCGAAAAGGATCGATAGTGCGTTAACTACATGCTGACAAAATAACAACTCCGTCTGATTAGCTGGCGGCAGTGATACCGGGCTCAGAGCCAGGAAAAACAAAGCTTTCTCATGCGCCCCGGCTGAGTGTGTAAACGTGGATAAGTGGTAAACAAGGTAGTAAATTTCCCTCCACGCTCAACGCCACGACGTCGGGATCGCTGGCCTTTCCCGCGCGATATCGCATATCCGTTCAGAATGTGTATTTAGTAAATATGAATTTCTTTCCATCACTTACAATTAAATAACCTAAGTGCACTACGAACACCTACAAAAGAAAAAGGAGCTGCATTGAAAACGCGAAAACCCTCGTAGCGGTTTCTACGCGTTCCTTTGGTTTAAATTCTATCTAAGGTCGTTTGGAAAACACCGAGTCAAGGTTTATGTACTATATGACAATTGCAGTTCCATAACGACACCTTACACAAAGTTTTGCTCATAATACTAATTGTCGTTCGTTCGTCATGTTGGAAATTGTCGGAAATTGAGAGAAAACCGTGTTCGTTATGCCATGCGATGATTTGATTAAAACTTAAAATTCTCGCGAGTTATTCAAACTTGTATATTTCAAAATAACCGCGAAACTTTTTTTGCTAACGAATCTTAATTCAGAAATGCAAAAATCTACATTTTGACTCACAATGTTACGGGATTATTATTATTATTGCGTCCACTTATCTACACACTTCAATACGTATTTTCTTGCGTTAACGGCATTTTGTTGCTCTATCCCCCTGAATTGGGACAATGACCATGTTCATATTGTCGCAGGTGAAGGTTAGGGTACTACTAACCAACATATAGTACTAGGGAATGCAATACCGGGATTGCGGGATCCCGAAATACCGGGATCCCGCAGCATTTTTGCGAGATTAATCCCGCACATAAATGGAGCGGGATCCCGCGGGATTTGCGGGACTGAGGAATTTGTCGACCAAGGGGACGACTCTGTTTACTTTGTTAATTAAACTGATAACGGCGAATTATTTTTTAAATAATTGTTAAACTTTTTTCGTTAAAAATGTACTATGATTTTTGAGGCACTTTAGAAGACTTTTTGTGCTTTACAGGTAAGGTTTTTTTGAGTTCTAAGTTAGGCCGAAGGTACTTTTTTGTTAAATATTGTGATAATTAGCTATTTATTTTAATACAGAAGCTAACCGCACCGAATTGCTTATTTGCCAATTTATTTAAAGTTTTGCGAGATCCCGCAAATTCCGGGATCCCGCGGGATTAACATCTAACAATCCCGCATATACCCGGATTGAGATTTTGCTGCGGGATTGCATTCTCTACTAGACACCAATTTCGAAAGAAAATTCAAAGGGCTGTAACTTTTGAACTAGTAGCCCAATCTTGGAACTGTTTGAAATTATGGATTCTACAGGCCACATTCTATAAGAAAATTTTTTCGGGTCGATCTGAGACAATTTTTTTTTGAGGGGGTCAAAAAAAGGCAGTGTACAACCTTCCTTTTTTACCAAAAATGGACTGCACCAAAATTTCTCGGGAAAACAATTTTTCTTATTAATTTTGGTGCGTAGAATCCAAAACAATTCGTACTTTTTCGATCAGACTTCTCAATCAAAAGTTATAGACTAGAAACCAATTTCGAAAGAAAATTCCAAGGGCTGTAACTTTACAACTAGTAGCCCAATCTAGGAACTGTTTGAAATTATGGATTCTACAGGCCACATTCTATAAGAAAATTTTTTTCCGGGTCGATCTGAGACAATTTTTTTGGAGGGCCTCAAAAAAAGGCAGTGTATAACCTTCCTTTTTTACCAAAAATCGACTGCACCAAAATTTCTCGGGAAAACACTTTTTCTTATTAATTTTGGTGAGTAGAATCCAAAACAATTCGTACTTTTTCGATCAGACTTCTCAATCAAAAGTTATAGACTAGAAACCAATTTCGAAAAAAAATTCAAAGGGCTGTAACTTTTGAACTAGCAGCCCAATCTTGAAACTGTTTGAAATTATGGATTCTACAGGCCACATTCTATAAGAAAATTTTTTTTCCGGGTCGATCTGAGACAATTTTTTTTTCGGGGCTCAAAAAAAGGCAGTGTATAAACCTTCCTTTTTTACCAAAAATCGACTACACCAAAATTTCTCGGGAAAACACTTTTTCTTATTAATTTGGGTGCGTAGAATCCAAACCAATTCGTACTTTTTCGATCAGACTTCTCAATCAAAAGTTATAGACTAGAAACCAATTTCGAAAGAAATTTCAAAGGGCTGTAACTTTTGAACTAGTAGCCCAATCTTGGAACTGTTTGAAATTATGGATTCTACAGGCCACATTCTATAAGAAAAATTTTTTTCCGAGTCGATCTGAGACAATTTTTTTTGAGGGCCTCAAAAAAAGGCAGTGTATAAACCTTCCTTTTTTACCAAAAATCGACTGCACCAAAATTTCTCGGGAAAACACTTTTTCTTATTCATTTTGGCGCGTAGAATCCAAAACAATTCGTACTTTTTCGATCAGACCTCTCAATCGAAAGTTATAGACTAGAAACCAATTTCGAAAGAAAATTCAAAGAGCTGTAACTTTTGAACTAGTAGCCCAATCTAGGAACTGTTTGAAATTGTGGATTCTACAGGCCACATTCTATAAGAACAATTCTGAGACAATTTTTTTTGAGGGCCTCAAAAAAAGGCAGTGTATAATATAACCTTCCTTTTTTACCAAAAATCGACTGCACCAAAATTTCTCGAGAAAACACTTTTTCTTATTAATTTGGGTTTCTCTTTCTCGTGTCGCCAATAGAAGCTCGTGCTATGAGAAGTACCCAAAAATTGATTACTATTTTGGGCCGGGTTTTTAGCGAAATCCACCAAAATGCGAACTGAGAGTCAACGGGACGTCGGAGGTGAATACCGACAAAGGGAATATGGTAGCCCCCGACACGATTTTACTAATGGTGGAGTCAAAACTTCAAACGCGAATTGTGGGTGCACGCGCGAAAGTCGGAAGCGGGTACCGACCAAGTGAATGTGGTAGCCTTCGCCAAGATCTTATTGATGGTGGAGTCAACACTGGCTAATAAAACACTGATCTGCCACACAAGTCACTTCGATCTCACACGAGGACTTTGATAATTTTTATTTTCCTCTGTATTGGTTTCTTAATCAGTCCCACTTTTTTTGCTTCCGGGTTCTTATACCTAATGGCTGTGTCTAGGTGGTTGCATTTACTAAAATGTAAAATATTCGTTTATTCCGTCTGTATAGAGCCGAGATAATGTAAATAGATAAAAATGAAGCCCTTCTATTGGTGAAAAGGGGGTGCTGGTCGCGAAATTGTGGCGGTTCTGTTTTTTGGTTTGGCATTTACAGTGGCACCTGATGAGTGCCACTTCCTTCTCTCTCACACTCCTTTGCTCCCTTCATTTCGTCGCGATATGTTATAGAACGATTTCTTAATATTCGCTTATACAAATGCAACAAACTAATACATACAATGAACAACATTTTAAACTTTTTTTTGACGTTTTTTTATTCCGAAACTTTTAAATTCGCCTTAAAATGTATACGATATTAGTCAATTTCAAAGAGAAAGACATTTCATCTCGCACGGCATTGGTCGAGCGTGACACGTAACAGATGAGATGATTTTACTCGCGTCCAAAACACATAGTTCATGCTTTCTAAAAATGAGTGCAAACAAAAATTTCAGTAGTGCATTGTGGGTGAATATATGGATTTCAGGTCTTAAATTCGATGCACGAAATTGTGACCTCCTTGTCATAATCAATAATACAGACATTGCATTCAATAAATTCATAATCACTGCAGCTACACGTCTGTGAATGTAATTAGGCAAAAATGACTCAGCTTTAGTTGTTTGTTCCTACTAAAAGCGTAACCGTTTTCACTTCGAGAGTTAATTTACAGTTTCAAGGTTTATTTAATCAATTTAAAGTGATGCGGTGGCAAGAGAAAGGGTGACCAAAGCAAGTTTCTAAGGTATTGTAACTTCATTTCCTGTTGCAGTAGATATTCTGTTATACAGAATGTAGGGGGTATGGGAGAAAATGGAAACTGACAGAAGGAAACAGTTAATTTGTGTGATGGATGATATTAATTTGTGCCGTTTGTTTAATTGAAGCGTTGGTTAGCGTTTAAACAAATATTTAAATGGCTGAATGCACATACATAGGTTAAATATTTGTACTGTTGTTAATATAAAATAGTAAACTACCTTCTTGTTGGCTATTGGCTCACTCAAAATAATCATTAAACGTCAGTTAGATACTAATATTGTGAATGGCAGAGAAACCTGTCAAAAAACATCGGTTATTGCTGGCATATGGGCAAAACACGGGAATAAATAACTATTTACTGATTACTGCTTTATACGAAATGTCTGATGCCAACGTTGAAGTACCAGGTCCCAGAAAATGGCAGGAGGGCTAACAACATTCTACGTTTTATAAATTTGAGTTTTTTCTATAGTACGGATGACCTATGAGTTAAAATAAACAACCCCTAAGTTTACGTTAACTCGATAGATCCAATTCATTTATCAACCGCGGCACCTGGCTGTCTTCGGTCGAAATGAATGGGGGAATTTTGTTCAAAAAGACACAGAAATGGAAAATTTGTTAAACTGTCATTGTAATATGAGTTTTTGTTTTTAATTGTAAATTTAGTAATTGTGTAAGTCATGTAAGTATCTTAAATGTTAGAAAGATAAAAGTTATCGAACATATTTGCTTCTATTTACTAACAACGCCATGTGCGAGAACGAAGCGGTGTTTCGAGACTACAATATGAAACGGATGAGTGGAGGTGACTTAGCCTTGAAGTATGAGGCTGATGAGCCTAAGGGGACTGTCTCGCCGTAATGCTGTTTATGCTGTTTGCGGGTCGATTAAAAGAAGCGTATGTCAACTTACACATGCGGTTCTGCAGATAAAAGGACAAAGTCAGTGTCTCGTTGTTTCTTAACCTAATCCAACAAGTTACTGGATTATCCAAGTTATGTATTAAACAAAAGTGGATCCCGAAATACCGGGATCCCGCAACATTGGGATTAATCCCGCACATAAATGGAGCGGGATCCCGCGGGATTTGCGGGACTGAGGAATTTGACGACTCTGTTTACTTTGTTAATGAAACGCATAAGGGAGAAGTTATTTTTTAAATAATTCTTAAACTTTTTTCGTTAAAAATTTACTTTGATTTTTGAGGGATTTTAGAAGTTCACCTTTTTGTGCTTTACAGGTGAGGTTTTTTTGAGTTCTAAGTTAGGCCGAAGGTACTTTTTTGTTAAATATTGTGATAATTAGCGATTTATTTTAATACAGAAGTTAACCGCACAGAATTGCTTATTTGCCAATTTATTTAAAGTTTTGCGGGATCCCGCAAATACCGGGATCCCGCGGGATTAACATCTAACAATCCCGCAAATACCGGGATTGAGATTTTGCTGCGGGATTGCATTCCCTAGTTACAGCCCTTTGAATTTTTTTTCGAAATTGGTTTCTAGTCTATAACTTTTGATTGAGAAGTCTGATCGAAAAAGTACGAATTGTTTTGGATTCTACGCCCCAAAATTAATAAGAAAAAGTGTTTTCCCGAGAAATTTTGGTGTAGTCGATTTTTGGTAAAAAAGGAAGGTTATACACTGCCTTTTTTTGATCCCCGAAAAAAAAATTGTCTCAGATCCACCCGGAAAAAAAATTTCCTATAGAATGTGGCCTGTAGAATCCATAATTTCAAACAGTTCCAAGATTGGGCTACTAGTTCAAAAGTTACAGCCCTTTGAATTTTTTTCGAAATTGGTTTCTAGTCTATAACCTTTGATTGAGGAGTCTGATCGAAAAAGTACGAATTGATTTGGATTCTACGCACCCAAATTAATAAAAAAAGTGTTTTCCCGAGAAATTTTGGTGTAGTCGATTTTTGGTAAAAAAGGAAGGTTATACACTGCCTTTTTTTGAGCCCCGAAAAATAAAATTGTCTCAGATCGACCCGGAAAAAAATTTTCTTATAGAATGTGGCCTGTAGAATCCATAATTTCAAACAGTTCCAAGATTGGGCTACTAGTTCAAAAGTTACAGCCCCTTTGAATTTTCTTTCGAAATTGGTTTCTAGTCTATAACTTTTGATTGAGAAGTCTGATCGAAAAAGTACGAAATGATTTGGATTCTACGCACCAAAATTAATAAGAAAAAGTGTTTTCCCGAGAAATTTTGGTATAGTCGATTTTTGGTAAAAAAGGAAGGTTATACACTGCCTTTTTTTGAGCCCCGAATAAATAATTGTCTCAGATCGACCCGGAAAAAAAATGTTCTTATAGAATGTGGCCTGTAGAATCCATAATTTCAAATGGTTTCAAGATTGGGCTACTAGTTCAAAAGTTACAGCTAGGGAATGCAATACCGGGATCGCAGGATCCCGGAATACCGGAATCCCGCAACATTTTTCCGGGATTAATCCCGCACATAAATGGAGCGGGATCCCGCAGGATTTGCGGGACTGAGGAATTTGACGACTGTGTTTACTTTGTTAATGAAACGCATAACGGAGAAGTTATTTTTTAAATAATTCTTAAACCTTTTTCGTTAAAAATTTACATTGATTTTTGAGGGATTTTAGAAGTTCAGTGCTTTACAGGTGAGGTTTTTTTGAGTTCTAAGTTAGGCACTTTTTTGTTAAATATTGTGATAATTAGCGATTTATTTTAATATAGAAGTTAACCGCACAGAATTGCTTATTTGCCAATTTATTTACAGTTTTGCGGGATCCCGCAAATACCGGGATCCCACGGGATTAACATCTAACAATCCCGTAAATACCGGGATTGAGATTTTGCTGCGGGATTGCATTCCCTCGTCAGGACGAGGCATATCTATTGGTGAGGTCAAAGCTTTCAGTGCAAATATCTGCAGAATGGAGTCTCGGAGCATTTTGAATGTATGCCAGGCGGTCTTTTTATGTGTAAAGAGGCCCGTTAATCATCTCCCAAGAAAGTAAACGTTAAAAATTAATTTTTTCTCGTTGTATTTTAATTAAAGGTCTCAACGAAATGAACCGTTTTCTACCAACTACTATCCTTCTTTCTGTCCTCTTATCAAAGTACCAGGTGTGGGGGGGGGGGGGGGGGGAACTAGTTTTATCCTCCATGGTACTCTAATGTCATTTCTTGTTATTAATCAATTTTGTGTCAATTTGAATCCCTATTGAAGATCCAGGTAAGGTTTAATTTTCACTGTCTGATTTTACAAATTTGTTTTAATCTGATTGTTAGTTTTCAATTCAAAATTTGAGTAGTTGATTTCATGGGATTTTACGGATTTTGATTAAGGCCTTCATACTTTTTTAAAATTTAGAAAAGTTTTAAGGTCAATTTTTTATTTCTGTCATGCCCCGAGAGGAAATTTAAAAGGAGAGAAGGAAATAATGGTAATTTTTGCTGGTTAGGTACCTCGTAGGTGTCTGACGGATGGTATTTTGACCGCGTAGTGAAAAGTTGTTTGTTATTTCGTTTCTTTGTCGATGTTGCTCGTTAACTTTGCTCGTCCTATCTCATTTAACTGATCTATGAACAATTCTAGTAGAAAATTTTGCCCTCGGTAATGATCTGATGGATTTCTTGTGCAAAATTGGCATTATCAGTTCCTGATCAAATTTGTCGTGAAGGCGGTAGGTATTAGTGCCTTGTAATCCATGTCGAGGATGGTTTATATCAATTTTTGAAAACGTCGTTATTTCGATTAAAAGAATGATGAGAATTTTGGTAGATTTTATTATTTAAGCATAACAGTCCCTTTTAAAGCACAGAAAACTTAACCGTGTATCTAACTTGTTACTTATAAAACTCGAGAAAGTTGTAAATGAAGGAAGATTACGAAATAAGCTACGTTCTCAACTTTTGTTTTTTCGACATACTACGTAGATTACTCGCATACTCCCTTAAGTAGCGTTCAACAGGTTCAATAATTAAGAATTAATTTTAGTGCGTGTCATTGTGTTTTACTGACCTGGCCGCAATAAACTACCTACTTAATCGGCGTCGCCTTTAAAGAGAAAATTACATTTGTACTTCGTTTCGGTGTGTACACCTTTTTTTATTTAAAAGGCATTTATCTTGGGCTCATTAGATCCAAAATATTAAATTTTCGATAAATCGCGACATCTTACTCTTGGGATGTTAGCACTCAATTATCCAGCTTTTATTCCGCCCACCAGCTTCTTAGCTCATATTTCGGTTCTAATGAAAAAAAAATACTTTGCTCTCGTTTAAAGCTTGGAAGACACGGTTCAAGTGTAATTGAATTTCTGGCTGCATTTAATCGTACTACCTATAAAAGATGGGCATGCCAAAATACATAAAAGAAAGCCATAAAACTCAAAAATGCGATTGTGGTACAATAACAACTACAAATATTAAAACTTTGTATCATTAGGACTGAAATTAAAGACATTGTTTTCGAATAAAAGAAACCCATCATACTGAATAATGCATAATACGGTAAACCCAAGTATTCCACTAACTTTGCGAAACTTAAATAAAACTCATTGTTCTGAATCGAATAAAGATCTACTAGTATATGCTGGTACCTAAACTTCATAAACACATCGGCTTCCATTTTAAAAACCCCAATACACAATTTTAAACTTTCGTGAAGTTGAGGCCAGGAATTAAAAAGTTCATATTTGTTACAGGTAGCTTGGATGCATTTCGAACAGTCGGCCATACTAACCGTACATAATCACGTAATTACGCGAAATCCAAGAATAAGCGTAACTCACGATAAGCACAGAACTTGGTTTCTACATATAAACAACGTGCAGGAAGAAGACAAAGGCAGATACATGTGCCAAATTAATACCGTTACCGCTAAAACGCAATTTGGCTACCTTCATGTTGTTGGTAAGTCTTATCACATTATATTCAATTAGCTTAGTGTACACACGAAGCAGTTTGCTGAAAGTTTATATGGTCAGCTTTGCTTGATGCGAATAAGCCTAACGTAACTTTAGAATCACGTTGTCTAAACCGAAATTTGTAGCGTATATTATCAATGGTATTTAGCCCACTTGTGAACAAAGCCTTGTTAAGCGAATTTCCTTTGCAAGAAAATGAGGCTTTGTTGCAAATTATTGATAGATAAATGGACCTGTTGCGATGTTGTTTAACGGATTTCCCTTAGCTGAAATGATTACTCCAAAAAGGAGCTCTTTTTAACTTGTACTGTCCAATACAATAACAGCAGAAATGGTCAACTTTCGATATATTGATAAAAATAGACACAGGTAATTAATTTCTTATGGAATTGTTTAAACATTAAATTTCTAGCTAGCATAGACAAGAATAATTACTTTTTAGGTCGAGGTGGCCATCTCTTTATTAAATCGGTCAATAATTTGTGCTAAAATTGTTAATAACTTGTACCTACTTCAAAAACAACTTCGTCTGTGTGACGAGTGGAATTCGTTTACAAACTCAGAGATTTCTTTCGATGAGAATACAAAAACATACAAACAATTTTTTACATAAGTTTTCAATCTCTCATTTACAGTTTAGTGATAATAGTAATAGGTCAAACATTTCTTTTATCCAGATGATCATACAGCTGCCGATTTAAGTTTACCAAAATAATACAATTGCATAACGAACCATATGTGGGCGACTTTTCCCCGGATGTGCAGACCTGGAGTTCTTAAAAGGAAAGGTATCTGATGCATTTTTAAAATCCCAACTGCAGCTTCCGGAAAGAGACGTCTTGGATGTAGATCGATTGACTCGCCGATTTCGGTTGTGATCCTTTTGTAAACTCGTTTTTAAATGCCTATTGATGAATTTCAGGTTTAGTGTGTAGGATATCCCTTTTGTAAACTTTTCACCTTAATTAATTTTAACATTAGCGGTTCAAAAATGAACGTATCAATAGGTGCTACCAGTTTTCTCTATTGCAATTTCATTTTATACGGAATATTGGTCAGGGTTTTTAATTTTATTTATGTGGAATCCGCTGAATTCGCACGTTATCTACAAATACTGAATTTTGACACGATTGCGAATTGTGGGACTAGAATATATAAATGTTCCTTGGCGGAGTTTTATGTCACATTAAAGCTTATTAAAAATGGCACTCCTCTTGCAAATTAATGTGCACAAAATACGCACTCGACTTTCACTAAAGGTAGCGAAAACTGAACGGCACTATCTTTATAATAATCCAAATAGTAGCTGGGACTCCTTTATATGCTAACTATTCCACTTGGGCAAATAATAAATTCCAGACGGCTACTGAATGCATAACTTAGACATCAATGGTCACTTTTAATTGGATTATTTTCTTCTCTTTAAACTCGGTGAATCCCGAACGTTGGATTTAATGGGGCTCTCAAACGCTAATCTTTCCTAGTTGACTATCAGAACCAGAATCCGACTCTAACTCGCTCTAGGGCTCAGATCAGACTCTTTATACTAAGCTGACTTAAAACGCGAAAGCAATGGCGGCGATCTTTCGTTAATTCTCATTGATGAGCCAACTCTAGGGAATGCAATACCGAGATCGAGCAGCCTTTTTGCGGGATTAATCCCGTACGTAAATGGAGCGGGATCCCGCGGGATTTGAGGGATTGCAGAATTTATCGACCAAGCTTACCACCATACATTAGCAACTCTAAAAATTTGATTATTTCGCACATTTTTGTTGTTGCAGTACATGCAATAATTACGCGCAAACCTGTATCTGTTATTAACATTGTTAAACAGCGAGTGAGTGCGCAAATCGGACTTATTTTGCTACTGTTTTAAAACACAGGAACCGTTATTCTTATATAGAAAATATGTTGGACTCGTCGATTGTTTGTAAGACTTTAGTAGTAAAGTGGCTGTATGGAAATATTGCAGCGAATATTACAGAAATCCAGAGAAACATGAAGGGTCCATAAAAGGTTACTCACCGGCGACAAGAAAGGAAGGCGGATGTGGCGCACCCTTTCTGGGAAGTACAATGTGTTTTGTTCGAGAATATTCGGTTAAATGCACAAAATTGATTATTTCGGAATGTCTAAAGTTTTGTGAGGTCCTGCGGGATTACTATCTAATGATCCTGCAAATACCGGGATCAAAATTTTGCTGCGGGATTGCATTCCCTAACCAACTCCAAGGTCGCCTACAAAAGCGCTGATACAACAGAAATTTACTTATTTTTTCCGAAGAAACTTAATTCACATCGTAAGATTTGAAACATTATATGAACTCTTTTTATCATGTAAAATTAACACAATTTCCCGTCAATAGGGCACCGAATGTGATATACTCCAATCGACACAATAAAAACTTGAACATGACATAAGGAATATTTGGTTGAACATGTATGAAACCTTGACCGATTGTTCCACGTATTCTAATGGAATAAATTCCAAAAAATGCCCTCTCGTTACAACTGTTGATTTTGGAAGACTTGAAAATTCAAATCAACGGACTCAAAAGAAAGCAGTCAAACGTGTAACATTTGGAAAAATCTTGAATAACTTGAAAACCTTTGATGCTGGGTGTAGGGAGATTCGTATCAAAAGACGTAGATTTTCATATAGATTTCGAAAATGCAACCAATTACAGGGTGTTCTATTATGGTAATATTTTCTTTCGATAGATCATGAAAGACTATGTTGGTATGCAAATTTTCAGATTATCAAAATGAGAGCCTGAATACTTTTAGGTGAACCGACTAACGCCAGCTTCATCTTCAAAAGAGACCGCGGAATATTAGTAATTTGACAGTATACTAATGTGAATAAAAGGATAATTTAAAACATTCTCAAGTTGGTCGCATTTCCGGTTATACCGGACGTTGGTGGCAACTTGCTTATTTTAAATAAAGCCCCCTCTATATTATTTAATTTTTGGATTTCTGGAAAAATTTCATGATGACTTCCATCAGGTTTTGCTATACATATTATCAATTATCTGATAGCACTCATTTTTGACTGCTGATAAGCGCTTCTGGGGTACACGGAAGCGTAAGAAGTATACATTCAAAATCAACATTGACAATTGGTTGTTTGCATACAGGGCGTCCTAAACTTAATGACAACTTTCATCATTTTCAAGGTTGCAAAAAATGTTTTTTTTTAATGTGAATTTTGTTATACATCGATTCGCTACATCGATTTCTAATGGTGTTCTTATTAACCCATATTTTATTTTTTCAGTTTAAAGTAGGAATTTAGTTAATTTCCTAGTTCAACGTCGGAGTGTTTGTATCGGTATTTGGGTAGTATACTTTTCTGTAGGATAATTTCTTTTAAGGAATTTCAAAGGAACAAATTCTATTTTGGGGACAGCAACAGGTCTCAATTTTTACTATGTAACTTTGGAGTGGTTCTTTTCTTCACAACTGCAGTATAATAATAATAATAATAATAATAATAATAATAATAACTTCACCAGACACAGACACAGACACTGATCGTTACTTGATGTTAATCCGTGCGATTAGTTAACCAGGCTAGACCTGAGTTCTCACAAGAAACACCGACCATAATAATAATAATATAGCACATAATAGCACATTTAAAAAACACAAAACTCCTTCTTCACAGAAACACACCACATTTTCACAACCCACTCGTATTCAACCGAAACGCAAAAACCTTAACAGAACTACAGGCTCACAACATACTAAAATATCTCCAGCAAAAACCCATGCAACCTCTCAAATACAACCTCAAGAACAAAGAAACACCATAAATACAACTAACGCAACATGCACCACAAAGACAGGTCCACCCAATAAAATTACACGCCCTAGCACAGTTAAAAACACATAACTCCTTCTTCACCGAATCACACCACATTATCACAACCCACTCGTATTCAACCGCAACGCAAAAACCTTAACAGAACTACAGGCTCACAACATACTAAAATATCTCCAGCAAAAACCCAAGCAACCTCTCAAATACAACCTCAAGAACAAAGAAACACCATAAATACAAGTAACGCAACATGCACTACAAAGACAGGTCCACCCAATAAAGTTACACGCCCTAGCACAGTTAAAAAACACAATACTCCTTCTTCTCAGAAACAACCCACTCGTATACAACCGAAACGCAAAAACCTTAACAGCATCACAGGCTCACAAAATACTGCAATATCTCCACCAAAAACCCAAGCAACCTCACAAATACGACCTCAGGAACAAAGAAACACCATAAATACAATTAAAAAACACAAAACTCCTTCTTCACAGAAACACACCACGTTATCACAACCCACTCGTATTCAACCCAAACGCAAAGCCAAAGAAACACTTACACAATAAACTCCATTTAATAAAATTACAGGAATTATTATAATGATTTTTTTTGTTTTGTTTTCCTCTTTCCTGATAGCGTTGGCTATTGTGCCCATCAATAGGTATGTTGGTAAGTACGAATTACATACTATCCCTAGATGTCCAATGTACGTGTGATTTTTTTTTTTTTTTTTTTAATGACCCTACATAACTTCACCAGACACAGACACAGACACTAATCGTTACTTGATTTTAATCCGTGCGATTAGTTAACCAGGCTAGACCTGAGTTCTCACAAGAAACACCGATAATAATAATAATAATCATAATAAATGCCTTTATTCACTAGGAATGGGCGAGGTTCAGCAATGACATGTATGCCATGTGCTGCTCTTCCACCTAACCCGATATAACATATAGAAATTAATATTGATATGGCCACAGATAAAACATAAACATGTAAAAAATTAAAGAAAGAATATCTCCAGTGAACACTAAGGTACATAATTATTTATATACATATAGGTACACGTTTCATACACGCATAATCATATATAGGTAGGTATATTATTGGAATTAATGGGACACGAAAACAAGCAAAGATTCAACTGAAGGGAGCAATTAAGTGCATAAAAATTAATTTTTATATAAGAAATGCATTCTCAGGCTTTTTTTAAAATTAACTTGGCTTAATGTTTTAAAATCAGATGGTATCTTGTTATACAGATGTGCAATTTGATAACTAAAGGATCTCTTGAAAAATTCATGTTTGTGCGACGGAGGAGTTAATATTCCTCTGTAACGTAAATTCAGATGATGTACATCTGTTCTGAAAGTTATTTTTTTATATAAGTATGCTGGGCAAGCATCCTTTATAATTTTGTGATACAAACAAGAAGCATGGAATATCCTGCGATCATTCATGCATATATCTAGAACTTTTATATATTTGCATTAAAAGTTTTAAATATATAAGAAATTATGTTTTATGTATCTGCAGGATAGCGTCGATGAAATATATAAAACTTCAGCTTCATGTATCTGTATTTTCGTCTGTGCGATTTGATTAACGTTGAATTTGTTCTGGGTATATTTAATTTGTCTAGTATTGGGTAAAGATAGGCTTTAATTTAGAATTAAAGTGTTTGTTTTTTCAAGTTTGTCACGCCTATTTATAAACCCAGTAAATTTTAAGTCTCATGTAATTTAGGTAAACCGAGAGTTTTTATTTAAGCAAAAATTTAAAGAAATTTTGAAAATAAATGCAATTAAATTTTGTTCTGTAAAGCTTGTGACTTTTTGAAGCGATTGTAGTAATGAATAGTAGGTTAGCAATTTACTATATTTTTAAGTGTTATTTCTGAAGTTCTGCGTGTTATTTCAGCATTTTGTATTTTTGTGAGGTGAGGTTAATTCCGAAAATATTCAAAATGTCCTAGGGCAAAAAGAAAGGAATTAAAAAGGCAAAGGAGACAAAGAGAATGTAACAAAATCGAAGGAACTTTGAAAAGATTTAAAAAATATATGGTAGAAAGATTGTGAAGATATTTGCAACAATTTGGAGAGATTTTGAAAATATTTTTATATTTGCAAAAAAGTTTTAAAATAAAGTTTTTGATAGCGCTCGGCAGAGAGATTAAAATGGCTTTGAGAAAATTTTTGAAGAAATTCACACACTGAGGGAAAACATCGTGAAAGGATAACGAAAATACTGAAGAAAGATTGAAAAATATTTAAGAGATTTTCGGGCAGATATAGATGTCGTAAAAAATACACCTCGCCAAAAAGTAATGTAAAAGGGTTTATAAAGAATTCTGAGAAGATTAAAAAAGATCCTAAAGCTATTCTGAAAAGATGATGAAATTATGCCGAAAAAACTCTGAGAAACTATTTAGATTCTGAATAAACATGAACAGGGTTTGGAAAAGATTCGAAAGAATTTTTATGGAGTCCTGGCGGAAAAAGAAAAATTTAATACAGTTTTTAAGAGATTTTAAAGAGTTTCTGAAAGGACCTTAAAAGAAATTCTGAAGAGGCTCTAAAGACACAATTTAGATTCTTTAGGTTTTTCCAGAATGGTTTTGAAGAAGTTCTAAAAATCGATTTGGAATATGATCTGAAGAGATGGCAGATTTTGAAGCAACTTTGTAGACTTCTTAATAGCATCCGAAATGGTGCTGAAGACTTATTGAAAATGCTTGGATATTTTGAGAAAAAAAATGTAAATAAATCTACAAGAGAGGATTCTGAAAAGATTTAGGGAAATCCTAGATCCTAGAAATTATGAAAAGATATAGACCGACTTTGGGGCGACTACGCTGAAATTGCGGATAAATCCTGAAGAAATTCATGTCTAGATATCTTGAGATGTTATTGAAAATGCTGTACAAAGTTAATTAGAAGCGCACTAAAAGATTTCTGAAGAAACTGTCAAGGGACTTTAAAGAGTTCTCAAGGAATTTGGCCTTGGAAAACATTTGGTGAGACTTTTAAAAGACAGACTGCATAAATATTTTGAGAAGATTAAAAGGTACAAATGAAACAAGTAGGTAAGTTTTACCTTAATTGGCTCATAACTACAAACACAAGCACTTTACTGTCGCACTTGTGGTCTTCTTTTGACAAAGTACAATCAATATTTGTGTAAAGGCCACTAAAAGCTGTCCTATTTCAAAGAATTAAGAAGGAATACTAATTAAATAGATAAGTAGGTGATTACCAAAGATTAAAATAAATTATTCCACTTTATCTGTATTGAAAATAGTATATTGATTCAGAAGTCGAATATTATTGCGTAAGTGGAAAGAAACACGCAAACCCATGATCGCACATATTTTTATTTAACTAAAAATATTGTGATGCAAATTTAAATACCTGATTTATTTATTTACAATTAATTTTTTATGAATTTGTAATAGATCGATTTGTAACAGGTAATTATTATTTATCACTATCAGTCACTTGTCCACACATTTATAACAAGTAGATTTATAACAAATGAGCGCGAAATCACTGCTGATTTCGGTGTCGATGTTGGAACTTCCACTAAACACAATTCAATTGGCTTAAATAGCAAAAGAAAAGTTTCTAGAAAAATCACGCGACATTCTCAAGAACTCCCGAATTAGCAGATATCATTTCCCAAAAGAACGCATACTATCCGCTTTCATTCACTATTCTCGGTACAAAAGCGATAAAATTAAAACGAAAAATTACGCATCTAACAATTTTCTAAAAGGAAAAACAAATACTAAAAAACAAATTCAATCGAAACGTCCACACTTTTGTGTTTATTCATTAAAACAATCTTATTGATGGTGCTGAAGCCAAAATCATCCCCGCACATATGCTTGCATTGAACGATAGAGCGCATCAGGCCAGTTAGAACTTTCATTTAAAGAAAACCGATTACGTTGTAATGAAGCACCCGTTTTCTTTCAAGAATTATATCAGAATTAATGAACGCGCCGTACACTGATGGAAGCTACCAGCTTTAATGAACACCGGGTACTTAGACGAACTCAAACGAGCGCTTTCATACGAGAAACTGTAGTTCTGGATCTATGTAGTTTTTTTTACTAGGAGAAGATACAAGTAATTGCTTTGATTTCTAGCATCGTGTTTTAAACACTGATAAGGAACCAGCTGCCGAACATAAAATTGTGACGGTTTCTAATCCCGTAGAGATATGTAAATAATTTTTGTAGCATCCGACAGCTCTCGACATGGGGAAGCAGGATAGAAATGAATATTTTGGGATTATAGCTTTGTTAATTAGGTACTGGCCGATTTCCGTTCCCCAATGTTAAACAAAAACAAGGTCGTGGAGTTTATTTCATATGGCAGACATGTTGCAATCGACCCGAAAGGTAACAACGGGCATTGCTGGGCTACCGAATTTGGAAATTTTAATCCGGTCAATTAAGTGAGTATAATTAACCGTAGTTAATGATTTGTTTTGCAACCAACATCGGCAGATTAGATTGAGCATAATGTCATTATAAGCGGGCTTGATTAAAATGAATTTCAAGATTACTCCCCGTCAAAGAGCCTGGTAATTAAATAATGAAGTTTTAAATTTCGGATGATAAATAATAGGTAGTATTTTCAACCCTGAGAAAGGCGTGAGTTGCACCCGAAAAATTTTAAATGGGTGGTAAACGTTGGATTGTTCGAAAGGAATTTCATTCTGTCTTCAGCACTGTTTTTGTTTCACATCCGACCTGTAGTTCCGGGGAAAACTCGATTCAAATGGATTTGCAGATCCGTTTTAGCTGTTTATCATTTTGCACAGAATTTTAGACAGTTCTTGGACCTTGGACATCTATCGAATGGCAAGTCAGATCCCCAGATATGTCGCCGTTAGATTCTGTCCAATCTAAAATTGATGCAGCGCAACCTGAATCTTTAGAAGAATTATGACAACCTATCCGATGCGAATGCAGATTACCCCAGAAATGTTATAAATAAAACGTACGACGCCATTTAGAACTAAATCTTTATTATTATTGTAAATATGAATGTTGGTGGTGGTCATTTCGAACACTAGGGGTAATTTTTTCAATAATTTTGAATAATTGTTACTGTTACAAGGTCGATTCTACAAATGGCTTTGTATTTTGTTAATGACTTGCAACCGATCAATCTGTAGTAATGTAAGTAATTATAGTAATATTTCTTTCACAATTCATAATTTTGTATTGTACGAAAAAGGATAACGCTTGAAAAGCTTTTACTTCAGATTTTAAAAAGTTTCAGATCCGTTATCTACCCCTCAAACGATTTATGTACGCAACGGGTAAATTTTGCAAAAATGTTATACTCTTTGCGTATAAGTATGAAGTTCGCATACAATTTCCAATGCCGTTTTCCCGTTTTTAAAATGAAGAGGGAGAGGGCTGTATTTTATTGTCATTAAATTAGGAAAGTGTACCTATAATAATTGAAATGCACGTCGTACATATACAATTTGTTTTACTATTATGCATCTAATTTTTTTTTAAAAACAACCATATTGTAATGTAATGTATGTTGGTGTGGATAATTCTACACTTCATAAGTAAGACTAATTTGGTTTTTTCAATAACTTGGCGTTGTGCGTCCCTTGTGGTAGGCAACACACATGCTATTGGAGACGTGCAAGCTCGCGCTATTGACTATTTTCAAAGCCTTTGCCTTTGAATCATTAATTATATCTATTTATTTGAAGACGGGCACTTTTCTGAAGCGACTATTATTATTATCAATTTGTCAAATGTGTTTCTGTTTAAATCAAGTTGATTTTCAATTGAACTTATTTGGGAGGGGTAGATTTATTTATTTTTTATTCTGAGCCACTTTCTTTGGCTGATTATTAGGTTGGCCTGTTTTTTTTTAAACTGAACATAATAGTCCAGGAGGCAGCGACATTTTTTATGCAGACTGGGCAAAATACATTAGTGTATTTGAAATACAAGATACAAAATACTTTTTATACTTTCGATGAAAATACAAAATACATACTTACACATACGTGAGGGTAGTTGCAAATCCGTTCTAAAATGTGAAATTAATGATGATATTATATGAAATTAAACAAAGTCTTGATTGGCTTTTAGAAAAACCAGTTTTCGTAATGAACTATCGCCAAGAGACCCACACGTTGGAGAGTTGATAAATCCTGTAAAAAAATGTTCATTGTTTGTTCAATACAAATTGCTAAAAATGTATCTGCATAATAAAATAAACGTTCGGCGGGAGCTGATGAACACAGACTAGTAATGTACCTTATAAATAACTTCTTAATGTTAAGGTAATTATCCAGAGCAGAGAGAGATTTATCTTTATCACTAAAATATGATGCCAGCTCTAATTCTTTATTTGTATTTGAGTACCTATTTGAAATACATTTTCTAAAATATTTGTATTTTGAATACAAAATACTTTATCAAAACCATTTATTACCTACACAAAATACAAATGTATATATTTCCAATACTGTATTTGAAATAAGTACATGAATTTTGATACATGCCCAGCCCTGCTGAGTGAGTGAGTCATTTCTATAAAGCTGATATTCTGCCATTTTATTGTTTTGATAGTACAAGTAAACAAAACAGCAGTCTAGTTGCCTAAATTTGCAACAGTGTTTTGAACATGTCTGTAAATAATATGTACCTACATCTACATGCCTTACATATACCTACAAGAATGAACATTTTTACAGAGTATACCTAAAAATGAAGTGTGACTCTACCGAGCTGCAAGCATTGCTATCACAAGTCTACCACCCACGCAAGATGCATAAAAAATTATTCAATTAAACTTACTTCTACAAAGATAAAATTTTTGTTTCAAAATGTTGATTTCATAAAAAACCAAAAAAAATGGTCTACCAATGGGTGATGTTGCTAAGGTCTCGGTAGACACACTGGATTCGATTTCCCGATCGCAGCTGCTACACCGTTCCGCTAATACTGCCTCTAAATTATTATATAAGTACACCGGCATAAAATAAAAATCTGTAAAGCTGTTTTTTATATGTCGGGTGAACATTTCACAAACGAACACATAGGCAATTAACATGGAAAACAGAGAAACAAATGTCAATGGGGCGATCTCTTTTGTTTTCTGGTTTTCAATCTTCTTTATCTTACGTCTTATTGTTGTGCATAAGTATTATTTTTGTTTTCTTTATGGACTCTGAATTCATGTCGCTTAATGTACCAATGGTAGGAGTGAAAAACGGCCGATCTCCCACCTGGTAAGCAATTTTTCTTTAAATTTGAAATTGTTATTTCTTTTTCTTATTTTTTATTTGCTTAATAAAGAAACATTATTATTATTTTAGATACATTAATAAACAAAGAAATGATAGGTTTTTTTACCTAAAAATCAAAAAAATACAAATTTTTCCATATCTAAAAAACAATAGACTGTAGGCCAGCTTGGTTTTCAAAATCGATGTTTATCCTAGAATGTTTTCAAATTTTCAAGTAATCAAAAGGGAGCTTTTTAAAAAACGTTGCAGTTTCAGGGTTTGTTTGCTCGGCTGCTGTGAACGATCTTTATTTTCAACAGTGTATATCTATAAGCTACAAAAGTATTCGATGTCTCACCAAAGAATGGCTTATTTGGTCTTTTCAGTGTTCAAAAAGAAAAAGGCCGAGACCTTGGATTTTGAACTTCGACTTTAAGTGGCGATATTAATTAAGAAAGTGTTTTACGTGGAAAGCCCTAATCGTGTAAGAATACCTATATTGGACAAATTTCGTGGTAAGTGGAAAAAATCGATTTGCGCGACAAAAGGAAAGCTCGCGGGTTTGTCATTTAGTCATTGGCATTTTTTGGTTAGTTCTTTTCTTAGTTTATGAAGAATTAGTTATTTGTTCAATATATTATGTATTATACCAAAAATGTTTTATTTTTATACGTATAATAAATGTTTTAGCGCATTTTTTTAAGAAGAGGGGGGGGGGGGTTAAAAATTAATTTTATCTCTTATTGTATTCTAATTAAAGGTCTCAACAAAAGGAACCATTTTCTACCAACTACTGCCCTTCTTTCTGTACTCTTATCAAACTACGAAGTGGAGGGGGATGGGGGGGACTAGTTTTATCCTTCATGGTACTCTAATGAAAGGTCTCAACGAAAGGGATTAATTTCTACCAACCATAGCCGTCCTCCTCGACCTCTTATCGTAATCGGGTATATTCCCGTATACCTCAAGAACGGATTGTCGGAAGAGGATACTCACAAAGGGCGATTGAGATGTCTGCAAGAAATATATCTATTGGTGATGTCAGAACAAAAGCTATTTCGGTTAAAAAAATGCGCTTCATCTGCACAAGAGTTGTGCACAATTTATACTTGTTTTAAAATATATTCACTTTAAAAATGGTATGCTCCCCTCCCTAGACCAAATCCTAAATCCGCCACTGACCACAGACACCCGCGTGAAGTTAGCCCCCCAACTTCAAAATAATGAGACGTCATGTACTTCCTTCGTTTGCACATTGATTGCACATTTAGGCACAGTTCGATTATTCGTTTGCCCATTTCTCTAAAAAAAAGATATTGACAAAACAAATTTGAGGTGTCATCTTCATGATTTTATTCCCCCAACATTAAAATAATGGAGCGGTATATATTTCATTCGAAAATAAAACTATATATTTTACTTTATTCGATTTTACGGCCCTAAAAAAGAAATTGAGAAAATAAATGGGGTTGGGTACATTTAACCATTTTTATCGAATGTCTTGCTTTCTCTATTTTCGAAACGGGGTGTTTGATTTCTGTTAGATTTCGTTGGCACATCGTCTTTTGTATTAACATGCAAATTTGTGCGGCGATCTTCATGATAATATTTAGCGCCATTTTTAGCGTCATGTCGGAAGGCGCTATTATGGACACTTCCTCAGTCCGTCTATATTTGTAAAAAAATTAAAAACACTTTTCGTCAACAGAACACAGAATCTGAACCAAAGAATTAGTTACTCTTTGTCTGAACTAAGAAGCCAAAAATAAAATTTTCGTTGAAAAAGTGTGAGGATCTTAAAAGATTGAGATATAGGTATGAATCGAGGTATCAATATTGAAATGAAATATTATTTTAACGAAAATTTTATTTTTGACTTTTTAGTTCCGATTTTGTGTTCTGTTGCGAAAAGTGTCGTAAAAACGTCGGGGCCGAGACTCAGATTGGACTCCGAAATTTGGGTACGGAGCTACCGGGTATCGTAAGACTATTTTCGAAAATTTGAACGGCACAGTCCAATATGATGCATCGAGCACAATTGATTGCCGTTATTGCTTATTCTATTTATATCTGTAAACATCGTTGGGGCTAAGAGTCAGTTGGCCCCCGAGATTTGAGGGCAGGGGCCACCGAGTACAGTAAGACCATTCGCGAAATTTTGAATTCTCATATGTACCATTACCATTGTTGCATATTCCGTATTTGTAAAAAAAAGTGGGGGTCAAGAGTCAAGTTGGCTCTCGAGATTTGATTGCAGCAACTATCATGTACCTACCACAAGAGTATTTTCGAATATTTCACCGGCACAATCCAATACGCATTGAACACAACTCGTTAAAGTAGTAGTGGAATTTGACCTTAAAAAATCGAGGGGCTAAAAGTCAAATTAGCCCCCGCGTTTCAATGCGAAGAGGACGGATTTTCCACATCAGCACAAATTAATTAGTTTCGATTCCCTATCTCAAGCAATAGTAAGAACATGGTTATCCCATTTAAAAACTGAGTGTTTAGTCTTTGAAGTTTCTTAAATTTGGATCTCCAGAGTAGACTAAAAGAAAGCCCTATTCATTCTCTATGAACTGATCAAAATGGGTTGCCATGACTACAACCGATTTCAGTCAAAATAACTTAAAAACCATAAATGGCAGATATAGACATGTGGGTATCAAAAGAACTGAAATTTCACGTAGAATCCAAAAATGCAATAAAAAATAGGGGTTGGCATTTAAAATAACGAAGTTACTATTTACTTCCGGAAGTGTGGCCATTTTGAAAATATTTTACATCGATTCAGCCTTCAGAGTAAAGGTGGGTTCATAGTTCTCCGTTCATCCGTTGCGTTGATCCGTCAAACGGATAGAAAATTTTGTTAAGGTTCATAGTAATCCGTCCACATTGTACATTTGCAACGTATAACCATAACCTAAATTTTATTTTGTACTGTACCCTCCGTGATTTTCAGTATGTAAAAATGGTACGAAAGTAAGAATACGTTGCTATCTGATTATTACCGTGAAAAACGAATAGGCGAACGCTGTTAACGTACCAAACATAACCTCACTCTTGTTAAAAACGGACCAACGGAAACGTAAATGTTCAACTTCAACCAACTTTTCCGTCGTAAACGGACGACGTACGGTTTAAAAATTTGCTGTCTTCTGATTGGCTAACGGACAAACGGAAACGTATGAACGGAGAGCTATGAACTTACCTTAACTCCTAAGTACACATTTTTAAAAACCTACCTTTTTTACTTTCCCAGAAACGTTTAACTAAAGCTCCCAAAAAACACCCTGTATAACTCTTTTCCAATAGCCTGCGTAACTGCCACTGTCTAGGAGGGGATGCGCCCCCCCCCTGCGCCCCCCTTTAAATCCGCGCCTGTCTTCGGTCTGTGCACTCTACTGCCAAACCACTAAACCGAAAGTATCTAAAGTTGGCACACGGGTTAGGCGAAAGATGAACTGCTGAAAAGCTTCTGAAAATATGCATATTTTTTTATGTACGTTAGGCTACCAAAATTTGCGAACTGTATTTTCCAAGAAAAACGAATTTGTACAGGGCTTGATACTTCTGCGGGACACAGCAAATTATTATATTTATTATTATTATTATTATTATTATTGTCGGTGTTTCTTGTGAGAACTCAGGTCTAGCCTGGTTAACTAATCGCACGGATTAAAATCAAGTAACGATTAGTGTCTGTGTCTGTGTCTAGTGCAGTTATGTAGGGTTCTAAAGAAAAATAAAAATTAAAAAATAAAATAAATATTCGCACACTCACATTGGAAATCTAGGGATAGTACGTAATTCATACTTACCAACATAGCTATTAATGGCCACAATAGTCAACGCTATCAGGAAAGAAGAAAACAAAACAAAAATATCATTATAATAGTTCCTGTAATTATTATTATTATTATTATTATTATTATTATTATTATTATTATGGTCAGTGTATCTTGTGAGAACTCAGGTCTAGTCTGGTTAACTAATCGCACGGATTAAAATCAAGTAACGATTAGTGTCTGTGTCTGTGTCTGGTGAAGTTATGTAGGGTCCTAAAAAAAAAAAAATTAAATTAAAAATTCACACACTCACATTGGAAAGCTAGAGAGATATTCATACTTACCAACATAGCTATTGAGGAAAGAGGAAAACAAAACAAAAATCATTATAATAATTCCTGTAATTTTATTAAATGGAGTTTATTGTGTAAGTGTTTCTTTGGCTTTGCGTTTGGGTTGTATACGAGTGGGTTGTGATAACGTGGTGTGTTTATGTGAAGAAGGAGTTTTGTGTTTTTTAACTGTGCTAGGACGTGTAACTTTATTTGGTGGACCTGTCTTTGTGGTGCATGTTGCCTTACTTGTATTTATGGTGTTTCTTTGTTCTTGAGGTTGTATTTGTGTTGTTGCTTGGATTATTGGTGGAGACATTACAGTATTTTGTGAGCCTCTAGTGCTGTTAAGGTTGCTGCGTTTGGGTTGAGTACGAGTGGGTTGTGATAACGTGGTGTGTTTCTGAGAAGAAAGAGTATTGTGTTTTTTAGCTGTGCTAGGCCGTGTAACTTTATTGGGTGAGGGCGTCTTTGTAGTGCGTGTTGCGTTACTTGTATTTATTGCGTTTGTTTGTTCAGGAAGTTGTGTTTGTGTGGTTGGTTGAGTTAAGTTTGGAAATATTACAGTATGTTGTGTGTCATGTTGTGAGTCTAAAGTGCTGTTTAGGCTTTTGCGTTATTATTATGGTCGGTGTTTCTTGTGAGAACTCAGGTCTAGCCTAGTTAACTAATCGCACGGATTATTATTATTATTATTATCGGTGTTTCTTGTGAGAACTCAGGTCTAGCCTGGTTAACTAATCGCACGGATTAAAATCAAGTAACGATTAGTGTCTGTGTCTGTGTCTGGTGAAGTTATGTAGGGTCATTAAAAAAAAAAAAAAAAATCACACACGTACATTGGACATCTAGGGATAATGTAATTCGTACTTACCAACATACCTATTGATGGGCACAATAGCCAACGCTATCAGGAAAGAGGAAAACAAAACAAACAAACAAAATCATTATAATAATTTCTGTAATTTTATTAAATGGAGTTTATTGTGTAAGTGTTTCTTTGGCTTTGCGTTTGGGTTGAATACGAGTGGGTTGTGATAACGTGGTGTTCTTCGGTGAGGATGGAGTTTTGTGTTTTTTATTTGTATTTATGGTGTTTCTTTGTTCCTGAGGTCGTATTTGTGAGGTTGCTTGGGTTTTTGGTGGAGATATTGCAGTATTTTGTGAGCCTGTGTTAAGGTTTTTGCGTTTCGGTTGTATACGAGTGGGTTGTTTCTGAGAAGAAGGAGTATTGTGTTTTTTAACTGTGCTAGGGCGTGTAACTTTATTATTATTATTATTATTATGGTCGGTGTTTCTTGTGAGAACTCAGGTCTAGCCTGGTTAACTAATCGCACGGATTAAAATCAAGTAACGATCAGTGTCTGTGTCTGTTTATTATTATTATTATTATTATCGCCCGCCCGCTCTGCAGATTTAGTGGCCCGCTCTTACAAATCAATCTGGCTACGGCCCTGCTCCCTTCCTTCCTGACACATCTAGAATAACATAATGAAATATCCCCCCCCCCCCCTTCCAATTTGATTTACTCAATATCTTTTTTAGGAAAACTTGCAAAAAATCGAGGTGTGCCTACATGTAGGTACACAAACAATATGCAAACAAAACAAGTAAAAAGGTTTTCGCCCTAAGGCGAGTAACTTCAACGCATTTTCCATAAATTGATCAATACTCCCCCAAAGGCCAGACCTATGTGCGCTGTTTTTCATTACTAGAGGCATATATGGTTAAAATTTTAAAGAAATATCTTCATAAATAAGGAAGTTGACACTTACTGCTCAGTTGATATTGCGCGTCCTGCGCATGTGCTTATTAATCTGATATTTACAATATGCAATACGTTTGCTTTTACTATAAGCATCTTTGGTTACAATTTCAAAGAAATATCTCCATAAATAAGAAAATTGGCATTGCGCAGTCTGCGCATATCTGATTTTTACTATATGCGATATATTTACCTTTACTAAAAGTATATGTGATTAAAATTTCAACAAAATATATTAATAAATAAAAAAGTTTACATTGCGCGGCCTGCGCATGCGCAGACCAATCGTCAAGATTTTCCTTGACTCAGGTGCCAGAGCGATACGCTACCGAATGCAAAAAGAACGAACTAAATATCTTGAACACTGTAGGAGTAGTTAAGGCCTCGGACAGACGGACGGTCAGAGAAAGTGGAAAGTGGCTGCAATAGCACACCCAACTTCGTTGGAAAATGCGCTAAAATTATGTCGTTTAATTTCATGCGGGTACTTGACGGACATTAGTTTAGTAGGTACTTGAAAAATAGATATTCTTTTGTTCTCCTCTGCCCCTGCCTGTCATACCTTGACATACCCGGGCACCCCCTATAATGAAAAACGGTGTGACTGAGAAACTACCAAAATTTTCTTGGAATAATGCCGGTATACGGCAACGAATTACCTAGCCCGAGACTGTTTTAACAATAAATCATTGTTTACGTCCTCAAACAAGGTGCAGGTATAAGAAATGTATGGAAACCTTTAAATTGATTGCGGTCTGAATTAATCACACAATTGATTATTAATTGTTTTCCGTAGTAGTCGGCTTGACGGTTTATACCATCGATCCTTTTGTAATTATTTCCATTCGCCGCAGCCGCCGCGTGGGACTAACGTTAAAAGAATGTCAGAGCGATTTACGTGGAGGTAATGACAAATTTCCTGAGATTTGCCTCGCTTAAAATATGTTTGTATGAAAACAATTACGGCTAATTTATTAAATAACGCAGAAGACTTGGAAAAAAAAATGTTAAAAAGGTACCTAACCTCCCCCCAACTCTTATAACATGGCCACCTGTTGAACTCGTAATCTTCAGTCGGTTTGGTTCGGACTCCCTTTCAGTTCACTGTTTCGCTTCAACTTTGTCGTGTATAAAACTATGCTTCTTGGCAGAGATTTAAAGTGAAATAAATATCGGCGCGTTGTTTACGGTGGTTTTATCATATTCGAAACTGTCTGTCTGTGCATGTGTTATCGTTGTGATTGTGCCTTTTGATTTGGATTACGGATAACAAACGCCTCTGAAAGTTAAGGTAGGTTATTCGCTTTAATTTGCCGGAAAATCGTGCAGTAAAAGCGCTCGCTCCTCCTCAGTCGACGATGCTCTCAATTCAATCGTTTTTAATAGAATTAGACCAATGCCTTTTTCGATTGACAAGCCCGTCAAGGTCGAATTTGATTTTCACTTAACTTTATAGTTCTTTGATAAGCTTTTCATGGTTCTTGTGGACCAAGTTGACCGTGCCGCAATGTTTATGTAGGCGTATTACCATACTTCAAGCTCTTTGTTTTCGTTTCGTGTGATGCCTAGAGATTAATAAACGCGTACTATTTTTTTTTGCGGAATGCGTGCGAATGGTAATGATAATGGCGCGAAATTAGAATACAAAATACATTTATAAGAGAACGCCGGCCAAGAAAGTTTAGTAGAATCTCGTGTCATGCCGGCGTCTACGGGATTCATCCCCATTTTGGCTGTTTCTAAAAGAGGCGACTGGAGAGAGGAAGTTAAAAGTGGGCATATGGCCGTTAGGTAAATTTAGTGTTTCAACCAAAGGCCCTGTTGTAATTTTTAATTATTCCGGGCGGTTACACCTTACACAAGAAAGTGTTTCTCTGTCAGATTTGTTCAATTTATTGTTACTTTGAGCTTCCGAGCTTCATTCTTAATTTGTGAATTCTTATTTCACAAATCACGTTATTATGATACTTAAGGTTCAAAAATTACAAGATCGCTTCAGGTTTAGTTTTGAGCTCCAAAGATGCGGAAAATGTTGACGTCAGGAGTCAGGACGTTGTTGAGTTTATCATGAGGCTTTTTACACGATTTTAGCGCAATACTTTCCTACCCATCGTTCGATATTTCCGTCACGACGCCTACCGCCGCTTCATTATCAAAAATTGCGAAATTTTGTATTTCTCCAACCACTATTTTGTCACTTTTAGGTACGCGTTTCACGAATCGCACTGTATAAAAATTCTTGTGGACTAGTACGGAAAAGTAATAACCTCGAACTTAAACCAATCAAATATTACCTTTGAACAAATATTGTAGACTATGTAACTATGTAAATCAATTTACAGAAATGAAAATTACATTTACCCGAAGTGCGGGTTATCCTCGGGATTATCCTTACTTATCGATGTGGTTTTGTATTCAATATAAAAGGCGCTGTTTGATAGTTACTTTGACTTAAATACAAATACTATGGTATTTTTATGAAAGACGTGGCAAATAATTACGATTCACTCTGGGATTCACTTATTTACTATCTTGTTAACTTCTACCATTGAATAAAAACACTATTTTTATTCATTGCTTCTACGCTGTCTTTTTAGCGCATTTTTGCAAATTTATTCTTAAAAAGGCTGGCTGGCAGTATATTCGAGCACGTTGCAGGTAGAAGAACGCTTGTAAAAAGACAAGGAGGTGTACATGCACCTATCGGGGCCGTGTAATTAACAACTTTAAGGACGGGACCACAAGAAGTTTTTAAAATTTTTAAATATGTGCTCGCTTAAGAGATAGGTACGGAAGAGAACGGGGTAGAAAATATTAAACATTTTTCATTTTCAGAATGACCTCATATTTTCTTAGTCGAGTCCTTAGTTTAAAGAGATACACAAATGGTTTTATACGAGGTTTTATACAAAAATGCCTATGATTGGTGATTAATCTAAGTAAAGATACGGGGTCGGGTAAAAAAGCGAGTAAAAAAGTGATCAGACCTAACCTCATTTTTTAAATGGAACTTCCTGTATATTTTAATCTAAAAAGATTGCATATTAAAATTCTCTTTCCAAAAATATCGAGAAAAATATACCTACTACCAGGAATGATATTCAAAAAATGTTTAAGTGAGTGATTTAAAAAATTCTAACAAAATTCAAAAAGCTTTAAAAAAGTGATTCAACATTTTTAAAAAATTTTTTGAATGAATATTGAATTTTTTTAGTAAGTATATTTTTTATAAGAAAATTTAATATCCTATCTTTTTAAATTAAAATATCTTGTAAAATATACAGGGGGTTCCATTTAAAAAATGAGGTTAGATTCGATAACTTATTTACCCGACCCCGTACTTATTTTGAAAACTGTAGATTATTCGACAATCATTATAAAGAAACTTTTGTAATAACATTTTTCTAAAATATGTACATAGGGTCATTCTGACATTGACAATTTTAAATACCTACAACTTGTAAAATAAGAGTTCAGTGGTTTCCGAGGTGGTTTCCTTCTCGTACGTGTAAAACCTCGTGTAAAACATTCATGTGCTACTAGATTAAAATGTTAGTTTACTTGTTGGCAGAGAAAGAAATTAGCTCGGAAATTACATACTTAATTTTTAAGAAAAACGAAATACTATCGTAAATAGAATGTTTTTAGGATCTCAATATTAAAAAACGATGGAATTCCATAAAAAAAATTGAAAGTTACCATTTGGAAATAATTCGTCCAATTGAAAATTTGATATCACCATCATGGTAGAGAATATCCTGAATTCGGTCCTGAAACATCTTACTGCCAAATATTTTCAAAGTTGTACCCGAGATTGTACCCATAGTGTGGATTAAAAAAATAAGGCGCTTACTCTGAACCGGGCTGTACAATTTGTACCACGAATTACGAGACAATTAGGTATGAATTTTGTGTTATAACTTATAACTTCGCTAATGTACAGGGTGTCCCATTTTCGACACTGTACTGTATAGGGTGGTAGCTCCATAATGCTATCACAAAAGTAGGTAATATAGGTGTCATGCGCTTTTTTTTGGGTCAAACTTAAAATAGTAAAATCAAAATTTGAAAATATTAGTTCGCTAAGAGATACAAGGGAAAATCAAAAAATTGTGATTTCAGAATTACCTTATATTTTCTTAATTTAAAGCTGGGTTATAGAGACAGATAAATGTTTCATACAAAAGATTTTTGTTGAATACTCTACCGTTTTCAAAGTAAATGTATGTTTCAAAAATAGATGAGGCATGTTCTCAAACAAAAGGTTTAAGTGATTACAAAAATTTTAAAAAA
>NW_022170819.1:35929593-35931416 GCF_008802855.1 Photinus pyralis | reverse complement strand
CGACTGGAAAATTGGTATAATAGTGCCCATCCATAAAAAAGGAGATACCACAGACTATTGCACATACAGGAGTACAACACTCTTCTAACTTCTAACTTTCAAAGATATATGAAACACTACTAGAAATGAGGCTGAAAGAAATAGTACAATTACAATCTAGTCCCAAAGTCGATTCCGTAGGGGTAGGATTGTACAATATACACTATAAAACAGTTTACTGAAAAAAACCTTAGCAATTGTACAAGTATATTATACTTATCATTTTTGGATTTAGAGGGCCTGTAATCGCGGAACGCAGGAAAATATATGGAAAAGTTTTGAAAACAGAGGTATTAGGGGGAAGTTGAATCAAAAGTGTGTTAAATCTATGTTAGGCAGTCGGAAAAATTTAGAGTTGAAGGGGGAGAGGGAGAATTTCTAATTATCTAAAAAATGTTAGGAAAACCTCTTGTAATCTTGAGAGATCTATTAGTGAAACATTCTAATGGATCTCTAAAAAACAGCTGAACAACCTGGTAGAAATCTCTGAGTCATCCCTTGAACAGCCTTTAAGATGTAATAAAAAATCCTTGAATGATCACTGAAGAATTTTCCAATAAAGTCTGAATTACCCCAGAAGAAAGATTCGTTGAAGAATTGATAACTCCTTGAATCTACGATCATTTGAGAGATTCCCAAAGAAACTTTGATGAGGGTTTCCATAAGTGCTTCTACACACAATGCAGAATATAAAAGAAACCTCTCAATCTATCATGATATAAGAAAATATTGAATAGCCCAACATAAAGTTTAAATGTGCGGCGAACAATTATATTTTCATTAGGGAAACTTCAATGAAAGCATTTTCAAATGGTGATAATATACAGGGTGGAAATTTTATCTGGGACACTGACTAGATTTTCAATGCAGCATTTTTTGTTAGGTTTCAAATCCATCTATTTTACTTCCTAAATTCACTCACAATCCTAACTGACAAATAGGTAAGATTCACCTACCAATCATAACGATGCGTCTCATAAATACGCGCCCTACTTAAAATTCAAATTTAAATAGAGCGAAATATTATCTTTGCCATCACGATATTTCTTCCCCTCTTTATGTCTCATCAGAAAATACTGGAGAAAATGTTGGTGGAAATTTCACTTTCGGTAGAATGTCTTGCAGTGGTGTGGTATTACTGGTTTTTCTTGGAATGCGTTGTAGTAGTGTGGCATTCAGGCGAGAGGTTGCACTTTACATTTGCGGAAGGCAGTCGAACTCTCTATGAGGTCCCAGAAAAGTACGTATTTTGGAATAGGCCTGGGCTTCTTCCAGGTGTCGGTAATAGTTGGGGTGATGGTTGGAGCTGCATAATCTGTTCCATAGTAACGAAAGCGACGGTATGCTCGGATTTGATGCGGACTTGAAACGTTTCCCGAGGGAATCGTTTTGTAGTAAAGGTCGCTCAGGCGGTAAATGATTGTACCAGGAACCCTCTTGTCCAACTGAAATGATTATTCAAAATTTTCTCGTTGTTTTTCAGTGATTTTTGTCTCGCAATTGAGTAGGTCAAGTATTAGTAGTGATTGTTTCAGAAAGAGAGATTTTTCGAAAGGACAAACATTTCCCTTATATGATGGTTTTGTCCTTCTGTTCGTCTTTTCTTCGTCTAACTCGAGAACGAAAAGAGACAGTGATGTCGACCTTCGTCAATCGATTTCTACAAGTTCAGGATCAGTGCTATTGAATATGAGCCGAGTTAAATGTCGCATTTCCGAATGCGAGCTGAATTTCAAAAAATTCCCCCACTGAAAATCATATGCGGTTCTTCGTACCTTGTTTAT
>NW_022170819.1:35707135-35929493 GCF_008802855.1 Photinus pyralis | reverse complement strand
ATAGAAGGTCAGTGAGATAGGAGAAAAGGTGGCCAGTATTCATTATCTAGAATGTGCTGGTATCCTACGGCAAGTAACAAAACGTGATTAAAGGAAACTCTTCAACATTTTTTAATTCATATAATATAGCCGAGATACTCACTTCAAAATGAGTAGAGAGGTGAGAGAGAATGTTTTGACTACGATGACATCATGTCATTGATAAACTTACGCACTTAGGTAACTGGATACCTTTGATACAAAGATCGTCTAAATATAGTTTTCAGATGAATATCCCACTTAATTTTTTAACAAGTTATAAGTTCTTAATTCAATAATAATAACAGCGTTGTTGCAGAACGTAAAAAGTCAATTATTGGATACAAGATAATTAGACAACAATAATATGCTATGACAACAATATGCTATGATAATATGATAAAGGGTTCGTTCACTTAGCCAAAAATGAACTAATTTTTTTTACGTATTGTGCCTCAATAATCATTTGTGCTCAATAGTGCATTTATGCGCACCGTTTGTGCCTTTTTGGTTTTGGAGATAATAGGACAAATCAAATGGGGGCAACTTAAATCGTTATTTTTTTGTTATTTGTGACATTTTCAACTAACTACATACGAAATTAGATCATTCACTATAGTAGTAGGCGAGAGACACTTTGTAACCCCAAGGCCCATTCTCCAAACGAGTACCTATAACTTTTGTTTGAAAAGTTATTTTAAAATTTTGTTCCTTAACTCATCCAGTATGTACACAACCAATTTCGTGGAATTCTCTCCATTTTCGTTGTCCGGCCAAGAATTGCAGTGGAACTTTTTTTTCGAATTTTCAAAAACTAATTCCAGATTCGTGATTTTTATGTTCAAAAACCGCCAGGCACCAAATTTCGTCGAAGCAGGGGTGCGCCCTTCCGTGATAGGAATTTTGAAAATTTTTTTCAAAATCGGAAAGGGCATACCCGAAAACCTAATTAAAAATGTGTCACTCATCTTTGTAACTGTTGTGTAGTGATTGTTTCAGGTACGGTGAAAATTTTTTTGCGGTTTTAGGTCACTAAGTAGGTCTATTTTAAGAATCCGCCCAAAAATGTCTGCAAAAAATACAAAAATTAAATTTTCTAAAAATATGGGCATGTAGCACATCGATTTTAGGGTTTTGAAGTTTTCTGAATTTAAATTTTTAGTTAAAAATGTTTTTGGGGGCGTTTTGGAGGACTGGGGGGTGTTTTTAAGGGGCGGGTTTTTATATTTTTTCAATATTAACGTGTCGTACATCGATTTATGTGTTTTTATGGATAAGGATCCCGAATTCCATATCAAAATGGAGGTGCAGCAAGTTATTCAATGTTAAAAAAGGAGAACGACGCCGACAGACGGCCCGAAAATAACATAAAACGCGCGGTACGCCTCGCCCGCGCTGCACGACATCATTTTAATAAAAAGATAATAATTTTGACGCTATCTTGTATATCTTTCTAGGATTTATTCAAAAATCATACTTTGACATCAACATTGTAATCTCCACCCCAAGAAACCTATAAAAAGACGTATTGCACTTGTTATAATTATTATCTTTTTATTAAAATGATGTCGTGCAGCGCGGGCAAGGTGGATCGTGCGTTTTATGTTATTTTCGGGCCGTCTGTCGGCGTCGTTCTACTTTTTTAACATTGAATAACTTGCTGTACCTCCCTTTTGATATGGAATTCGGGATCCATAAAAACATATAAATCGATGTACGACAAGTTAATATTGAAAAAATATAAAAACCAGCCCCTTAAAAACACCACCCCAATCCGCCAAAACGCCCCCAAAAATATTTTTAACTAAAAATTTTAATTCAGAAATTAAAAACCCTAAAATCGATGTGCTATATGTCCATATTTTTTAAAACTTTAATTTTTGTATTTTCTTGGCCGCCATCTTGAATTTCTCAAAATGCTCAAGGGTGTCAAGGTGGCATTCTCAAAGTAGACATCCTTACGAACAAAAAACCGTCAAAAAACCTTCACCGTACCTCACTTCCAGGTTAAGCCAAAAATCCCAGTTTGGCATCCAGCGAGGCATCCAGACTATTCGGGAAGCGATTGGAGAATGAAAGGACACGTCACGGAGAACGGCAGCGACCGCGCGGTACGGCAATAGTGCTGTCGCTTGTTTACTTACATGTTTTCTATAATATTAATAATTATGTTTGTGTGCCAATTAATATAGTTTGCGTTGAGCAGTTTGTTGCTGCCCTTTCTTCCAGTAAGACAACACAAAAGTAACTCTGGTGATTGCTGAGAAAAAAATTAAAGAACAAATTTCACCACTTCTTTGGGGGTGGCTCCCAAACGAAACACGTTTGACCCTCGGTTTATTTGAAAAAAAGTGCTTATCTTGAACCCCTCGGCCCTCTATCACCCAATTTTCACCCTGTATAACCAACTTTAAATGACATCCTTACCTTTCCATGCCTGATATTAGAAGTTTTAGTTTTTGTTAAGATGAATTCAGATATTTTCAATCGTCTGAACGTTAATCATCAATACAACACAAGGTATGGTCATAAGCTGCAGTATGAAAGACATAATCTGGAAAAGTATAAACAAGTATAAATTGTGCACAACTCTTGTACAGATAACGCGCATTTTTTTAACCGAAATAGCTTTTGTTTTGACATCACTGATTGATATATTTCTTGCAGACGTCTCAATCGCCCTTTGTGAGTAGGTACCACGAACTTATAAATTAAGATGGACTGTTAATGCTGAAATGACAAATGACACCTACATGGGAGCCGCCATGATGTGCACTCACATGGCGCGAAATTCAAATTAACTAATAAACAAGCATTAACCCAACATTAACCTCACATTTTCTAAATAAATTACTGTGACACATGTCATTTTCCAAGGCTGCAATAGTCTCAACACTTGAGCACTAGGAAAATTCCCCTAGAAAATAACTAGAATGTGCACATCATGGCGGCGCCCATGCTAGGGCCATTTCTACCTCTATGCAACTGTTTGATCAGCAGTCCATCTTAAGTTCGTGTGAGTACCCTCTTCCGACAATCCGATCTTGAGGTATAAGGGAATATACCTAATCACGATAAGAGGTTGAGGAGGAGGGCTATGGTTGGTAGAAATTAATTCCTTTCGTTGTGACTCTTTTCATTAGAGTATCATGATGAAGGATAAAACCAGTTCCACCCCCCTCCCCCCCGCTCCGGCACCCACTGATCTCGAAAATGAGTCGCCCGGAAAAGCTATAGTTTGTACAAATCAGTTTATTTTGATGAGACCTAAGCATTCACTTAGCCCCAGACTTAGCCCCCATTTGATTTTTCCTATTATCTCCGAAACCAAAAAGGCACAAACGATGAGTATGAAAGCACGATTAAACACAATCGAAGTACTACGCAATACCGTCGATGAACTATCAAAAAGTTTAATTTTTGGGAGGGCTAAGCGTTCACTTAGCCCCCATTTGATTTTTTCGATTATCTCCAAAACCAAAAAAGCACAAACGGGGCGCATAAATGCACAATTGAGGCACAATACATAAAAAAAATTGGTTCATTTTTGGGCTAATGGGGGGCTAAGTGAACGGACCCTATGATAAATGTATGTTCTCTTGATTTATTTTTTGACGGTAAAAAACATTCCATTGAATGCGATTGACGACTGCGTCTTTTCTCTTGCTATGGAAATTCATAATAGCTTTGAAATTTCTTATTCGATCCGTAAACTCGAGAACTTAAGAGGCCGTTCTCAGCATACGACTAGGAAAGCGCTTCAATAGAAATTATATGGGTCGAATAGCGTGTCTAGGTGTGGGACTTAGTATAACATTTTGAGTAAATTGGATTCTATACCGTGTTGTTAGGTGCCGATGTAAAGATAAAGGACTCATCTATGCCTCTATTGTAACAGATTTTTGATTTAATACTCGAATTTTGCATAAATAATTGTAGAAGTACTTGATATTTATGGTATTTTCAGGTGCCGTAATTATTAATATTTAAAAATATCAAAAATATGTTACAAGAGAGACGTAGAAAAAGGTTTAGAAGCAAACGTGTCGGCATGGCGTTTTCGAGTCTTCGTTTCGTAAAAGTGCAATACAATTTCTTTCATGAAGCCGATTTAAAAAACCTTTCATTTCACATCATAATAGATTATATTGCACTTCTCTCATTTGAATTTTAAAGTTGTTGTTTAAAGTAGTACTTAATTCCAAATTTTGTCTCAAAACATGTTATTTGTGCATTTATATACGGAAACAGCAATTAAACAATATCTGTAAATGCTCGCACAACTGAGACTGACAGTATATTGCATATTCTGAAATATCCGAAAACATTGTCTATAGGTACAATAATAGTAAAGTTTAATTTCGATCTTAAAGTCTACATAAGGTAAGATCGTTGGAATCAAGATTTACTTGTAAGTTGATAACTTTGACGTCATTTCCTAAGAGGTGTGCAAATAATAACATGTATTACATAAGCATAAGTTTGTAAATACAGAGATAATATTGCAATACGATCTTCACCTGCTGTTATAACTCCCACGCAGTCTACGAGATAAGTACGCGAAAGTAGCGTCATCTAAAGAAATCTAATCACTTTGATTCAGTTGAGTAGGTGGTATAAAACCTCGATTAAAATTTAGTTACTTTTAATAAGCGGAGTTTGTCCCAGAGGGCAACCTACGGAGAAACTCCGTTAAAGTGGACCCTTCAAAAAGCATTGCGTTGTCTTTCTATTCAGATTTATTATTCAATGGTACTATTGACAAGCTCTCATTGAAATTTCGTGGCTCTATGTTGAACGGATCCGGAGTAAAAAAATAAATAGTGGAGCCGCGCACGGATTTTCCATAAGCCGTAATGTATTTCATATGACTCCCAACGTCACGTGACTTTTTCGAGCGCTCCGGCCTGTAAGTATCGTAGGCCTCGATCGAACCAATTCACAATAGCACTTGCGATTAAAATTCAGAAACAATATTCAGGTCTCCGGTAATAATTTCGAGGTAGGTCACTGGAGAAAATTTCACGTGATGTCGCCGATGTAAATCTAGTTCATAGCGTAGGTATGTCAAGATTGTGGATTCTATGGAAAAGTTCAAAGGATGATGCAATCTCATGTTGTCCAAATTCAACGTAGATTTCTCACACAGGATATCGATGCAGAGATAGATAATATTCGTAGATTGATGTAGAAACAAGAGGTAAAGTAAAAAGTAAGATATATGACGCAAATCGTCACAGCAAAAGTTAATGGCGGGATATATGACGTAAATCGTCCCAGCAAAAGTGAATGGCGGCGGGTTCTCTACAAGTACTCGTTCTTCTCTGCCGATCAGGTACGGCGCTATTAGACACTAAAGAAATTTACATCCGGATGACCTCTAGTAATAGAACCATGAATTACGAACCTATACCAATAAACGAACTAACACGAGAAATATACAGATGGCGTATCAGCCATGAAAAGGTTGAATTTTAAATTGAAAAAAGAAACAAACGTTACAAGGCGTTATATTCTAATAAGGAATATACAGGGAGTTTTTCTTAAATACGGACAATACTTTCCTCTATAGTGCGTCCAAACCTCCAAATTCAGTATGGAGCTTATGGAAAAACAGTACATGGTTGCCAAACATATGTTACTGATGTAGTGCCTGTAGTTTTATATTACCTTAGATGATTTTTATGGTATAACAACCACACTTCCTAACCTCAATCTCAAAATACAAATTATGCATGCTTACTCCATATCTCTGATAAAGATTAAAGAAAACAAAATTTTACGAAAATTTAATGGTTTATATCACAATTTAACATTGCCAATACAATTTATATTATATCTGTTCATCAGTTGTCACTGGACTCGTATTCTGGATCATCATCTGAAGAAGATTCCGTAACGTTAATTACAAAAGCTTGAATATCGTCTTGAAGATTATCTGTTATCCACATGTTGTTTTCAATGCCCTTTACGTGATTTATATAATGTTGCCAGTTTTCAATCGTGACTTTTTCATAACCAAGTTTGATTAACTCTTGCATGTTCTTTACCTTAAATGTCGTGTTATTCATCTTAATATGGTGTTTTACTTGTGCCCACACCATTTCAATGGGATTTAATTCGCAATGATATGGTGGCAAACGAGAATCTCATGACCTCTTTCTTGTGCTGTAACATCAAGTTGTGCTTGTCGTATCGAGGCTTCACTTCAGCTACTGCAGCAAGTAAATCTCGTTTCAACATGTTGTCCTCGATGGGCACTTCTTTCTCCATAAGCCAGTTCATAATGTGTTCTTTTCGCCATGACATTGTTGGAATCTGCTCAACCTTTCTGCTGTGATAGGAAGCATTGTCAATCACAATTACTGAATTTGGTGGTATATTCGGAATTAACTGATCGATAAACCACTTCTCGTAAGTATCTGTATCCATTTCATTATGTGCATCTGCAGTATTCTTTTTACAGAGGAAAGTCAGCTCCGCTCCAGGAATAAAACCGTTGTTACCACCAGCATGCACTAAGGCAAATCTTGGCCCAAGACCACTTGGTAATCTCAATCCAGTGCTCAGCCCTTGGATGAATGCTTGTCGACTGCTGTTGATAGTGGTATCACGCCATGCCTTATTTACTGCATGCCCCACATTAACCCATGATTCATCGGTGTATACGATGTTTCTACCTAAAATTATTTTATAAGTAAATGTAGAACACATAAAGTGCCTATACCTTCTTCTCTGTATTTTTTTATGCATCTTAGGTATTTATGCCTCCAGCGTATGATGTCGTCACGTTCAATAAGAATGCTCTTGCGTCCCATCTTTTGAAACTCGAACCCAATATCTTTTAAGAGATTGTGTAGTGTACTACGTTTAAAATTTGGTAGATCATCATCACTATTAATGGAAGTCAGAATACTATTCATTGTTGGTAGAATATTTTCGACGAAGAAGCTGTGGACTTTACGTCGAATAACAGACTGTATATCCTGGTCATATACACGAAGTCGATCATTTACTTGAGCACCCTTTCTTTTCATACGTTTTTTGGGACTGGAGATTCCAACAGTTTGCTCTTCCTTTTTGATGCTATAAATGCTGCGTTCTGTACAGCATAAAGCCTTGCTTGCTTCTTTAACTGCTGCGCTAATGTTCATTGTTGAGGAGAAATAATTCAGAACATTAACGATGAGAAATATTGCCCCTGGGGTCGTTTTATATTTGCAGGTCCAGCTTCATCTCCTTGTACTTCCATATTATTGGAAACTCTACAAAGTTAACCTCAATGACAAAATCATAGGAAAACCCATCATTACCTTAAAAACGCTTGTAAAATGTAAATGATTTATGCGTTCTGAAAAGAACGATTTTTTAATAAATGCGGTACGAGAATTTAAGAAATTACGGAGAAAAACAAGAGCAATATAAATGTGACAGGTGACAGACGACTGATGAAATTACAATTTACAATTGACAACGACAAACGTTGCCACAGCTTACTTACTATAAGTAAGCTGTGACGTTGCCTTGTAGGACAAGGATTGTGTTATTTGGGAATCGCTAAAGATAGTAAAGGAGGTGTATACTCCATAAGAGCCCATACTGAATTTGGAGGTTTGGACGCGCTATAGTAAGAATGTGCAATTCCGCAAATGTACTGTGTACTAATATTAACTTTTTTGGTACTACGTTTGTCGAATTCCGAAGGAAGCTGATGTTACACAACGGTTAACAGTATAATTTGGGTTTGTATTCTTTGTTACGTAGGTGTTTACTTAAGGGTTTTTAGAAACAATGAAATTTACCATTCCTTTTTTCAATATAATGCACTTGATTTTTATTTGAAATATTTTTTGTTAAGTTTATCAGTAATTTTGATTTATAGTCACACTTCGTCTTGTTATTACATTTTGCTATAGATATTATGTTTTGTATTTCTTTGTAAAAATGGTATTTCCGTTAAATAAATAAATAAATAAATAAATAAATAAATAAATAAATAAATAAATAAATAAATAAATAAATAAATAAATGTATACATCATATGGGCTACGTATACTTAAACAATGCGCTAAAAAGGACGGAACAATTGCGGCTATCAAATTACAGGTTGAAGTGCAGCTGATGTAGAAGTTGAAGCTTGAAGTCAGAATTTCACATTCGAGGAATATCACAGTTAAAGCCCAACTTCAAAAGCAAAAATGGGTTAGAAGTCCTGCGATCGCATTCTAAAAGGAAGATTTGCTATTTGCAAGACCACCTGCAGAAGGCATTTCCTGTTGACAAAGAGATCAGAAGATAGATATTATTACTCGGAAGATCGTCGGGAATCGCAGCATAGGGCCGCAGAGTATATGAATTCACGTAAACTGTGACTGATTTATTTATTGTGTGCACAATGCTGCAAAAACTGATTCGCAAAATTTACCCTACGTGAATGCGCAAATGGAGTTTTTGCAGATGCATATGTCTACTTTAACGCCGCTGCTCTGAGGTTCATTTAAATTTGCGTTATCAGCCACGTAAATATAAATGTTAATTCACTTTAATTCTAATTAATTCACGTAAATTCAAATTAATTCAAGTAAATTCAAATTAATTCACGTAAATTCAAATTATTTCCCATAAATTCAAATTAATTCACGTTCATTCACATTAATTCTCGTTAATTCTAATTGATTAACGTTAATTCAAATTAATTCGCGCTAATTCATATTAATTCACGTTAATTCTAATTCACGTTAATTCTTATTAATTCACTTCAAATTAATTCAGGTTAATTCTAATTAATTCAAATTAACTCAGAGAGGGGTTTTCCCCTAGATCGCGACGAAAACTTTTGCATCTCTTGCTTCCGATCATGAATATCTTTGGGTTCCTTCCAGGTTGACGAAATCCGCTCTTGGTATGGGGTAAGTTGTGTGGTCAAATTTATCACAATGATTAAGAGGTGTTTTGACAGGTGAACCTGTAAGTGTATACCTACCTTTACGTATTCGCTACGTTTGTTTTGTTTTCAGGCAAGTTCGCGACACTCTTCTTTCAGGTGGCCGATATTCTTACAGAAAGCGCACCTGGTTTTCTTTTGAGGTCCTTCGGGTTGCTTTTCCATTTTTATCAATTGTAGATATTGCCGCAATTAGGTCTTCAAAGTTGTCTTCCACAAGCTGTGGCAACTCTGTGAAAGTTGCAATTTTGTCCCTGGAAACATTTTCTCTAATTCGCGAATTTAGCAACCAGTAGACCATGTGTAGTAGTATTTGTTCTGTTAGCATATCTGGCTACAAGCCCACCCAACGGCATAGGAAACCACTTTGAGCGTTTATATCGGGGGAGTCTTTGTAAATTTATATGGCGCCTATAAACGCTTTTATTTGTTGCTCAATAGTAAACGTTAATCAAGACAAAACGCAAACGGGTAAACACTCTCTTTCCTTTCCTAAGGGTAAACGTCATGTTTAAACCCTACTGACTTGTAAAATTGACAGCTAACCTGTCGGTGAGTAAATCCCAACATCTAATCACTTTTACCCTAAGTCATGGCGTATCTGCCCCCTAAATTTGAGCTTTATATATCAAAGCGTTTTTGAGGTATGATGCGAACAGCCGAGCAGACGGACAGCAGCCGGGACGTTCCAACTTTTTGACATTTTCGTCGAAAATTAGTCACTGCATAACGAACGTATCAAAAACTATTATCACAAACGACTATATACGAAACGAAAGGGCATTACAATTACCTCTTACGTAACTTGGCTAATTAACTTATCCTTTATATGTAACGTTAACAAAGTTAGAAACTTGCGACAATCCAAGTTAGTGCGCCCCTTTATGCTCACATTTGAAAATCTCTGTACCTACACGAAAATTTAGAGAAAACGTTAATTATTTGAACAGTGTTAGCAAGCGTGGTTGGTAAGAACAAAAAAACTGATTAAATTAAATCGGTGTTTATGTAACTCTAATTAGCAAACGTGTAATCTACGTCACGCGACTTAACAATTTAATTTTCTCTCTAGTGGTGGCGATTACACAAATGTATTTTGCTGGTTAAATTATTTCTCTTGGGATATGCCAAATTCCCTAACCCTATTACTTTTTACCGCATTTTTGCCTGCGTAAATTCAGGCAGTCCGTCCATCTATCTAATGATTGAGCTCTCAGCACTGAAACTACGTACAAAGCAGCATTTTTAAATCAGCTGAAATTCTTCGCCAAATCGGTGAAGTTTATAGAGAAAACATTATGAGTGATGGAATATCCCAGAAATGGGTGGGGGCCAATCACCATAAGGAACCATGTGGGCGCCCATCAGTCATTTCCCACAGGTCCATTCAAAAAGTGGATTGTAAAGTGAAAGAGAACCGACGATTCACGACTGCAAAAAGTTTCCTGTAGTTTCAAGAAGTGTCTTTTATAAATTGTGACCGAACGTTTAAATAGAGTAGTTCTCTCCACCTTCCTCATAAGCCTTTCAAATATTCTTATAGTTTTGACCACCGCATGTTAGTAAGGGTGCATTGGGGTAACAAATGACCCCCCACTTTTCTGCTAGAAATACACGGTTTGAAGCACCAAGAATCCTAATCAAACAAAATCACGATGATGTCGGTCTGTCGGCCCGTCTGTACTCTCATTTCCGACTAAACGGTTAAACCGATTAACCAAATTTGGTACACATGTTCTTAGACATAAAAGGAAGAGCAGAATCGCGCATGCGCAAATGGACCAAACTCTCACTTTTGGGTAAACGGCTGAACTGATTGGAACCAAATTTGGTACACATATTCTTAGACATAAAGTATCTAATTGAATTTTCCCGTAGAGATATATACATTATTTTATTATTAGCATCCGACAGCCCTCGACATGGAGAAGCAGGGAAAGAATTAATATTATGATTTCAGCGCCGTCAATTTAATTAGTAACCGATTTAATATCGAAAACGAGCGTTAAAACTCCAAGTCATGCAGTTTACTTCTTATCGCAAACCTATTGCGGATTGGCCCGAATTCCATGCAGCAATTATAGTCATTATTTAGGGCTACCGGATTCCGGAATTCAGTCCGACTGTTATATTTGAGTTAAATACGGGAGCTAATGAGATGTTCTGCAGCAACACCTCGTCTGATAGATAGAGTTTAGTCTTCAAAATGAAAGCGCCGCTTTAAAATTTAACATGAATTTCAAGATTAGTCCTCGATTTGTACGAGTCAGGGTGAATAAGTTTTTTTTGGATCGGTTATCGCTCAGTATGCAAAAGCCAGCTAGGAAATCCGAGTCTCAGAATCATTTAGAAGGATCTTTCGATTTTTCGTCGTCTTGATATAGCGCATAAGTTGCATTTAATCTTTAGTAAAAATTTCTCACCGTACGTTTAATCAAGGTAAGCGCATTGATATTTCATTCCCGTGGAAGGTTATAAAAAGTGGGTTGTGTTCCTTTTTTCCGGGTGTCTGGGTTTCACCCGTCGGTATACCGCTAAATAATTGGGATTGCCTGTACCGCTTGAACAAATCTTACCGTGTCCGTGTGCCGTAAATTTTGTTTTAGCTATGCGCCAACGACCGCCAGATTCCTGAAGTTTTTCGTTTCTCCGTCTTGAGTACCCATGGGGTTCCGAATTTCCTTTCCGAAACACGCCGCCTTGACCAAGCAGCAAGAAATTCAAATTTCCTGGTAAGAAACTCTCGAGATTTCCGTACCGTTAGATTTTCAGTCAAAAATAAGTGTAATTTACTTTTTTTCTGTTAAAGTTAAATTTTATTTTAATACCACTAATTGATTACCGTTTAATTTTAAGCCCTTTATGTGTGGGACACAAAAGTTCGTCACATGTGAGTAATGTAGTGAAATGTTGGTTTACCTAGGCTTCTTAGTATGCGTTTCTCTGCTTACTTAAATTTTTTCTAAATTTACTACTACAAAATGGCGCGGAAGAGGGTTGCGAAATTATAATCTGGATGAATTTGGGATCGAGAGGTTTTTAAACAAAAATGAAAAATAAATAAAGGTCTACGCATTCCCGCATTTTCCTGGGTTTAAATTCAGGCTATCAATGTTCAATCCTCAAGACTTCTGACGTTTTTCGAATTCCTGGAAAGTATGAAACTGTAAATCCTTCTCCAATCTTTTGGTATTCTTCTTTTTCGTCGACGTGGCCCTGAACTTTCGGTCACCTACAAAACACGGTAAATTGCTACTGAGGGCTGAAAATGATCTACGGTTTACAGACAGAAATAATTACTTGAAAACTACAGTAAACTGTTACAACTGCCAAACCAGCACAAAATTTCTTGAAAATCTTCCAATTTATGTTCATGAAATGATAAAATTAAAATATAAAAGTAAAATACAAAGAGACAAGCAAAAGGCAATACTTAATCCTTTCAGCTAAATTAAATTTAATTTACGTCAGCTACTCGCATAGTTGGACAAACTTCATTCCAATTAGAGATAATTGAGTTAACCGAGCGCATAATGTCGGAAGGGCTACATTTTAGGTAAAACAAAGTAATGAACATGAGTGCAAGGCATAATTGCGACAGCTTAAATTATATCCAGTGACTGTGTGCAGTGTACCCTTGAGGGGAGATGCATTTATTTTGAGGCAACTAGACCACATCCAAGATTCGTGAATTATAAAAGCTACGTGCAAATTTTTATGTATTCGATTCAATCAATGATTGTTAAATGAAAAGAAATTCACTTTGAAGTACTCCTATGATGAATTTGAACGTAATATAATTAAAGAATGCCTGACAATCAGCACATTTTTACGAACTTCACTTTCACTTTTTTACAAGGTACTTCGTAAAATATCGTGTCTTAGATTTTGCACATTCACAGCTAAGTCTACTGAGAAAAGTTTGCATGCAGTTGCATGTTAACCTTTGCAATGTTCGCACGTTTGCCATCCTATGAGATTGATGTGTTTTTCACGCGCACAAATTTCTAGAAAACAATGGAACAAACGTCAAACATTGGGCCGCTTATAAATGTTTATTTGCATAAAAAGTATAGAGAAGGTAATACCTTCTTTTCAGCTAAAGAATATTACAATACAAATTTATTCACGGCATGCTAATTCGTTTATCCGACGTTGGTAATGAATGCTTAACTTCTAAATTTGCATTGTAATTAATACGCACAATATTACAGCTGTCGAAACTTACTACTTCAAAACTTTGAAATGCAGACTAAATGAATCACGAAAATGTTCGCAAATAGAGTTACCCGCTCTCAAAAATATGAGATTTAGTTATTAAAAAGTGCAAGTATATTCATAAGAAAGAGAGGGGTCCTTCAACTTTTCAATTATGGCGTATGCATTATTCATGCAACGTATTTTTCACTTTTTATTGTTCATCTCGAGAGAGTAATAAACGTAACAATAATGTTGGAAGTGTACTGTATAATGTAAAATAGTAAATTATATGGCTATAAAATGCAAGAGGGATCATGATTGAAGCTACCGTTATAAAAGCAAGAGTCCTCCATTATTAATGAACATCAACGCACTAAATCTACGTTTTCAAACCCTTTTTGCAATTGCTATCACTTTCGTGGGTGAATTATACGTTTTCGTTTTAAACTCGCGATATGCCAGATTTGCGCATGCGCAAACTCTATTTTTAAACGCTTGCGCAGACCAAATATTTCAAATGGTTCTTTTCTGTGCATTTAAATTTATATTTTCAAGTGCTTTAACGAAACAATAATAAAATCCATATACTTAAATAAATATGAATGTTTGTATGTATGTCTTTTATGCCTGTCTAAAGCGTTTATGCGATTGCGATGAAACTTTGAGAAATGGTTGGACGTATGCCCGCGAAGGTTTCTATATAAATAAATTGGTATTAATATGAAGTTCTACAGGTGTGCGGGGTGAGACGGGCCTGACCACCGAAACCGAACGTATGTCCCATGCAAGCAAACATTAACGGTATGTAGTTTACCGGGTGCGCGAAGTGAGGCAAACCAAGCGTATATCCCATCCAAGAGAAGGAGATTTCCCAAAGGAGGCGGTACGAAGTTCGTCGGGTATGCTAGTAATCAATAAATGATGTTCGGCAAACAGTATAATTAACACAGTTTTACAATAGATTTGAGACCTAGTTTGAGACTTTTTGACTAGTTCTGCTCCGTCTAATGTTTAGAAGGGATTAAATGGCACTTGGAATAAGAATAATAACAAGCATCTTAATTTTGCGTTATAAGGTTTTACACAAAACTCGATTATAGAAAGTTGTCTATCCAGCAATCAAACATAGCAAGGAAGGCGGCTTTTTCGACAAATTGTATAAAATTTTAGCGCATTTTCGAACTCATGTTAGAAGGCGCTATTATGACCACTTTCTCCGTCTGTCCGGCCGTCCGTCCGAGTCCTGAACTACTTCTACAATTTTCAAGATATTTAGTTCGTTCTTTTTGCATTCGGTAGCCAAGAACTCTTGCACCTCAACGAAGAAAATTCTTGACGATTAAATGTGCGCATGCGCAGAGTGCGCAATGGCAACTTCATTAAGTATAGATATTTTTTTGAAATTTTAACCACAGATATTTCCAAAAAACGCAAACATATCGCATATAGTAAAAATCTGCGAAATGTCAACTTTCTTATTTCTGAAGATATTTCTTTCAAATTTTAACCGCAGATGCTGCTGGTAAAGACAAGCATATTGCATATTGTAAAAATCAGATAGGTGCATGCGCAAACTACGCAATGTCAACTTGTTTATTTATATTTAAATAAGGATGTTTTCAGTTTTACTTTAAACAACTTACTAAGTTGCATTGATACATGTATTTTGCATTAGATACATTCTTAATTATATTGCATTAAATTGATTGTTGATTTTTTAATAGGTTTTGAATCAGTTTCTCTATATATGTAATTTATATTATTTTGATGTGCCGTCTCTAGTATTACACACCACTGTTCTGTAATTGGAATAAGTTTTTGTTCTGTTGGGCAATTAAATATTATTATTATTTTTATTATTATTATTATGGAGATATTTCTTTAACATTTTAACCACAGATGCTTCTAGTAAAGACAAGCATATCGCATGCAGTAAAAATCAGACATGCGCAATGGGAAATGTCAACTTTCATATTTATAGAGATATTTTTTGAAATTTTAACCACAGATTCTTGTAATAAAGCAAACATATCGCATATTTTAAACATCAGGCGTGTGCATGCGAGGATTGTGCAACACTAAGTTTTTTATTTAAAAGAATTTTTAGCCCATAACTTATTTTCCTTTGCACACATACATAGTCCGTTATAAGACCTTACGGGTCACTTCATAGAAAAAGCGCTAAAGTTACTCGCCTTAAGGCGAAAACTTTTTCATTTTTTATATATTTCATAGTATAAGATTTTGCGGGTACTGGGTAGTCTCTTCTAATAATGTTTTTTTGCTGAAAATATGAAAGATTTTTGCTTTTGGTGATGAAAAATTGAGAATTTGAAGGCCGGCATGTTAACTAAAGAACTGGGCAGCTCCTGAATAGCCCTGAAACCTTCTATAGAGGATTACTTTAAATAACTCCTTGCGAGATTATAGGTTGTGCGAAGTTACCATGCTTACTTGCTTGGGATTAAGATTTTTGCCACAAATTTTATAGTATACTGACATACTTCTCGTCCATATCTTTTTGACACCTTCGACACTCCGTTTTTCAAACACCTGCCTAGTTATTTTAATTTCAGATATGGGATAGATGCACCTGGCGGGTTAAATATATAAAAAAAGGTCATAGATATGTGCACTATGTTTTTATTTACCAGAAGCATCTGTGGCTAAAATTTCAAAGAAATATCTTCATAAATAAGTAAGTTGGCACTGTGCAGAATGCGGATGCGCACATCTAATGTTTACAACAAGAGATATGTTTACAGGGCATACCATTTGTCTGTAACACCTCTGGTAATTACATGGCTTAGCAAAATCTTCAAGGATTTGTCACTTGTGGAATTAAAATACCGTAATTTGTATATGTAACCACACTGCAACGGATTTAGTTTTTTACACGGTTCTAGAGCATAAACTCATTTATAGCATTGCAAATAGCTTCATTTTATGTGAAGATTGTGTTACGTTATTTTTGCTCGTAAATCAAATTTAGTATTCTTACGCTTATTTATATCCTTACGCCATCTAGGTATCTTCTTTGTAATCCATTAGTTTAGATATAAATTGTTTTTGTAGTAAATTTGTTATTATCTAAGTATATGTTTCTTTCACATAGTTTTTGGTTTTGTCGACGGAGGTCGTGCACAGTTTTCTTTATTTTCTTTCGGTGCACGCACTTATTTTTACAAAGACCGGATTCGATCATTACTTGCAGAAGAATACACGCCAATACAGTTACTCGACAATTTTTGTCAGCCTTTTTGGGATTTGTATTGATGCTGTATAAGCTTAGTGAAGTTTTTTCTTGATATTTTGCTTTCCACACTTCGATGACGCATTTTCAGATGTATTTTACAAGTTCTAAGACCGTTTTTCGGTATATTAGCAATTACGCATTTACCTTTTGACTTTGAATAATCATTTTTAGGCTTCTTACTTCTGACTTACTTTTATCTTCATTATTACCTACCGGATTGTGCTTTCTACATCGATATTCCTAAGTAGAAACCACCGAATTTAGGATTTTCTTAATATTGCACAAGGAAGAATCATGGGGGGGGGGGGGCACCGGTCGGCGGTCATCTTATAAGAACGCCATAGATGAGTACCTTACAGACACAAATTAGATTACTTTATATTATATTATTTTGTAATTACAACAAAATTAACAAGATTTCGCCAAGTGGATTTATTAAAACACTTTGGTAATGTATCTTAAAAACTTGGATTTACCAAATAATTTCTAATTACAAAACTTGTTTGCCTTCAAAAAATCATTAAAACTTTCTTTAAAAAATTAATATTGAACATTGTGTGAGGATAGATACTTTACAAATCCCTGCAACCAAACTTAGGGGACGTACCTACAACTGCACACGGAACATGGGCTAGCTCCTAGACTATTAATAAATAAGAAAGTTGGTACTGCGCAGCCCGCGCATGCGCACATTAATCGTCAAGGCTATAAGCTACCGAATCCAAAAAGCATGAAATGGAAACATGTAGGAGTAGTTAAGGCTTCGGACGGACGGACAGAGAAAATGGCCGCAATAACGCACCCAACTTCCTTGGAAAATGCGTTAAAAAGGTGACGTTTCCCTCGCGTTTCCTTTGATAAGGTATGAGCAACAATTCGATGACTCGATTTGGCCCTGAAAGAGAGAGATAGATGTATCGGTCATATGTAATTATAGGCCCTTTTTAATGTCACCTTTTAACGCGATCTTTCACATTTTTATAAGCGAGTTGTGGTGGTGTAGTGCATTGAGGCGACAGCTACTGATTTTCATTTGGGATGTGATTCATTACGGCGCACATGCTTTCTGATAAGTTGCAAAATGTCTTTGTCGTTAAAAGATCGAATGGCACGAGTTCAAGCGTCTTTATTTCGACGTGTGTGCTTGTGCAGTTATAATAACCCCAGCCTACTCACTATACGTCGATGCGTCCATTCGTCGGAATGATTCACGAATTATTGTGTAGTGGGTATGATGCGCAGCGCCGATGCGATTCGTTTATGCGGCGCTTCGCCTGACTTTGTCGCGATTTCGGTATTTGAACGAATCATCAAAGGAAAATTGAACGAAGTCTACGAATCTACATGGCGGCCGCTTTCACATTCGCATTATGAGTAGGATGTGATGCGTCGGTTCGTCTATGCGCGTATTAAACGAAGAGAACCGACGAATCGCATCAACGCATAGTGAGTAGCGGGCTTAATAGCACAAATTCTAGAGAAATTTAGCATGGCTGTGTTTAAGAAAAAGGTAAAACGATTGTGGAGATAAATTCCACAAATACCTTTCAGTTAAAACTGTTGTTACTGAAACCACAACTGGACAGAGAAAATCTCAAAAAATTTCCTCATTCAGCAACAGCGTTGGAAAAGAAGGAAAACTAGTCGTGATTTTGCTACTTTTTCTAGTAAAAGAGAAAAAAGTTATTTCTGAAAAAAATACGTAGCCTGAAATGTTGAAGAAGTCCCAAAATTGCCATGAAATCCAGAGCTTTTGTAGTGACATCACATAGGTAAAAGATAAACATGCCTCAATAATTTTTATTCACTTTAGAGAGATGTCAAGACAAGGGTTATATTCCAGGACCCCTACCTACATAATTGTCCCTGGAGGGATTCCGTTCCACGTTGATAAAACTCGAACAACGTCTAAGTTGCATTTTCCTATCAAAAGTTTGTTGCTCATACCTTGCCATATGACGTATATAGCAGTTATACAACACACCTTATGATAAAGACAGATAGACCAGCAGAAAGAAAAACAGACGGATAACGCGCTGAAAATAACGCATCTTTTTTAACGCATTTTCCAAGGAAGTTGGTGCAAAGGAAGTTGGTGCAACTTTCTCTGTCCGTTCGTCTGTCCTTCCGTCCGTCTGAGGACTTAAATACTCCTACAGCTTTCAATATTTTTAGTTCGTTCTTTCTAATGCGGTAGCTTATAGCTCTGACACCTGAGTCAAGAAAAGTCTTGGCGATTAATGTGCGCATGCGCTATTGATGCGTTTTTTTAAATCGAACATATAGAAATACAAAATCCTATGTGCGCATTTAAAAAAATCACTGTATGTAGCGTACACCGTTAAACTCAGTAATAGAGTTAGCATTAGACTGTTGATGTAACACAACGCTTTAAATTTACCTAAATTAAATTAAGTAATAAACTTTTAATAATAATATTTGGGTGTAGTTTTAGTTGGGATACTTTGTACCACCAGCAAACTTGATGTCATAATATTCGGAAAATGGTTCAGCACACTTACTTCGTTATCGTTGCGTATTTGTCTAATGGCTTAGATACTGCTAATTTTCGATTAACAACTTATACCATGACATCCCCTCATTTCAGTGCCTACCTAACTGAAAGCAATTATGGATAATGCGAGGCATAATTACACTTGGAAATTACGTAAACAGCACCATTATCGTAAACTTACAACAGTACCATTACTCTAATTTATTATGCAAGACGTATAAAATTAAAAAATTAAGAGCTTTATTTTTTCTTCGCTAAATTCCCTCAGGTACTTTCTGGGAGTAAGCGTAAGTTAATGAAAAAATTGAAGAAAACTGAAATTTGTTTAATATTTGCCACCGGAAGCTAATTTGCTAATTTGCGAAGAATATAAAAGAAAAGTATTTAATTAAAAAATAATTAAATTACAAAGACGGTTTGTGCGTTCTATTAAAAAGTAATTATAGGGATTTTTATTTTTCTTGGGGGCTGTTTTCGTGTTTGGGGATTAATGAATTACGTGCCTTAGATACCCACATACCCGTACAACACTGACAGTAAATCAATGACAAACGCCCTTCTTATGTAACACGATTACGAAATTCACCCATTGCTAGTGTCAAACCGAGCGTTATCTGAGAGTAAACATTTGCTTGGCCGCGCGACCTGGTGATTCGATGCACGATTGCCGATATTTGTCACGTTAGTCTCAGCTGTATTTTCCTTAAATTCTTCATTATTTCTGTTCCTCGCTATTTATTGCTCAGAATCTTGTTCTAAATTTATCGTGTTTACGAGTGCTTTGGGATCGATTTAAGAATAATCTCATTGGTTGTGCGAATGGCGAAACAGTAATCCGAGCGTGAATAACTTTATTTTTCATATGGAATTCAACTTTTTATAGGATATGTTTGGAAGCTCGCATCGGAATGTAAACAATTTTTTTCGAGCTTCCATAAATAAGAGTTATGCAGCTGATGTATGATGGAAATTGGTGACTGGACGCTATAAATTTGACGGGATTGTACTCCCATATCGAGAAAAATGCTTCATGAGCTCTTTTCGTAATTTATGACATCGAATGCACTACGTTTTGTGTAGTAAAATAAAAAAAAAGAATCATTTGGTCACGATGTTATTTCTATGCCTGGCGGTCCTGAATTTTACTTAATTAGAAATGAATAATTAATTAAAGTAAAGTCAATTAGGGAACTCGGGCGACAGTAAAACATCTCCATGGAGTGGTGCTCGATTGACTTCACAAGTTCTTTAATCGTTGAACAGTTGCAGTGGAGATACGGAAATCCAAAGGTTCGGAAAACATGAAATGTGTAAAAGATCCTTTAGTTCTTTTAGCAGCCCACGGCAATTGTCAAACCCATCATTTGCACTTGATGGTAGTCTCTGTGGTGGGGAGGAAGACGATCAAGGCATCGCAGGACGTTCGGTGTTCCTTCATCTCCTTCTTAAATGTTCACCAAGATCTTCTCTCCAGCATTTCCTATTTCTTCCTGGTTGAGGTTTGGACCAAGATAAATACTGGTGAGTGGGGAGGTCTACCCAGTCGGTTTTTTTAAATGAAAGCTTCACCACCTCATGTTGGCCTTGAATCGAATAGAGTTTCACAGTTTCCGAGCACCGTGGGAGTGTGTATTTATTTAGTGTACGATCACATAAAATAAAAATAAATGTAACTTGCACACGTATTTTTCAATTTCGACATTCAATTAAACATACACTAAACAAGTAAACGTAAATATAAAATAAACCACGTAAGCATAAATATCAACTTTAAATGAAATATATACCATTAAGATAGTTGAAACTTGAAACTTTGATATATGCCTGGCGTCGCCGCCTCTCCCAGGATTTAGTCAACTGTCGTGAGGATGCGTCCCTGGTAGACACTATCAGGGATGTTTCTCCACTACTTTGTTGCCATCGCGCTGGGCCGCGACATATGCCAAACAATGTGGTGGATTTTGTGGATTGGGGGGGTTGTGGGGGGGCGGCTAACTGGGTGTTATCCGACCCGAACGGGTACGGCCACAGCTTCGCCACTGGTATTCTGCCTTAGAGGGAACTCTGCTTTCTAGTGATAGCTTCTTCTCCGGGCGTTCATTGGCTTCCGATGTTCCTATCCTTTGGTCTCGTTCCCTTCCCTGTTTTCCTTCATGTTAGGCTCTTTTTATTGTTGTCCTCTCCCTGCGTTACTTTCTGTCCCCTTTTCCTCCTCCCCTTGGCTACTTGTCCTTGTGGCTGATTCTTCCTCCACCTCCAGTATTCTTCTGCTTTCTTTCTTCCTTTGATGTTTGTCTCTGCTCTTCTCTTCCCATCTTCCCATGGTAATCCCCGAGACCTCTACCGTTTGGTTTATGGTGGTGTTCCATGTTTGGCAGGGTCGGCCTACCTTCCATTCCGAGGCACATAGAATCTTGGCAGCCCGGATGATATGGTCTTTGTTCCTCCTGTTGGTATGTCCCCAGTATCTCATCTGCCTCATCTTCAGTCTCCTGGCAAACGTCTTTTGCTCTAATAGTTCTCTTCTCTGCTTTCTTGTGAGGTTGCTGTTTTCTTCAGTATCCTGAGTGCCTTCCACTCCGCCCTCCTCAATGTTCGTCTGTTGCTCTTTGTTGGCGCTGAAGTGTTAATTCCCTCTAAGATTGTCGGTGCTACGATCGTGTTGTAAATCATCATTTTCAAGCTGTCCGGTATTTTCTTTTCTTGTAAGAAGTTCCAGATTCCGTATGTGATTCTGAATGCATTGGTTATTCTGTCTTTCACTGCGTTGTGCCTGCTGAGGGTGCTGCTTATGTACATACGTTCCCATATATTTGATCTTGTGCTTCATGGTTATCTCCTTCCCGGCTATGGTCTTCTCTCCTTCTTTGTACAGGGGGTGTTGTTTCCTGGCACTCTTGTCATCATGTAGCTCTTTTCGTTGTATATTTGTAGGTCCACCATTTCCGGGTGTACCTGGTACCCCGATGGCCTGGACGAATTCCTCAGTGTCTTATAAATTATCCGCGATTACGAGTAGATCGTCCGCGTACGCCAGTAATGTCGGTAGTTGTAATTGGTCGCCTATGCTAAGGTTCCGCGTGGTCAAGTGCTATCGCGAAGAGCCTTGGGGAAACGGACATCCTTGTTTAATCCCCCTGGTTTTCTTTTGGTGTTCGGTTTTCTTCCAAAACCATTGTATACTAGTATACTCCCTTTGCCACGCGTGTATGGTTCTGTTGATTAGGAATTTGGGTAGTCCCAGCATCGCCCACGCTGTCATTGGTATATATTTTCTGTTTCCCCCTTGTTTCCTCCTTTTATATTTTCTGATGTGCCTATACCATTACATTTCCGTACTCCTCTCCATTGGTCTGAGTTTGGTGATGTTCTCCGCGAACTCGGCGAATTCCTTGATTTCGTGTTGCTCATAGGCTGTTTTCTTCTTCCTTGGCTTCCCTTAGCTCCTTCTTTGTTTCAGGTTAGTGTGGGTTTTGGCCAGCTTTCTGTTCGGTCACATGGGCGGTTTATGTTTTCCTAGTGTTTTCCTTGTTGCTTCTTTGATCGTTTCGCCGATCTTTTTAAAAAAGAGCTGAAATATGTGCCACAATTTCGCGGGTTTTCGAGCACCCTGTTTTCGGTGTTGCAAACCTTGGTTACTCTCACGGGACCTAACAATATATAAAAAAAATTTTAGTGACATGCGCGTTTGCGAGGTTTGTCTTTTTGTGTGTCGATGTCCACTACCCAAGTTCGAGTTTACAAAGCAGTTGTCTGCTTAGTGAAAGTTAAAAATTTCTACCGTCCGAGCAGCCACCGAACATTTTTTCATCTTATTTATCAAGCCAGTTCAAATCATAGAGTTAGTTTATTAAAGAACAAGCCACATTCAGAAGCTGTTAGCGTTTGTGTGAGTTTAGTGCTGCCATATCGCAAATCTTGTACGACCTGATTATTGGATTATTGAAAAGAAACTGTAAGTAATGTAAGATTTTTTAAAATTTCTAATCATCGATCGCCTAAGTGCGGGGTATTATGTCCGAACAAGCTTTGTAAACTTCTCCTTCTTTCAGGGATTTTGTTTTAACTGTTTGATGTATTTCGGAATAATTGTTTGTCATTGTCATTGTGTGTCTATTCGAATTCTTTGTACGATCCGTATATGGTTTTCATAAAGTTAACCTGTCACTTGATCCCAAAATTCCGGGACGCGGATGTTCAACTCGGCCAATTAAGTAAGTATCATTACCGGGATCCTTGCCTGTATCTAATCAGATTTACATGGGTTTGGTGTCAAATGAAGCGCGCTCAAATAGCATGAATTTTAATAATAATGTATTTATTGAAAACAACATTAATTGATAATTTTAGATTAGAATTTAAAAAACAATAGAGCACTCTGTTGCAAACAATTCTAAAAATGAAAAGACCTATAATAGAGGATTTTCAAAAACTCAAACGTGAACCTTTTTGAATCTTAAATTTTCTTTGAATTTCTCTTTAATTATGGTCTTATCTCTCTACATTTTTCTAAGTCTTCTGATCTGATTTTTCGAATTCCTCCTTCTTTAACGGTTTTTTTAAATCTTCAATTGACTTTGAATGTCTCTATAATTATTGTTTAAATGGTCAACTTTTTCTCAACCTAAATTGTTGACATTTTCGGTATTATGTCTTTTCTTTTCAACACTATTTTAAGAAACACACTTGATGAGAAGATTTGCGAAGCAAAAATTCTTCCCAATCGCCCATCTCACACGATATTAAATTAACAACGTAATTTTCGCCTATATCTCAGTGTTGCGATCTGAAACCTTAGATAAGCGTACGATATTTAAGCACTGATTGAAACATTATCTAAAAGCAGTGTTGGCCGCAAATTTTAAAAACTCGCAATACGCGAACGTCAGTTTAATAATAAAACTTCAGTCAATTTTACAAAGGCGCAACACATATGGATCCCTATACATTATAAAGTTTGCGATTCCAGTAAAAATGGTGAATTTAAAATTGGAAATATAAAAATGAAAAGTTTTCGCAATTTTATTACACAAGTACCGAGAAACTTTTACACTTTGTTCGCGAATTCTAATTTTGTAAAAGAGAGCTACCTCTTTTTGCATGAAACCGGATGCCCGGATACACTATACTTATTCCGTAACGAAATTTTCAAATTGGATTAGTCCGAGGCAGCATCGTTTACGGCTATTAGGTAATACTAATCCAAGTTTCAGTTCATTACATTTTGAAGAGCCATTTCCATGTATATAGGTACCTACTTACAACGAAATCCCATTAATCCACTTCTATTGCCACCGACCGTCTTTACAAAGTACATGCATAATTACGAACCTTTTTGAGTGTAGTACAAACTGACGTCTGTTTCTAAAATGTTATCTGTCACAAAATGTATCGTTTGAAATATATGCAATTGTTTGACGACCGCATTATCTGAATTAAGATTTAAAATTAGAAAATTCATAGATTCTATGCAGCATCTGCATTTATAGGATGCGCGTCTTATAAAACAGCCCTAAAACTGAAGCAATATGGAATATATATCGCCCGTCATGTTAAAAAACTGGGACTCCGACGGAGCAGCTGATGCGGCATTCACGAGTCACTCAATAATAATTGTGTAGAGGAATTGGAAAAGAAATTGAGACGATTTCGAGAAATATTACACAGAGCAATTAAAACTCAAGGCGAAATTATAAGAAATTTAAAACGGGGTTATCACAAATTAAGATTTTTAAAATTCAGAACTTAAGCAAAAAGTGGGAAACAGAAGCTCACAAAAAACAACAATACTTTCTACAAACATAGAAAACATATTAGATGGTGGAATAGATAACCTAAAAAGATAAAAATTAAGAAAGAAATGGAAAATGTATTTAAGCAAACAAACAAAGATAACTACAAGGAATACAAGTAAAAACTCTAAAGGAGCTAGTAAACCAAGACAACGACAACTAATCACAGAAAGCAGTATGATCATTGATCATAGCAAGGTGGAAACAAAACTTCGAAAATATTCCTAACGGGAAGGGACAACAAATTTTGAATGAAATAGAAGCAATGCAGTACAGGAAAATCGACAATCGTTCATGGGAATATACCATGATCATAAAATCATAAGAGTTAGAAGAGACCATAAAACACCTCAAAAACGGAAATGAGGGAATTGTGTGGGATAGATCAGCCACCGGTGTATTCGTCACAAGAAGATTCCCTCTGGAATATTCGCCCCCAGATCATTCACCTTTAAAAGATTCACCGTCTGAAGATTAGACCCCAGCATATATGTCCTCAGAAGATTCGAAAGGCTCGTGCGGAAATTTAAACTACAAGAAAGCTCTCCTCCAAAATTTCGTCCTCTAGAAAACTAGTCCTCGGGGTACACAGTGATATTTATTAAGAAGTGAAGATAGGGATTTTCGTGTATTGCTTTCCCCTATATCTACTTTTATAAGAAAAAAATCTCTTCCGAAGGGCGCCTAATTTTATGCAACCAAAATAACTTCATTAAAAAAGATCTGGTCATTAAGTAATTGTCAATCGGTAACATTTTAAGAAGCGTAAAAGGTTTATTTTCTGTGAAGTTGCATAAAATTAAGTTCCTTTTAGAAGGATTTTACCTTTTCAAAGTAGACATAGGGAAAAATAATACACGTAAATCCCAATGTATACTTCTTAATAAATATCACGCTCACAGAAGATTCGCCATCGGAAAATTTGGCGGCAGTACCTTCGTTCCCAGGAACTTTACCACATCGTCGTATTACTCACGGAAAAGTAACATCACTATTTTTTTGAGAATTACAAACCTTTGTAAATGGCCTAAAAAGTCCCTTCTCCTAGTGAATATTTCCTAAATTTCATCTTCCAAAAATAATAGATATCTTTACAAGTTCTATGCGGGACTACAAGTTTGTGTCAAATGAAGTAGAGTCAATAAACTACTGCCCTATTTTGGTTTTTCACATTAAATTTTTTGTGCACAATGTCTGCAGAAGGTATTCAGAACGGCAGAAGGAGAAACAAAGCTGCGTAGCGAAGTCAGAAGTGCTTTTGGCTCGAGGACAGTTTGGCGGAATCACAGAATAGTAGTGAAGGTGCTCCAAAAAGCGTTTAATAAAGCTTGGAACAGCTGGAAAATTCCTCTCCTCATCCCAGTGCTTTGATCCAGTACACCAGTCCAGGGACATTGGGGAGACTTCATTTTTTTACGACTGTTTATTTAAGGTAAATGTTGTATACTTACACTCATCCGAATCTTTAGGAGTCTGTGATTTTTTGTCAATCAAAATGCATTTATTATTGCATAAACATAATTATATGAAAAGCCGGAAAAATCTCTTAGAAATCATTATTCGGTGGCTTTTGGAGGCGCATATTTGCCCTTGTAATTGGCCGGTGATGCTCAGGGGGAGTGCAGTGGAGTGAAAAATTAAACGTGCCTCGGAAATGCTTGCTCGGAGGCTTGCACGGTCGTTGCGTTCAGATGTGTCTCCAAAATTTCCCAGGAATGCCTCAGGATGGCGGGATTTAAGTAAATTGTAATAATCACACAAAAATCCTCGAGTACCGGTTGCGATACGGTTAATTTTTCACTCCACTTCACCCCCGTAGCGTAACCCCTGAGCATCTCCGGACAATTTAACGCGAAAACCCCAATGCACTCGGCGGCACGCCGTAGCCCCACGCCTAAGTATCCCCGGGCAATTTTGACGGTATATCTGGACTTGGCGACCGCACGAAAATCCCCGACTAATGATTTCCAAACGATTTCTCCAACTTTTCATATAGATATCTTTATAATTTTCAAAAAATTGCTGAATCAGTATAAGTACTACATTTTTCTTCGTATATCAAAAACTAATCGTAAAAATGTCCATCTTTCCAGCAAAATTGTTCTTATTTTCCAGGCCTATATAGGCTCTTTGTTTCTTAATTACTTTCGGAAAACCGATAGTGTCATAAAGTCTGGGATTTGCATCGTATTCCATCTTTTTAGGTGGTACTATTGAATTACATTGTGAACTCTGCATGATAGCATGCAGATTTGAGGAACTCTAGCTCTAACTCTAATTTGGTCCCAAGGGCGTGATTTAAATAGCAAATTAATGATTAAATATGGTCGTCCTAGCAGATGATCCACCATTTAGTAGGCGTTAATTAACCACAAAATGAAAAAAAAGGGGATCAATTTCCTAGAAATTTTGATTGATTTGCATGCAAGCCCCCGGTGCAATTAGAGTCTTGTGCGATCATAAAAAGCTGCGAGAAGTAAAACGTCGCAGTGAGAGAATATAATTCGCGCTTTAATCGCGGTATAGCCGATAGTATCGCGAGTAAAATTTCGAGAATAGTCGTGTTTGAAAATTCTAGCGCGAAAAATTTATAAACAATACAAATTAGTACGAAAATTAAAAAAAAATTTTAAGAACGAATTTTTATGTCGGTCTTTAATAATGAAAAAATCCTGGAAAAACGTAAAATGTCAACGCAACCCCTATTTGAAGCATGTGGCAAACTGATTGGTCAAGTATGCGCGATGTGCACAGATGGAAGCAAGGGTCTTAAGGGATCATGTTAAGGCAGTTAAGTTGCGTACGCGGTATGGTCAGGATCGTAAAAGGGATGCTAAGTAGAAGTAGGGCACAGGAAGTGTGAATGAGCTTGGCGTATAATAGCCCTGGAATGTGTGCACCACGTGTACGTGGTGAGTGATTTGTGCAGGCCATCGCGCTGGCTGTGCTATTGTTATTGGGCTATTGTTAGGTAAAACCCTTTTATTTGTAGATATCCGGATATAAATACTTAATGAGTATGAGCCTACAGCGTTGTCTCGGGTAGCGCCCGATGATTATACCGCTGAGTGACCTTTTCACCCGAATAGGTCATATGGTGTCGACCCAATATGAAAAATCAATACCAAAAATCAATCATTGCTAACAAAAATAGTTCAGGAGTGAGCTTGATCTGCAGGTTCTTTTGGCCGAGGGTCCTAGTCAGAGAGCCGAGGCAGGATGTGTATACTAAATAAACATATAAACAAATATAGCAAAGAACTGCTGGGTATTTGTATAGCCTATAGCCTTATGACCGTAGTTGCACCTTAATAATGAGCTCTGACCAACCCTATTTAGTTAGACCCTTCTCTTCCCCGTGTAAACAAATATAGCAAACGAGCTCCTGGGTATGGCTATAGTATGCGCAAAACCAAATTTTGAAACTGGGGCTACATTTGCTTTTATTCCAAGTCCTTATGTAACAAATTTCATTTAAATGCTTCCATAAATAAGAAAGTTGGCACTGCGCATGCGCAAAACCAAATTTTGAGACTGGCGTTACATTTGTTTTTATTCTAAGTGCCTATGTATCAAATTTCATTCATAAATAAAAAAGTTTACAATTCAGTTCATAAATGGTCGAAATGCAAAAAGGGCACAAAATGTTGAATCGATTAGACTCAACTTTTTGAATTGCGTATTGTATGGTTAGAGCTAGAGCTTTGCCAATATTAAATTTCACGCAATTCGGTTAATAACTAATAGAGAGGTCAAAAGGGTCTTCCTTATTTTTTATCTACATTGCCAATTCACGAACTCCGATCTACATATTTGATCAAGAATCCATCTACTAAATTTTATCGTAATCGGTCCATTCGTTATTGAGATAGCGTACTAACAGACGGGCGGACGGACAGACGAACGGACGGACAGACACCGCAAAATTATAAACTCAGGAGCTCGTTAATAAATAGTTGACGTTGCTCTGTGGCAAGCCAAGATACAAAGAACAAAAAGAAGACCATGAAAAACATGGAACACACACAAACATTGCAGATAAAAGGCGTATCCTGGACAGACCCGGATGTAAAAGCAACAAACAGAGTGGACAAAGCTTCTTTATATACACAAGTATGAATACATAACCACGTTACACCTATATGGTAGAATGCTATGAACTCGAAAGGAAGGATGTGCAAAATATCAAGTCGGATAAAATAGTTCAGTTACCACAATTTCACAAAAATAACTTTTGATGCGTTGCACTCATCGAATTCGGATCAAGCGGAATACGCCCTAGAAACAACATTTCTCCGCACGATTGCGCGAATAGCATAACATCCTACACTAAAATAAACTCACAAATCGAAAATTTCGGCTGCTTAAATAAATAAAAGCGAATGCATTTATCGCCGAAACGCCAGATACTCTCCACTTTATGTACACATAAATTTCGACTAACGGCACTTCTTCTATATTCGGTTAACATTATATACGCTTCAGTTTATAAGAAACACCTGGGGGTGGTTTAAAGTAGTTGATCTGACGTAAATGGATTACATTTGCTTGTAAGGAAGTGCGCGTGAAGAAGCGTGGTAAACAATAAACCGAGCAGTTAGCATAAATTGAGTAATTTATGGCACGGAAAAGTTTTGCCGAAGTACTTCAAGCACTTTTAATTTTACAACGTGCGTATTTCACCAAACAACTCTTAAGCTGACCCAGTTAGTACTCGAATCCAATACTATAAACGAACGAGAGACACGCGCAAAAGTTGATTCCATTCTAATAATATTTTCTCTCAATTAATTTAATTTTCCCGGTAGAATGCAGAGTTCCCGGATCTCATTCAGCCGTATATCACGAGAATACAACTCCACTTCATCGCTGTAATTAAGAGAGTACTCATACGTACCTAAATTTCCACGAGGGTCGTCTGATATGCATATGTCTCCTGTTTCGTAATATTCAAACGATCAGAGCACTATTTAGTGGCGACAGGTTAAAAAGCCCATTTTCTGAGGTTTTTGTTGTTTTGACAGTACGACGAGATAAAATAGTGACTGTGTGAACACCATTTTTGGAGAGCTAGAGGAAAAACACTTCCGGACGGCGGTCACAGGGTTGGAGAAACGCTGGCTTAAGTTCGTTGAGCTTCGGCGGGCGCGTTACATCAAAAAATAATATATATTTTCATATTACGAGTATCATTACTATTTATTTTTAAAACAGGGGACTTAGACGGCAAATGTCAAGAACAGTACTTCAAAAAAGACAAACGCATACAACTCTTGCGAGCAGAAATGTCCTAAAAAATAAATAAATAAATAAATTAATGTAGCCCAGATGGACGGAAAAATATGATTGCTTTATTTAATTTGCTAACATATTTAAATTGTATGAAATTTGCAGGTGTGTATTTTGTTAACTTTCTTCGAGATCATTGTTAGGCATTATTTTTGTATAAAGCTGTATAGGTGTGATGTTTAAATGCGGTTTAAGTGCGCGTCTTGTTAAATTAGAGGTGGGTGGGAAGAAAAAAAATTAAGTTTTAGAAGTGCTGATAAAGTGGTTCTGTTTTATAGGTATCAATTTCCAAATCGTTTTAGAAGAAACAAGTTCACCGTAAAATCATTATGATAACCAACAATTATAAAAGTAGCTTCCAAATTCCATAAGAAGACGTGGAGGATTGCGATCGCATACCGTGAAAGAAGACATGCAAATGTTGAAGACGTAAGTGACATTTTTCTATATTTTTGGCTGTGGTGTTATTGAACTTAGGTGATGTAGGATGCGTTTTAACATTTTTTATGCGTTTTAAAGGTTTACCAGCCCAGTCGATTTCATGTTCATGTTAATTTGGGTAAGACGAGAGGTAATTTGGAGAATAAACTTTAGTTGAAAATAAAGCAATTGAATCTTGAGTTAAAATCTAGTGGTTTTGGCATTTTGAAGTCATTTTCAGTGACTAATAGCGGGGTGACAGTCTCATTTATTTTGAAAAGTAGCCCTAAAGTTCTGCGTGACAATTTTTGGTCTTTTTTGTAGATCATACAGAGCATCCAGGTGAGGTTACGCACCAGTATATTCATAACTTTAAATCCGAATGTCTCGAAACTGTGCGTCGAAAAAGAGTACTTACAAAGCGAAACTTGTTCATCTGGCCCAGACGCATTACTGTTGTTAGTAATGTTAGTCGCTAATTCGAATTTTATTTATATAATTTATTATTTATATGTAATATGATGTGTAACTGTTGGTTTAAATAATCACGTGTATCCTGTTTATTTAATTGTAAAGAAATTACATGTTAAAAGATCAACTGTATTCTTTTGTAAAAATGTTATTTCCGATCACTGCGATAAGAACGTTATCGCTGCGTAGGCTAATTAGTTTAAAGATAAGCATGCGTTATCGGAGATGTTTTTTTCGCCGCAGTGACGTCAAGTGTTTAATTTACTGGACTGCGTAGTTGGAAGTTGAAAAGAAAAATTGTTTTAAATGGGAGAGACGGACTTTAAACGTTGCTTGTTTGGCGGAGCACGTTAATCTTTGTTTCTTGTGGACCTTAAAACATAGGCACTTATTTGTGTGTGTTCAACATTCACAGTGCCCTTTTGGCATCTAGACCGTTTATGAACCGAAACGCACAAAAAGCCCAACTGGGAATAGCCAGTGCCACATAAATAATATGCAATGCCAAACTTTAAATGCACTCCATTCAAAAACATACACACCATTTGGCCTCTCCGTCATTTACGACTCGAATGTCATATACTATTGAAACTGGGTATGCCAGTACCACATCAAATGTAATGTCTTTGTGCAAGGACAGTCGGTCAGAGCAAACAACTATGCGTTAACTAAACTGCCGCGGGCGGCATCCATTGAACATACTGTGACCTTCAGTTCTCAATATTTCTGCAATAAAAGAGGTCTGTAATAAGAGAGGTCGCTTTTCAAGGTTTTTATCCAAGTTACCTGTTAAAGGATGTTTTTTCCATCATCAAAGAGCCACCTTTACATCAGTAATTCAGAAGAACCCAGTGCCATCTAAATCGAGATTCAGGTGTAATTAAAGTAAAGAAGTCAAGTTTCTAAACAATATCATCGTTGGGTCTTTGTGTGATTGTTCATCAGTTATAGAAAGTCGAATTGACCGCGGATATTTTGGATTATTAACGTGTTAAGGTTATTAAGATTTCTTTAATTAATTATATCAATCGATCGTGTGGTATATGTATTCAAGCCCTGAGTGCCTATTTTTATTTCAGCCTAAATGTTCCATGTTGTGTTTAATTGTGCCCAATTTACGACCTGGATAAGAATTTTTAGAGACCGTTTTCCATTGTGCATACCAATATTCAATGTGGATCTTGTTAAATATGATATTATTAAAAGTCACTTTTTCTAGTGAATAAGGGGATATCGTTACTTTTTGTACCCGCCTTGAGTCTACCCTAGTTCCCCATCAAACTTCCCCTAATTTTGTATCTTTTGTAAGTCTCCAGTACCCATCAAGTTGGCATCAAGTTACTTTCCTCAATTTTATCATATCAAGTTACTCCAATTTCCCTTTAAGTTCCCACAAAGTTCTCGCCATGTTCCTCTCATTCTGTGTTAAGTCTTCTTAAATTCCTTTTTAAGTTCTCCTTAAGGCAAATTCATCTCAATCATCTCAAATTTCCCTTCACCCATAAAACTGTTCCCAAGATCTTACCTTGTCACGTTGCTCTCAGATTCCAAAATCCCTTCAATGCGCCTCGTCATTTGTACCAATTCAATTCGTCTCAAGGTTTCCATCATGTGGTACCAAAGTTCATTGTTGCTATCCCGTCTCCGTCATATTTCCTTAACTTTCCTTTGACTTTCTGTAATTTTCTCTAAAATCCTCTCCAATTTCTCATGATGTTTCTTTTAAAATGTCATCACATTCCTATCATTTCAATTCCTCTCAGGTTTTGTTGAATAACAAAGACGGGCACATGTCCTTGGGGTACATTTATAACTAAGGGCGGACCATCGCGTGGCGACCTCGTTTGGCTTACATTTTTTGAATTGCCTTATAAATGGCTTTGTATGCCAATTTGCCGTATGTGATGAAGCACGTTACTTTCCACATCTTCTTCGTCGAGAAGGTAGTTCCTTGTTTATGGAAAAGCGGACAGATAAACGAGGGAACTAAGGACGTTTGCCTACGGCACACGAATTGGTACTGAAGGGCTAAAACGGTATGTTATCTGTAGTAAAAGTTTTATAACCACCCCAACCGAGTACAAATTTCTATGAATTACTCCAATTTATGTTCAGTGAGTGATAAAATTAAAATACTGAAGTTAAAATAGAACGGAGACAAGCAAAACAAAACTAATTTATTCTTTCATCTAAATTTCTTTGATATTTAACCATGCGCTCAAAGTTTAGTGAGTAATAAAAAATCTGCTTATAGGTTTTTAGTTCAATTAATCCGTGCTAAATGAAAAAATTCCTTTTTCATTACTAGCACGGCCATGACAGCGACCTATGGCCATTTTGAAAATTTATTAGCGTCGAAATTGGGGAAAATATTATGTTCATAATAAAGAAAATTTGAATGAATTAGTTACACTTTTAATCAAACTCACATTAGTGTGATAAGAAGTCGCTACATTTTAAAAGTGTACATAGGAAAAGACAGATTTTCTATGTAGCAGAACCAAATGTGAGTTACTCTCAAACTTCTTTCACCTTTCCGATACATTTAAAAAAGTGAGCTTTGCTAAGTATCTGTGCCAACATTATACATCACTATTCGGAGCCATGTAGGTAAAGAATACAATACTCAGCTAAAATACTAGAAATGGAATTGAATTCAGTATCTTGTGGAATATGAACGCACAAAACTTGGGAATCAGAGCACAAAAAGAACACAATTCACGATTCAGGCCCTCAGTTGTAAAGTTAATTTAAAGATGTGTCTTTTAGTTGTAAGTCATACTGAAAACGTGGAAGTTGTTCACAATTGAGCACAAACGAACAGAAAATAATATATTTGATTTCTAACCGACCACGCAATTTACTCGTATGGAACGTTAACTTACTGACTTTAAGCATAGAGAGGCAAAACACACTTTACACTTTAACACAAAACAGAAACTCAGTAACTCAATATAATAACCACCAAATCGTCGAAAATCCACAATATTTCAGTCTGGAATAGAAATCGGATTTATCAAGTTGCGAAACCGTGCAGCTTTAGCACGTCTTTGCAGTCAACAATTTAGGTGATATCTAGCACGAACTTCTGAGGCGATCACAGTAGCTACTTTATTTAGAGTGCCAAAAACGTCAAGCTTAGGTAGAATATGTGACCTATTTCTTAGTTTGCACCAACGAACACCTTCTTTGCAACATAAGGTCAGCACGTGACATTTTACTACTTTCGTAAAGTAATATTAAGGCGACACAGTCAACAGGATGATGAAGGGTTATAGAATTTAATTTGATAAGTAGAAAGAGTTCCGGCGAGACTCAATAATAAAAGTTTCCATGCTTCCATAAATCCAAACGTCCAACTTGCAGATTTACGTTATTTGGGTCATTGGGAATCCCATCGTAAATTGGAGTTTTATATTTGCTTAAGCTAAATCCAATTTCCTCAATGAAACTGTTTAGGTACCTCGCCACTTTGCCCTACCTGCTCCTCGGAGCGAAGTGCACCAGATTTGTTATTATTTACTAAAACTCATTTTAATCGATTAATTATTCCGGGTCTGTATGAATGACCTAGGAATTTGTTCACGCCCGTGACCTTTTAAATAATGCTAATTTCGAACCTGACATTTAAGGTCACGAAACACATTATATCTAGTCCCAAAATAAACGTATTGCCTTTTCTAGGATATAAGTTGGTCCAAGATAGAAATGCGCCCATTTCAATCAATCAATGAATTAAAAAGGAGCTTGTCAAGCTGTACACAAAGTCACTATGAGGCTTATATTGCAATAAGCAACGATTTAGGCAGAATTATTTATTGCAGCTTGACGCGACGTCATTGTCCTTAGTCCTTTTTAGCGCATTTCCACAAAAATAAAAAAAAAATGCGCTATTGTGGCCACGTCCGTCCGTCCGTCCGTCCGTCCGCTCGTTTTGCGACGCTACTAGTTCTTTATCTTAAGAGCTATTGTTCTACTTTTTTCGCTATTTGGTTCGTTATGGTGTCGAGTCTTGTACCAAGGAAGGAATTTTTTCTGTACCGCTTACAAAAAAAGTTATTGTAAAAAAAACAAAAAACCGTTTTTTACATGTTCCATAATTTTACACTTTTGCCGTTTATTAACGATCCTAGAGATCGTTTATAATTTTGCATTGCTATCTGTCGCCTGCCGGTTGGTCTCTCCGTCTGTTCCTTTGTCTGTCTGTCCATCTATCTGTCCGTGTGAACGATAACTTTGTTTATGTTCGATCGCTTTTACATCTCCGTAGTTATGAACTGAATTGCATGAAATTCAATATGGGCATAGATTTAGCCATATAATACGCAATGCCAAAAGTTGAATCGAATCGATTCAAAATTCACAGTGCCCTTTTCGCATCTCGACCATTTATAAACCGAATTGCAAACTTTTCTACTTATAAAAGTATTTGAATGAAATTTGATACATAGGCACTTGGAATAAAGGAAAATCAAACGCCAATTTCAAAATTTGGTTTTGCGCATGCGCAGTGCCAACTTTATGGAAGAATTTAAACGAATTTGATACATAGGCACTTGGGATAAAGGAAAATCAAACGCCAGTTTCGAAATTTGGTTTTGCGCATGCGCAGTGCCAACTTTTTTATCTATGGAAGCATTTAAGTGAAATTTGATACTTAGGCGCTTGGAACAAAGGAAAATCTAACATTAGTTTCAAAATTTAGGTTTGCGCATGCGCAGTTCCAATTTTCTTATTTAGAAAAGCATAGAAATGAAATTCTTCTCATAAACTGAAATTGAAGTAGCACGTCAAAAATGGATTGCCCATGTGCAACGCTATCTTTCATATTTGTGGCCGAATTTTTACGATTTTAACAGAAGTTGCATCTTACAAATGGGAAATGAATGCAAGTGGAAATGCGCTTTATGTAAATCGTTTACGATTACTTTTTAACTTGTTATAATAGAAAGTGTATTAAAAAACCATTATGTAGACTTCTGCAAGAACTACAATTATATTTACATCAAATCCCTTTAAAACTCTTAGTTTTGAAATGGGGTAGCTTAAAGGGCTAAAACCTCTGCTAAAACAAGGTAGTGCTCGCATATAAATGCAAGTTTTAAACGTCTATATCTCACTTAATTTTTGTCGTACAGAAACTTGCCAGTGAGGAAAATGTTGGGAATTAAAAAAGCTACAATTGGAGGCTGCAGCATGTTTTACATATCTCTAGTTGTTTTGTAGTTTTTTGAAGAGAAAGACGTTTGTCACAAAATTGCAGAAATTCGTTTTTCCCTTTTAGCTTGAATTATTTCAAAATTAAGTCTTCTAAACTGGGTACACTTCTAGAATAGGTATATTAATAATCCGGTATTAGAGAAACCTGGAAAAGGGACAGGACTAATTTTAATTAGGGTGGTAATTAGGGGGTTGCTTCCGCTGATTTTTTTCCCTAAAAAAAAGTACGAATCTACCTTATTTTCATCGTAACTCACTTTTCATCTTAAAGGTTGTTTTTAAAAAAAAGAAGAAAGGTTTGTTTAAATACTTTAAAGAATATTTTAGAAGTTTTTCTCGAGAAATGCATAGTTTTGGCGTTATTTGACTATGAAACTCTAATTTAGCGTTTGACGAACAAGAGGTAATCTAAGCCACAACTCGGTTCGTATATTGGTCATTCAGCAATTATTAAAAAAAACATTTTCTTTGTTTTTTTAAAAGCTACGATTTTGTTTTCCACAGGTTTTTTATAAAATGCATACTTTTCGAGTTTTTCGCGAATAACCAATTAAAAACATTGATATTTCCTTTGAAAAACCCATACCTTCGGTCGCGAATCACTGGAGAATTATTAACTTTCCAAAAAAAATGTATAGAACACTTTTTGCTTAGAATTAATGTTTCTATCTATTCATGTGTTAAAATTACAATAAAAAAATTGAACCCCCGAGATGGGGTGCCAACCACTCCCAGGATGAAAGCGCCCTTTGGCATGCTATAGATTTTGAGGCTATTCCCTACCTTAAGTTAAATTAATCGATTCATTTTGAGAAAATTTGCAGGGCAAAACCTTCATTTCTAGATATGAAAATGTCTCGTGGAATTGCGGGGGAGTTTAAATTCAAATTTGGACCTCTTCACCTAATAATTGGGATTGTTTTTTATTTTATTTATTACTCCTTTCTTGTTCTGGACCCTCAACAGGCTTCCGCCCAATTACTGAGTGAAGAAGAAGGTATGTAAGCGAACCATCATGTATGATGTAGGTAGGTTTTTCTATTTCTGTAGGTTTTCAAAACGTCATTCTTAACCATAGACCATCGAAGTTTGATTTTGTAGGTATGTTTATAAAGAGAATATTATGACCTTTAAAGTGACGTGTCACTTTGCTGGAGGGTGCATACTATAATTTTAAAGTGGGGGTGGCTACCAACTAACGTAAACCAACCATTACGCTTATTCTAAACGTGTTGCCGCAATTTTAGCACATTTTTTAAAAATTAAAAAAATGTGTTATTGTTTGCGTTTTGTTCGTCCGTCCGTTCGAACCAAGGTCGGGACCCACTTCTGCGGTTTTCATCTACTTTTAGGGGAATGGTCCTAGAGTCCTGGAATTTTTTGTAATAGATATTCCATATCTTGAAGGTGTGCCAGACAGCCATCAAATTTCGCTGTTTCAAGGGGGTGCTGTTTTTGAATGTAAAACACGCGACAATCAACTGGTCTCAGAATTTGCATACGCATGCCTGCCAAGGGCGAGGGTGAACACACGTTCAACCTTTCATGGTATTCTAATGCAAGGTCTCACCGAAATGAATTGGTTTGCACAAACTGTAACTTTCCTGCGCGACTTCTTTCCGAGATGAGTAGGTGGTCGGGGTGAGGAGGGAGGGAGTAGAAATGAATGTTATCTTTCATGGTATTCCAATTAAAGGTCTCAACAAAAGAAACGGTTTTCTACAAACTACCGCCACACTTTCCGACTCCTTATCGCAAAAGAGGTGATTGGAGGGGGAGGTGTTGGAACTGATTATATCCTTCATGGTACTCTAATTACAGGGCTCAATTAAAGCAATTAATTTCTACCAACTGTAGCTTTTTTTCGACTCCTTATAGTGATCGGATATAATTAATAGTTCCTTATTCTCAAGAACAGATTGTCGGAGGATCATGGTACTCACAAAGAGCGGTTGGGACGTCTGGAAAAAATATATCTATGGGTGATGTCAAAACTTCACAAACGAAGATCTCGAAAACGCTTTGTTGGAGGAAAGTGCCCACAAATGAATTTTTTCGATGAGACATATCTACTGGTGGAGGCTCTCCATTAATCAAAGCAACCATTAATTAAGCTATTTCGGTTTTAAAAAATGCGCTTTATCTGCACAAGAGTTGTGCACAATTTATTTATACTTGTTTATCAACGTTACAAATTACAAATTGGTGGTTCGTTGTGAAATCAACGCCCTGTATTGCTTGTTTGCCCCAAAAAGCCATTAGGTAATCCTTTTGCCATGAAATTTGCGCCGATTTGCATTGACCTGGTTATGTAATTGTTATCTGTTAACTGTTTTACGTGCCATACATGCTTAATTCTTTTGCAGCGTCCGCTCTTAAATGCTACTCGTGCACTGGATTCACGTGCGGCTATGGTTTGCTATCATTTACCTATCCCGAGGTAGAATGTGAGGCGAGAACCGGAATTTCTGTGCTGGACGCTGTTGCATCCATCGTTCCCACTCAGTGCGTGAAAATCGTCGGAAAGGGTGAGTACTTGCGAACCCGAAACCTCTCCTGATTTCTGCTAACTTCCAGACGAGCAAGGAAACGGATTCGTCGCCAGAAACTGCACCCCGTACTCTGGACAGGTCGCCTGCAATTTGATAGCTGGCGCACTGGAGATCGGTAGCGGACATAAGGATCTCGAATGCTACACCTGTACCGATAACCTGTGCAATTCGGCGACGCAATTTACGGGAATGGCCGTAGTTGGTCTAATAATCGCCTGTTTCGCATTTCTGCTCTAAGCTGAGGGCGGCGAAGGCTCTCGGCCCATTTTTTTAAGAATAAATGTTGCTTTATTACCATTAATTATATACCTACCAAATTTATTGTAAAGGCGTTACGACTTTAATTATTACGCAGAGAATATGCGTGAAATGTAGTGCTCATATTTTTAAAACTTTATTGTAGTTGTAGGTGTTACCATTTTGTACCTGCTACCTACTGAAGTGTATATTGTAATTCGCTTTTGGCATTGGACGAGATGAAATCAAAATTTTCTACCACATTTTTTCTAATGTCATACCAATAATAGTTGACGCATTGCTCACACACGCTCAGTTGTAAAAACCCCATTTCTGTATTGTAAATATAAGTACTTATTGTAATAATATTGTAATACTGTATTTAGTTTAACAGAAGCGGAAACTATATTTGTACACTAACTTTCGAAAGTTATATTTTTTATGGTTTTACATGTTAGTAATCGACGTTCACGTGTAAAAATATGTACAATTACATGTCGAACTTGAAAACAATAAAAGTGTTTAGCGTCGTGATCTTTGGCGTTTTCAAATCGCTTCAACGGTCAAAATTAATCTAGTCTCTCTATGATCTATTCTATTTTTGTTAAAATTATCTGATAGGTAGATAACTTCTATTGCACTTACATTTGCTACCATGGAAATGAACTGTTAGAACCTAGAAGCGGATCTAGATTTAACCGCCCAGACTAAGAGGAAAGCACCTCAACAGTAACTCAAAGTTTAAGACAGATCCAAAAGGCAAAGGATGCGTAGAAATACCATGTGATGATTGATACTAAAACCTCCAGAGCATCATAATAAAGGCGGGTTATTTCCATATCCGGGATTCTGTGGAGATGGGCCTTTTTTTCTTCCGCTGTTTGTGAGACTAATATAGATAAACAACTCCACGATAGAAGGAAACACAGCTGAACGGGGTTGAGCCTAAGCGGCATCGGTGGGGTGGGAAAGTACAATACACTGTAGTGATGCATGATTATATACTTTCAATTGTTCAATTTATAAATTTATCAGCAAATCTCTTTAGTTGTCAAACTGCTACATTTTGTAGATTAAAGCCTTAATTCCCAAGATCTAATCTTTTATCACAATTTAATCTACAATAATGGACCAGAAAGATTTGATTCCGATCCTAGTACTCAAAACGCCGCCAAAGAATGGACCCACTGCATAGAAACTTTTGAGAATTTTATCGCTTCTGTACAGAATATCGAAGATAAATAAAAACTACAACTGTTAACGAACATAATCTGTAAGTCGCACTACTTTTGAGTTTTGTAGTGAAAGTAAGACTTACGCGGAAGCCACTGCTGTTCTGGATACTGTTTATATAAAACCACAAAATGAAGTTTTTGCAAGGCATTTTCTCTCTTCTCGTAAACTGCAACCAGGTGAATCCGTAAGTCAGTTCCTTCAACTACTTAAAAAGCTGAGCAAGGATTGTAACTTTAAATCTGTTAGCGCTTAGGAGCTTATTGCGATTGTTACGTGAGATATGCATTCATAAAATGGTCTTTCTTCTTCTGAAATCCGGCAGCGTTTACTAGAAAAAAGCAATTTTACTTTAGAAAAAGCTCCTACTCAAGCAGTATCTCTTGAATCTGCTCAAAAACATGCAGAAATAATGTCAGAGCAGTTCTACCAATTTTGTGAATGTAACTCAGAAGCCTTCAGAACCATCGATCAACCATAATGAAGTCGTAAGATGCCACTAAAAAATACCAAATTTGTTATTTCGGTGGAAATAAAAAACATGCTCGTTCCATTTGTCCCGCACGCAACAGTCTATGTCATCAATGTGGAAGAAAGTCATTTTGCAAGGTCGTGTCATTGCTGCTGTAGCTCTAGTAGATAGTGGATGTTCTGAAACTTACTTAAATCAAAGTTTTGCTTACGAATCCACATTAGTAAAGGATACGTTGCAATGGCTCAAATATCGTTAAAGTCATGTAGTGTTGGTTTTTGCTTTATTAACCTGACGTTCTTGAACATCAGTACCTACTTCAATCTCAGGTATCTATTTTGTGACGATATGATTATTGGACATGATATTTTAAAACAACATAAATATTTAGGTAACTGTTCATTTCGGCGGTGAAAAATTATCTACCTACTGAAAATTTGGAAACCAGCATTTGTTCTCTTGCGTCTGTTAAATAGAGCCTCCTCGCTTATTTTCAAACTTATCGCCCGAATGCAAACCAATAGCAACTAAATCAAGAAAATTTTCGATTGACGATGCAGCTTTTATTGCGAGTGAAATTAAAAAATTTTTGTTAGAAGAAATAATCGAATAATGTAAATCTCCTTGTCGTGCACAAGTTGTAATTACTAAAAATGAAAATCACAAAAAGAGAATGGTTGTCGACTATTCACAAGCGACTAATAAGTTTACCAATTTAGATGCTTACCCCCTACCCGCTACCGAATATCGAGGAATTAGTTAGAGCCGTTTCTATACACAGTATTTTCACTTTCAGTACTATTGACCTTAAAGTAGTTACAGCGCCTAGGTAAAAGTAACCAGAAGTTGATGAAAATTGGTCACTTATTCTCTGAGAGACGCACTTTCCAATGGTAAAAAAAGAGTTCCTATGTGCCGTTTCTGAGATATTTGACAGTAAACATAGGGTATTTTAACATGGGTTCTTATGGTCAGACTCGGTTTTTCTGAGTTAGCGAAAATTTTTGTATTAAGACTTCAATGAGATGGGACTCATCAGAAGCGAAATTTTGCGACAAATCTAAATATGCACCGAAAATTACATGTTCATGATGAAATAAGATGGTTCCTTTTCACACCGCTGCCTTTGCCCCCACAGGTTTAGAAAGGTTCTTCGATTCGAGAAACTGTAGCTTCGCCCCTTTCCTATGTTGGAAGGGAGGTTAATGCAACGATAATTAGCTACCTCACGATGGCTTGGTTCGTGTAAGCGATATACGGGCTCTCTCGGGTGTGTCTACACCAGTATCAATCCGCTCCTTAGGCAATAGGCGTATTAATGCGCGCGGCCTCTATTTCAGTTAACGTACTCTCCGGATCTAGATGAACGAACGCTATCCGCTCTATCGCCGAAGTCTTCCTCTAGGTTGCTCTACACATGGCACACCGCCATACAAGTCAACCCTATAGCACTACAGTGTAAAACCAATATACAGGGTTATCATAAAATAAGAGATATATTTTAAATTATTATAACTTTTTAACAAACTAAGTTAATAACAAAATATAAACGAAATCTAGTTGCTTAAGGAATGGGATTTTATTGCATCTATAGGAAACAACATCGTTGTTATTTTAATTGTTGACACGAGTGTCAAAACGAAATCATTGAATTTGGAGTTTTAGTTTGAAATTAAAACACAAGTAAATGTAGAGTTCAAATGAAACCGTACCGCAATTTGATACAAACATTTGAAAGAGCAGGGTCTGTAATTGACCTACCAAGATCGGGAAGACCAAGAATTAGTGATGTCCAAGTTGCAGAGGTTCTTCATGAAAATGTTACGGAATGCTGTGTACAATTTGAAGGAAAGGTTGGTAATCTTACAACAGCAAAATGGAGGTCATATTGACATTGAGCAATTGCCGTAACTGGTTTTGGGCATACTAAATCCTATTTCTCAAGCAATTATTTTTTGTTATTAACTTAATTTGTTTAAAAGTTATAATAATTTAAAATATATCCATTATTTTATGATAACCCTGTACTAGTCGAGAATTCAAGACCCATGTACAGCCAAAAGCTCTTTTGCATGCCGGTAGATATGTAGTGGCATGCTATAGACATGCAGTGCCTTTTTTCCTACCCGCACCGTAAGGGGGTATTGAATTAGGGTAAAAAAGACCTCCCCGCCCCCCACTTTTTTTTACGGAAATACACGTTTTCAAGCACTAGGAATCTGAATCAAACAAATTCTCGATGATGTCGATCGGTCTGTTTGTCTCTCTGTCTCTCTGTCTCACTGTCTCACTATCTCACTGTATCTCTGTCTCTCTGTCTCCCTGTCTCTCTGTCCCTCTGTCCCTTTGTCTCTTTGTCTCTCTGTCATTTTGTATTCTCATTTCCGGCTAAATGGCTAAACCGACTGCAACCAAATTTGACACACATATTTTTAGATACAAAAGGGCAGAATCGCGCGTGCGCAGTTGTGCGGGTTGTATCTATGCTAGCCATAGGAACTTTTCTTCTTATTCGCTCAATATGCTCCTTCCAGGTCAGACGGGGAATGACTCCCAACTATTTCATTGACCCGGTTAGATGCAGTTGACGTCCTCGAAGAGTGAGCCCATCACGGTCCGCTCTCTTTGTATTCGTAAATGGAACAAACTTTTCGGGTTAATTGAGAATTCATGGTTACTGCACCATCTATCCACCTGTTCAAGACCCCCTTCAGTACTCCTTTCCAGTTAGAGATCGTCTGCGTACGTATCCCTTTGAATACGCTCCGTCCTGGTTCAAAGTGCGGAGGAGCCCCGCTAGCATCAGATACTGTATCATCTATCATGCGAACATCCTCTAGTGACTGAGAAGCTTATCTCCGTAGTCCCGATTGAGGATATACTGACCTTGCTTCCGAGCAAGGTGCGGATCCATCTTACGATTGATCCATCAATGCCTTCAGCAGCTCACTCATGAAATCATACGTGGCGTTGTTAAACACACACTCGATATCTAAGAACGCTCCCAGGGCTACCTTCCCCCGGGCAGACATTTCCTTCTTCAGAGTTCAGTTGGCTGTCCCTCTTATAATAAAAAGGATCTACACCTGACCTAGACCTCTTACGCGTCCCTACAAACCCAAAGTTCTTGTGTGAGGCATTCGCAACTTCCCAGCAAGTTGACGGCATATTAAACAGGTCGCCTTCTTACCTCGCCTATCAATGATGTACTAGATTCCCCCGGTCCCGACCGATGGTCGGAGTCAAGAATCTCCACATGAGCAACAAGCTCGTGGGCGTGTTCCTCGACCTCCGAAGACGGCAGCAGTAATCCCGACGCCCTTTGGAGCTCGATTTAGCCCCATACGTCGCAACGCAACAGGGTGGAGCTCTCCGTCATACCTGTAGAGAACGTCCTCCAAAGGCTCGTCCTGCAACCAGTATTTTGCCTCTGGGGGTGCCTCAAAATCGTGACCGTGTCATCCAGGAGCCCGTATAGCATCAAGCACTCTTGTTAGCGTGTCTCTGCACTTTTAGAGAACCGCCATCCCAGGGGCAGATAAGGGAGGCGGTCCTCTTCAACCAGCCCAAGGTACACTATTCCTCGCAGAAATAAGAAAGTCTCTTGCATGAAGCTCTCCAAATCTTATTAAAGCTCCCGTTCTATGCAATACAAGCTGCTCTTATAGGAGACTGTGAGGAGGAGCACCCTCTCTGCTTCTTTGAGGCATTCTGAGCTAATATTATAGCATCTAATTTCTACATCGCGTTATTTATTGCTCAGTAGTCCTTTGCTGGACATCGCATAATATATGGAATGTAATCTAATGCTGAATGCTCTTGGAGTAATTTTCATTCAGCTTTCAGCGGATAAACGCTTACGAGATTTGTGCCAACATAAGTATGCCGGAATCTAATGAGATAATTTTCAAGGGAATAGTTTGCCGAAAACACAAATTGGCACTAGTCAAAAAATTTCAGTTTTTTTACGGTCTTTGTTCTGTTAACTTTACGATGAAAATTGTACCACCGGTTTCAGATAAAACATTGTACGTTCCGGAAAATGCTTAGACCCCCTGTGGACAAACAATCTCTAGGTTGGGTTTATCAATATAAATACAGAAACAAATTCACATTATGCGCATTAAAGAATTCTACAAAATCCTGACATTGCGCCTAACGAACCTGGGCACTGTAAATAATCGGTAACTATGACAACTTGAACAATTTACCCTTACCGACTAGGACACGTCACGACGGGCGCTAGTGTATTTGTGCAATGCATAAGTTATCGATAGCCTGCCTTGGTCTCTAGATTGTTGAGGATCCCCAACGATGGGTATAGTAATTCAATCCTTTGTACTGATTACCGTCGTCTTTTCCGTGGGTAAGTAACTATAGCGTTATGCACAGTGAGTAGATGCCGATTTCTACTTAAATCCGTTTTTGCAGCGCACTCGCGCCGCTGCTTCAAGTGCGAATCCGAAAAAACGTTCGGTTGCGCAAAAGAGGCGAAACCTAATTCGGTCGAGTGCGGACGCGAAGAGCCGGGCTTTACAACATTCTGCAGCTACAGGCTGTTCCACCGTAAGTAACTTTTGGAATTGTTCAATTCAGAAATGGCCCGTGACGGTTGACAATTTCAGATGTAGAGAGAAAAGTTAACATCTCTAAGTCCGACTGCCTACAAGTTAAAGAGGGAAGTATACTGGATCGGATTGTTGTTCCAGATTGCAAAAATCCACCCCCTGGACACAATGTGATCGAATGCAAAGTCTGTGCCTCAGAACTATGCAATTCTGCTCCTTTACTCAGTACATCTCTTCTTAACTTATTACCCCTTTTTTTCTTAGTAAAATATCTGGCACGTTAATTTTATGATATCTCAGTTGTATTTTCACTTTGTACGAAACTGTTTTACAATAAACATGAGTGCCTAACATGGCGTGTCGATGAGTTTGTTCAACGTAATTACATTACAGGGTAATTACAGGGAAGCGTCAAGCATACATAGGTCACACCAGCTCGATATAGTTAGTTATTGATCTGTAGGTAATCGTGTAGTACTTACATTGGTCAATAGAACATGAAAGCTAACGTGCTTTTTATTGTTATTAATGCACAACCTGTGGAATGCAATTCTATCTGTAATCCCACGAATGGTGCAACTAATTGTAAGTTTTTGCATTAGGTGTAAAAAATTGAGGTTCCTAGTGGAAATTCTAACAGATTTCCAAGATGTCTGACAAAATTTTAATGAGATTCTTAACAATGACATATTCAAAGAGTTTTTTAAAGAGATTACCATATCATTTAATATCTAAAGTTATAACGTGCCTCATGGCACCACTTGATGCTCATAACGTTAATCATTGAATCGATATTGAGCCCGTTTGAAATTTAAGGATTTTGACAATTTTTAGTGCATTATACCACACTTTTTTCATTATAGTACCCATCTTTGAATATAGTTTGTATTTTATAATCAAAGCTTTGAATATAAACTAATAATCAAAGGTACCCATAGTAGCCTATAAAGGCGGAAATTAAGATAAAAAAAAAACAGTTGCCTAAAAGTCACGAAAATCTCATGATTGTGGCGTATTAACAGCCGTTGTCGAGCAGTTGTTGTCGAATTTCTTCCTCTTTTTTACGAATTAGCCTCTGAACGTTTTTCTATAGTATAACAAACAGCGGATTTATATTTTCCAGGAGAAATATTTCAGAAACTGGATCAAATCCAAAAAATGGAAGATGTTTGAAACCATGTTCCTCTACGCCACCTGTGTCAAAGCTTGAAAAAAGCTGATAGTAATATCATAAAAAAACAGGTGGCAAATTCTTGACAAAACAGCTTCCTAGCTCTGAATCGATAAAAAAAAAGTGTTTGATAGCTTTACATCCTTTGTGCCTAATGTACGGCGCTCCAAATTTTTGGTTCAAAAGTCCGGCCCGTTACTTTTCGTTTTCGTATACCTAATATAAATACACATACAAAATTTAAACCAAAATTGGATGACCAAAAAACGGTGACCGCAATAGCCACCTAGCTCAACCTGGGGAGCTAAATAACCCGCCTCGAGTCTAAAATGGTCCTCTCCGACCGTACTTTATGTTCAATTTTCAAGGTCACCCGTATTTAGTGGTCCCAATCATCACTTCAAAATTGATTAAGGAAAAATCTAGTCTAACAGTTTTCTAACATCTTAAAGCCTGTAGAATTCATTAGAAATGGAGATAGGGCCATAGAATCAATTTGTGCACAAAAAAAGGTCATGAAAATATGAAACGCTCTGCATATACAGCAATCGTTCTGCGCAGCTCCCGAACTAAGAATTTTCATAACGAAGCTTGGGGAAAAAGTTAGCTTCAATTAACGGGACCCGAATCCGAGCCGAACTTCATTAATGGCGGGTCTAGCGTTTTATTTACTCGTTTACATCTTATTCTTTCTTGTATTAAGCATTGAATTTCATGTGACAATTTTGTTATTATTTACATTTTGAGTAAAAACTGTTGTGTTGACTTTCTTTTGGTTTAAACACCAAAAATATAATGACCAGAACTCTGTATATGAGAATGTTTCAATTTATTAAATTGGAAATCTCGGGGATTATTTACGAATAAGCACAAAGTTGGTTGTTTGTATTTGAATTCGTTATAGCAGTGTCCACTGTTCCTTTTAAAGTTGTTTGTAATTACTTGCTAAAATATGGGCAAATCTGGTGCATACGTTATAAATGTTCTTAACTGGTTGTTTTGCGATAAAGAGTTTTATGTAACGAATTTAATTAGCGCAGGTCAGCCTAAGAGATCACGGAGATGCAGATGTTACGTTGTGCGCGTTAGTTCGGCGTAAATGGGGACGCGTTTCTTGGAAGTTGACGTAATCATGTCTACTTATGATTGGCAACGTTTTTAAAAGATTTTGAGGAAGGAGATTATTTTATTGTGAAAGTGGTGTTTCGGTAAATACTAGAATCAACAAAAAAAAACGAGGATGTTTCGCGACGGTTGCAAAGCGTGTACGTTTCTTTACGCTATTTTTTGATTCGGGCAATTCGCCGGATTTGATTATCACGTCCTGTGAAGCTTCGCGGATCAGGTTTTTAAGGTATTCGGCTACTTTCGCTCATGCGGTGTGATCGTAGAGTCGTATATTTTCTATAGATCCGAAGAGGATCGCCAACCATATTATTAGAGGAAACCGCGAATACCTTTTTAGTAGCTTTTGTATCTAATATGACCAATATAGTCACTTTCTTGGATGTCATCGGTCTTTAGCGTACGCAACTCCTCCCGACGACAAACACTCAAAAAATTACTGAAATATTCTGTCATTTTACATTATGCAGAAGCAAGTTAACTAAACCTGTGTGAGAAGTTTAAAACGGATTGTCCGTCTTATAGAAGAAGTCGGTCCTAGAGTCTGTCAAATTGAAAAAGCAAGCAGTTAGTACCTCAAAAGACCATCTGTTCTATTGTAATTAAAGTTAAATGTACTGTCTGAACAACCGACCGCCAATTCGCATTCTATTCATCAAGTTTTGTGTGAAGTTGTCAGCGTTTGTGTGTTATCACAAACCTTTTTACGACCAGATTATTGGGATTATTGAAAGAGGAAAGAAATTTAAGTAATTTTAGGATTTTCTTATTTTATTTGTCGAACGCCTGAGTGCGAAGTAATTTATCCAAACAAGCTTTGTTTTTCGGAATAAACGTTTGTTTAAGAAACGAAGATATACATGTTATGGTAAAGCTCGAAGTGGGGTCAATTTGAATCGAATAAGTGGTTAAAAACAGAAGTATGGGGAAAGTTGTGTTTTTTATCAGTTATTCGAGAAACTTTTGTTATTAACAATCTATTAATTATGTGTTTATGCGACTCCTTTGTGCGACCCGGATAGAGTTTTCGCATCAGATTTTTTGGGGAGCCCTTTTTTACATTACTTTGAATATAAAAGTGAGCAAGTGAGTAGTCGCAAATCCACCGGAAAAAAGATGTTTAGTAGATTTTATCTTGTAGAACTCAAAAAATGTATAAACTACAAGACCATTATAAACGAACATTGAGCCATAAAATCGATTTATGCATAAAGACAAGGCTATTCACTTTGCATATAGAATTGGGCAAGAAAAATGTCGCAGAGCAGCAGATCTACCAGAAAAAAGATTTAAACCAATAGAATTCGAAAAATGTGTAAGTCAAATACGGACAGAATCAATAAAAGCGATTTGCTTATAAACAGAAGATTCCACTGTTTCATCAGAACTTCTGAAAAAGAAAACGCGTTAAAATAAGAAACAAGTGTTCAAGCGGATGAGTCGAAACGCTACAGTGTTCTCATTTAAGTAAATTGTTACGATTAAAGGGTTAAAGTCACAAAATATTTCATTGCGCTAAATTTGGAGTGGCTAGATACGTTAAAAATCAAGTTTATCAATCAAAACTGTCCACCTCTATTGTGTATACGGAGTGTTATTAGATCTACATTAAACGGCAACCGTTTAAGGTTTAAGGTTAAAGACATATAATTCCTGCTTTTTTGGCTGTGAAAACTAAGCTATAAAGGTTATTTTGGACATTTGCATACTGCAAAACTTCCAGCAAACAAATTTCAACTAATAAATTGCGAGTAACCCTAAGCACGGCTTGTTTAGGATTCAAATACATCAACCAAATGGCTATCAAATCGATTTGTTTATAAAAAAAGCTATTCAGTTGCGCAAAAGGAGTTAGTTCTAGCGGAAAAACTGCTGTCCTTCAGACTATTTCGATAAAAAGATATGAGTAAACCCAACTATCTGATGAATGTGAATAATCTGAAGCTAACCAATCTGAGGAATTTTGGGAGTCCGAGAAATCGGAACAGCTTTAATTCTGAAAACTACAGAAATCCTTTGACCACGATTTTTGAGTCACACGAACCTTATAAATCGTTTGAAAACATTTTAATGCGAAATAGATATCGGAATGTTAGCGCTTTTCCTTTGACCGATAAAGCCACACACTAGATAAACGCTGCACATGGCTTTTTCGATTGAGTACTGTTCTAGATAAAGCCGCATCCACGACCCACACTCACTATAGCATGGTTAGGTCTCAATGTTTGAATTATTGCAAAACGTACACCCTGTATACGTGATAATAGTACCTAAAGGAAACCGCAATATCTTGCATTTTGTATGAGGAATTTTTATCGCCAAACCAGTCGCAGGTGCTGATAGATAAATATTCTGCAAATGCGTAACGATAGAGCAAACCTGCAAAATCGCTTCGAAATACCACTTAAATTTATTCTCACTATCTGCTTTGCCAGAGTGAATCCAGCTTCTTTTGAGTTACCACAATTAAAAATGATGGCCTTAATTCAAGTGTTTGTTTTCGCCTCCATGGTTTTCTGCACAGGTGAGCACCAATTACCAATTGATAATGATTGATCGTAAATACATTTTGTAGCCTATTCGCTCACGTGTTACAAATGCGATTCTGAAAAACCTGGCGGCTGTGCCAAAAGTGCGAAACCCGCCACGTCCCCGTGCGGAACACCACCTGCGGACTTTACCTTCGTTTGTTACTACAAATCTGCTCGAAGTGAGTGGTTCTTCCAAAAACTAGCTTTGTCATCTTGCATTGGCGTTTTCAGATACCGCTCGAAGCATCAGCTTTGCCAATTCGAGCTGCGTTGCGGTTCCGGCAGGAAGTAAGCCATCTAGTGAGATGGTTGCAGATTGCAAAAGTCCACCCCCTGAGATCAGAGTCGACGAGTGCAGAGTTTGCGATACGGATCTATGCAATGCGGCGCCATTATTAGAATCATCTCTTACTGCTATTATCTGTCTAGTTTCAGCAAAGTGGCTCACGTCCTTCGCTTTACTATAATATTGGGAGAATTGTTTAAATAAGTGTATAAAAATGTGTGATAATGTGTCCAATATATTTATTGATTAGTTTCGAATTGTGGTTACACGACAAATGTACATCTAAAGGTCACGCCCTTTATTTAACACCACATTGTAAGCTACTATCTATCCCCTGAGGGGTGGCACCCAACCAAGTGCATGTAGTAACCAGCGGACCCGCTACTTCGGCCGGCTGTCGTATCGTGGCCAAGGGATTGTACAGGGTTAAACGGTGCCGACATGAGTTCGATGTACGTCAACAATGTCGATATACCATGCACGAACCTGTTGAGCTCGGAATGGTGCGGGAGGTCACGACTTTACCGCCCCGACCAATAGGAAGCAACTTCAGGAAATAACTTAAATCCTAAGGGACCGAGGGAATGCATCACTGAACAGATGATCTATCGACCCCAACTTTGTAATACCAGGCGGACGTTTATTCCCCCATACTCGCGGGACGCATATGAGTCACGAAAATAACCAAAAACCCAACAAGCTACTACCGGAGCACCTCAGGCACCTGGTACTGGAGAGCCTACAAAACTCACCGGGGCAACGCGCTAGAAGCTGAAAAAGATGAGGCAGGAACCAGGAGATTTTAAGCAACCCGACTTCCCATCTACTGAAGGAACCAGGTAACGCACACGGAAAAGCGATACCGGTCTGATGGCAGGGAAGTAGCTCAAAAAAGGCAAACACTGGGGTCGTAAAGGATAGAAGAACCTTTAGCGAAGCAGCTACAAGCTTTTGTCCATGAGGACCATCACCTTCCCGGTCGCAACAGTTTCACCATCTTCAGAGTCGGTTTGCCGGTCTTTCGGGGTTTAAATAGCGTTATGATCATTTTAATATTACGACGCCAAGTAAAAAGAGCACTAAAAATAAAACTAAATCTCATTTACCTAAAGCAATGATCAAACAAACAAGTTTCGAAGGGCCAATAAATAAATTAATAGTCTTTGGTATAAACTTAAGCGTACCAGACGTAATAAAGAGAATCTCAATAATTTATTCATTAAATAAATCTAGTCAAGTATTAAATGGAGTAATGATTGTAATGGCTTTGACACACGCACATTAAATAATTCATAAAATAAGCAAGAAGCAACAGATGGAAGATATTATATTTGTATTATGGCAGCGAGTTCAACGTTTTTTAATCATAACAGATCATTAAATCATTTAAGTGTTTCATTTCTAACCAAATTAAATGTTACTTATGAAACCGAGAACCACTTTCCTACGAGTAAAGAGATGAATGAATACCTTAAAGGTTAAACTCCTCTAAAACAAAGGATTTCTCAAAATTATAGGAGGTAGGTAATTAAACGGTTCCAAATTCTTTTCCATTGGCTCAAAGAAATATCCAGGATCGAAAGAATCTGAAGCACTCCAAGGATTGGAAGAATTTGATCAATCATTGCCTGCTAATAGAAAGCTATTGTCTTTCCAATAATTTATTGTGCCTTTCGGATTAAAATTTTCTTTATGAAGGGTTCAGAATTGTTGCCATAATTTTTACTGAGACCTTTTCGAATATGTTCGGATACCTTCCCAGGATGACGCTAAAAAGCTCCCTCGACCTTCCTAGTGGGATATCCGGGATGTCCTGGAAAAAGTAGAATTTTAAGTAAATAACACAATTTTCATTCGATCACATTTTTTATATTGTGCATTCCAGTGTCATAAAGCCTAGAAAAACTGGAATTTTCCTAGGGAAAACCAGAATGGGTTTAGAGCGATGGGAGGACGTCATTTTTAAATACTAAACGATATTGCTGTTAATTGTTTTCAGTTTCAGGATTCCAGTACACCTGGAATTGACCTGGAAGGAGCTTAAAATAATTAACAACTTTGATAACTTTTTTCCATTCTTATGCATTTTTTTTGCGCACAATTGCCTCTACTCAGATTAAAGCCCATGCATATTACAGTCACATCTTACAGAAACTTGCCTTAAATGAGTGAGAAATTTCTTGCAGCAGGAATCCACAACGTATCTACATAAAAAGTCCAACATAACAAAGTAGCATATCAGTTAGATCGGTTAACTTACCTTATCAGCCCTTTTCCAACGTTAAATACTGGAAAGCTTGACATCAGGGTAGTCTCTTGTCGCAAGGTAAATTCATCAAAAAATGCAGGTAGGGGTACCTTGAGTTCATATGTTAAGAATTCTCTGAGTTCTTCGGCACTCTTTTTCATAAGAAGCATTCTATGAAAAAGCTGGTCAGAATTGACGTTTTGAATTTTGTCTCTCTCCACCATTCCCTTCGCTCCACCTGAAGGACAGTACCGCATTCTTTCTACGCAACGAAATTTTGCTGAAGGGAATTCTCTGGATTTTTTCATGGATTCCATGCCTATATCAAGTGCTCTGTCACAATTATTAACTTTCTCATATGGTTAATACGAGTATACTCACCATAACGAAGGTCAGATTTTGCTTCACACATAATTATGTTGCCTGCATAAGAAAGAGGGCGGTGACTATATGGTGGAGTTTTTGGAGGGGTTGACGTTAGTGAAGGGCATTGGAACCACAGCTGACAGCTGAAGTAGGTAAATCTTACTGCTCTGCGCCCCCACTCTATCCTTATCTTTTCAGTTTTGCTTTTTACAATTTGGTGTCTTGTTTTAGTCGCAGTCTTCGTCGTATTCCTTCTAATTTATCCCATTCCTTCCATCCGCATACCTCCGTTCTGTACATCAGCACCTCTCTCATCATTGCGCCAAAAAATCTGGAAACATTTTTGAAATTTTTCTTTCCTATTCTCCACACGTGTCCCTTTTCTGCGTCCCTTTTATAAGTCTAATCGAAAAAGTACGAATTGTTTTGGATTCTACGCCCCAAAATTAATAAGAAAAAGTGTTCTCCCGAGACACTTTGGTGTAGTCGATTTTTGGTAAAAAAAGGAAGGTTATACACTGCCTTTTTTTGAGCCCCGAAAAAAAAATTGTCTCAGATCGACCGGGACAAAAAATTTTCTTTTAGAATGTACCCTGTAGAATCCATAATTTCAAACAGTTCCAAGAACAGTTCGAAGATTGGGCTACTAGTTCAAAAGTTACAGCCCTTTGAATTTTCTTTCGAAATTGGTTTCTAGTCTATAACTTTTGATTGAGAAGTCTAATCGAAAAAGTACGAATTGTTTTGGATTCTACGCCCCAAAATTAATAAGAAAAAGTGTTCTCTCGAGACATTTTGGTGTAGTCGATTTTTGATTAAAAAAAAGGCCTTTTTTTGAGCCCCGAAAAAAAAATTGTCTCAGATCGTATCATGAAACATTATGTCATTGCTAGAATGCTTTATCGCAAGACGATTCTGTTCATTTTTTGGTGCTTTTACAGCTTTCGGTGTAGTCATAAAAAAGACGGTCTCCTTCCTATAACTACGATACGGGGCCTAAACACGTTCTGACGCATTCAACGTAAGATTACAGTTAAAGTATTGGAGATACAAAAAAATGTAAATACTCTTTTTTATACGGAATTTAGTAAACTATGTTTTTCATGTAAACTATTTCTTCGTATCAGTAATAGTTGCCGAGACATGGGCAAAAAACTGGAAAAGTGTACCGTTTTTCCAAGATGGCGTCTCGAGCGCAACAGATTTTGACAGGGACTTTTAGTATGTTCAATAAAAAGTCCCAATATAAATGTGTATACCATATTAATGTTTTTATTTGTCCAAAATTGCGCTAATTTGACTGGACTAATTTAGTATTCTAAGTATTTAAATTCTCTTACTTCCTCATTCCACTTTCATTCTATTATCCTTTTCCTACTCCCTCTTGCCAAAATCTTATCATATTTTTTTTCTACATTTAATTCCATTCGTTTTCATTCCCAAGCTCTATTTTTTCCATCATTTCCTTCATCTGTTTTTCCTCTGTTGTCAATAACACTGTACTATCCGCGTAGCCAGGGACCATGTCTCCCTTCTTCCCATCACTATTAATTAACTTTAATCCTGTATTAATATTTTCTCCATATCTCTTATGTAGAAAACCAATAAGGTTGGGATAAGTGACTCCTTCGCTGCTATCCTTACCCTACGCCTTTTCCATCCATATAATCCTTATCTATTTTTCCAACCTCGTTATTATCGACATTCCCCTGTAATTTTCCACAGAGTTCCTGTCACCTCTTTGGTAAAGCGGTATCATTACCCCTTCCTACCATTATTCCGGTAGTCCTCCTCCATTCCATCTTGTTTAATTGTTTCTTAAGATTCTCCTTAACAGACACTATGAATCTGTAGCGAAAATCTATTCCTCAGTTCTTATTTTGCTCCTTCTTGCCGCTCTCTTCAATTGATGCTCCATCTCTTCTCTTGATATCTGGTCTCCACCCACCTCCTCTCTTCCCTTGACCTCTATACCACTCGCTTTCTCTTGTTCTGCTTGTAGTACCTGCCGCCTCCATCCAGTCCTCTATTTGTATTTCGTTCTCACTTACTATGTTTTTCCATTTTCCTCCTTTTATCATCTTCCAAAAGTCCTCTGTTTTTCCCTGATTTCTTCTTCATTCCTTACATATACTTTTGTACTTTTCTTCTTCCCTCACCTCTTTTTATTGCTTCCAAGATTCTTTCCGTTTATTAATCAATTACCGACCTCCCTTTTCCTCCCTGTTATTTCCCGTCCCTGTCCCCCTATAGTTTCCGTTTAATAGCAATCAATTCTTCTTTTAATTCCAGTAACAACTCTCCATCTTTGTTCGTTCTTTACCTCTTCACTTTCTATCCTGTGTTTTGTCTCCTTCTATATTTCCTGCACCGGAATTTAAATCTCACTCCACTGCCTGTCGTCCACCCTTTCATCTATCATAGTATTTAACTCTTTGATTCCTTCTCTGTCATATATAGTTATCACTTTCATTCTCTTCCCCTCCACTTCTACTCGTTTGTCCTGTATGCCTTCTTGCTCTTTCGTTTCATTCGTTAAAATGCCTCGTTTTGCTCTTCCTATTGTGTTTTCCCTCTGCGAATTTATCCTTCCGTCCGTATTCATTCGGTGACCCACTTCTTTTCTTCTACCCATGATTCCACCAACCCCGCCAGATCATGTCCCCAGAATTGTGAGATTTTACTGATTATCCTCGCCACATTGCAAAACATCTTCATGTGACCTCCCTTTTGATTCCCCTTTACCCTTCTCTTCTGCTGTTTGTGTCTGTCTCCTTTTCTTCTCCCCATTTCCCTCTCCCTGTCTTTTATTTTACTGTTTACCCATCCTTTCCCTCTCCCGTTCTCTTCCTATCTGGTCTTACTAATCCATTTTCCTTGTTACTCCAACTGTGCCTACATCTTCCACCACTAATCTCCTATATCCCCATTTTACTTTCTTGCCTTTGCCCCTTTCTCTCTCCCTTATCTCCCCAATTTCTCTCTGTACCTTTCTTTCTAGGTCAGTTCGTCATATATGTATATACCGCTTCACTTTTACTTTCCCTTCCCTCTCACAACTTCCTTCTTATTTTCCCTTTTTAGTTCCGCGACTATTACTTTATTTTCTCCCCTCTTTTACGTTCGCATCTACTTGTAGTTTCTCTTTTAGCCATTCCGCCATTTTATCTCCCTTTTTGTATCTCTACTACCTTTATCGTCATGTTGTTCTTATTTTTAATATTTCCTTTCTCTCTTTCTTCTTCGAGTTTTTTTTTATACTTTCTATACATTTTTATTTTTCCTTGTCCCATTGCTTTATCCTTCTCTTCATTTCCTCCCTTAATCCTCTCATTTTCTTCGCTCTCTTTCATTTTTTGCCACACAGGGACCCGTGTGTTAGTCGATATGCTTTCCTTTTTTATTGGGGAACGAAATTATTTCTCCTCGTCGAAGTTTGTCTAGTCCCATATAATTATTACTTATGATTGATTATTAGCCCTCCTTGTTATAAGTAAGCCCCGTGGCCTTGACTTTGCCAGTTTTACTTTGCCCCTGTTTACTAAATATACTCGTATAATATTGACATATTTTCCTATGAATTATTGATGAGTGGTTGCGGAAGTTTCATATTTTTCCAGTTGTATAGGTATATTGATATTTACCCTAGAATAATTGATGTGGTTTTAAGTGTTTTTTTTTTCTATTTGTACTATATTGACATTTTTGTCTTGGATTCACTACGAAGTAGTTAGTTGCTAAGTTCATTTAGAAATACCGAAGAAAGTGTTTCCGATATATAAGCATTGGAGAATGGTTATGTGAATGGCGTGTGGAGTATGACGAGGTGTTCCTGAGAGCAAATTAATTTTATTTTGCCAACGCCTAGCTCAGTAATAAAATAGTGCGTAAGTTGGTGATTCCGAAACGAAAGCAGGATACCTGCTTGAGGTTCGGAATCACCTTTGCGCACATGTTAGGAACAACGGATTTCCTACAATCGTTTCAGAATTAATCAAATCGCGTGCGGAAAGTGATCAATTCCGGCACTAGTGCGGGAATGTCAATAGATTGTGGGAAAATGTTTTCTATACCCCTTACCTTGTGGTAGTTTGGTCCCTTATCTCCTCTTAAAATTTGAAATTTAAAATGCTCTGGATTAATTAAAGTCTAATAAATACGCATATGACTGTATAGACCGGTAGGTAACGTACATCTTAACTAATCCATAAGCGACAAAATATTCAAAAATACAGGCTGAAAGTACGTTGAAAACTAGTAAAAAAATCGCCAGTCTACCAGTCGTAAGTGGCAGCATTAACTTGGAGGCGGCGCTGAAACAGTGACGATTTTGGACGTCAACTAAGAGACACCGAAAAAATTGATATCAAGAAATGCCATTTCTCATATTATAGTTTCAAGTGCAGCTTTGGGGCCTTTCCGTTAGGGATCCGTCACGAGCCCCTCGGGTTTGAGGGACGGGCAATCTGAGTTCAGCCATTACTCCCTGTCCGTGAGAGTGACCTTATAACTCTTCGACCTTAGTAAGACAGTCCGGATAACATCCCTTCTTGCGAGGCGGAGATCGCATCTGAGGGTTTCCTCCCAAAGGCTACTTCGATCTTTCGTCCATCAAGGTCTGCTCTCCTTCTATTCGTAAATGGAAGTCGATCGGCCTTACAGAGAGTCGGAGAGCTCCTTTTGTTGGGACCGAGGTTGCGTAGTCCCCAGAGCCTGGAAGGGGTGTTTCCAAGAGACATGTAGTGGTTTCCCCACGGTAGACGTATATCTGCTATATGGAAGGCTCTGTGTCCCCACTTTTTGCCCCCGGTCTTTCGAAAAGATCTTCCGAAGATCTTGAACTTCAGGAAGACGTTCTATGCTACCACAGAAGGTCCGCTATGATCCTCGTTTGGACTTTCGAATATGATCTTTATACCTGCGCTGAGCGATCTTGAGATCCTCCTAGTCCGTAGGCAAGCTTCGAACTACTTGCATAACCCTATTAAAGAGCTCGTCGCAACGGAACTGGGTCCCACTGCTCCTTTACCTGGCGCACCTGAAGCACTCGTTCTGCCGCTGGAGTGCCCGAACGATTCCTTATCGACACCAAATGCGAGGAGGACCCTACCAAACTTCTCCCTGCGGAACATCAGCCCTCAAACACGGTATTTGCCTCTGGAGGCGCTTCAAGATGGTCACCGTGTCATCCGGAACCTTGGTTACTCAAGGGACTTTCAGAGACCCGCCATCCCCCTCCATTCAATGCAGTCATAATTCACTTCGACTGAGGCTCAGTGATGTCCACCTCCGGGTGTGACCGTGTGACACCGGAACAGTGGCTACCCTGAACCCCGGCCGCTACGGCTACTTGCCCATAGGTTTGTGGTGCACCCGCAATTCTGATGCTCCATAACCTGTAGACTTCTTCTCAGGCTGCCCTGGATTGCTTTCCTCCGATCTGAGATGCTTGGTTCCAGACGTCGCATTGACTCACCTGAGCCAAGACACAATCTCAGGCTTTGGCGCAGGGCCCGCTTGACCCGAGGTACTACTCTCGAGCCGGCGCTTCTTGGCCATCGTTCTTTTTGTTCTTTTTGCGAATAGCAGCTGGTCCACTACCAGATCCTTGAATAAGGCCCTGAGTTGAAACCGTCCCCTCGAAGAGCCTACCCTACCCAGTTACCGGGACCCTCTTAAGGGCCCAGCTTGTTATGTTATATAAACACTGAAATTTTATGTCACAATACGATTTCGGGTAAAATTTAATACAAAACTCGTCAGTAAAATGTTATTACTTGACTCGGAAATTAAAGTACTCGGCCCCAAAGAGGCCTTGTACTTCGATATTTATATTAATAACTTTCTTATTTATGGAGATATTTGTTGAAATTTTCACCATAGATGCTTTTAGTAAAAAAAACGTAGCTACTTATAGCTTTTTGGGAAATACTGATAAACGCAGGGAAAATGTGCTAAAGTTACTCGCCTTAAGGTGAAAACCTTTTCACTTATTTTATTTCTATTTGAATGAAATAGCCCAAAACCTCAAAAACTCAAACAGCAAAAAAGCGAAATTCCATTATCCTGTTGTCGTACACGGTATAAATTATTTTGAGGGTGCTCGCCCTTGAGCAATCCTAGGCTCCATTAAGTCGCCGCCCCAGCATTACATAAAAGTATCCCCTCGTGACGATATTCAACATAATATTCCTTAAAGATTTTCTGTACTTCCTAGATGAGACCGGTAAGTAATGACTAGTGGCGTAACTTCATTTTAGAGGCCCTTCTTCAATAATATTTGAGGTCCCTTTCCTTATGTCAGTAATTTTTAAACGATGTTAATCTGTATTATGTAAAAAATAGTGTCTTTGCTGATTTTGCATTTTGTAATTCATTGGTTCAGTCAAGGTCCAGTTGATTTTGTGCGAACTTCAATTGTCAAGCTTTGTGTAATATTTGTGCCATAAAAAATGTAATAATGTACTTAATTTTAATTGTAACTCTTCAGCTATTTGTAACTAGGGGTAGGTAACCCTTGAATTTGTTTGTTATTTAATTGTTTCACTTTAAATGTTATCTTTATTTTGATTTGTTTAATATTCGCAAGTTCCTTCGATGTTTAACCTCGTTTAGTTTGTTTAGCGACTTCAATTTGTTTAACGTATTTAACTGTTTCGTCCATGCAGAGGTAAATGCAGGAGTGTTAAAATTACTTAGCGGCATTCATCTCGAAATACGTCTTCAGGCTAAGGTTACCGTATCCAGAACCTCCAGATACCTTCTGGATTGGAGAACGTCCCGCTGATTAACAAAGTATCAATTACTTTATGTAAGAGACTTCGGAATGTTATTTTTCACAAATGGCAAAGGAGTGGAGTTGCTTTTAAATCTATTTGAGTTGGCTACTTTTGAACATATCAAATTTTGTATTAGATTAAAGTTAGATTTAAATTGTTCAAATTCCTCGGATTGTTAATTTTTGTATATTGCAGATATTGCTCCAAATTTTTCACCCATGTTTACCCTCCGTGAATAATGATTCAGAATTTTCTACGGATTATAATTATTGTGAACTGTAAAAAAAGCAGGTGCATTTACATTACACTTTTTTACGTTTTATCTCTTCCTTTAGTAACGGAAAATATGTAAATAATTAATAGAAGCAAAACATTGAAGGAGTCCGGGAAATTTTCAGAATTTTGTATAAACCAATTACATTTTTTGTACATTTTTGCCGGGGCCCCTTTTAAGTCGGGGCCCATCTTCATTGCGCACCTTTGAAGCATTGTAGTTACACCACTGGTATTGACTGATAATACCATAGTGTAAATAACACTATGATAAATACTTGAGTTCCCACAACTGCAACTTAAGTTGCCTACCCTATAGGTCTTTAGAAGTGATTTTTTGCTGAAAATATTATTTTGAAAATAGGCGTTGGCTGGTGGCATAAATTTGTGTACCTAAGCGTAGGGGGTAGGAAATGAGGAAAAATCCTTCAACAAAATGATGCGTAATACGGGAAGCTCCACTAATTTTGAAATTAATCGACGAAGAAGATGCAGAAGGTTAGTATAAAAACAAAGTGCTGCACGTACGGTCTATCAAATAAACGGTTTGTCTTCAACATACGTAATTAATTGATTATTTCGGTAATTAACCCGGATGTGGAATGTGCAAGCAGTGGCGTGCATAAACGCAGGTTATATTGGCGTTTATACAAACTAATTGCCTAAGCGCCAATAGAAATCTAGTCTTGTTTACCGACTGCGAACCTTGATTTTAACAATTTCGCAAACAGTGTAAAAAACTCCGATTAGAAATGAAACTATTTTCGTCGTGGAAAGTAGTTTTGAGAACCGACGCGTTGTAGGTAGTAAGTAGTAGCCCGCATTAGAAAAAAAGTAAATGACGTAATTCCACTTATGAGGTCGTCTCCTGCTCTGCAAGGTGATTAAGGGTACTCCGAAGATCATTTTGAGATATTCGCGCGTCGTGGGGATTGCACGCAAGTACGTGACACTTTTTATCGGTAATATCCTCATATATGCGTGACCTCTTCTCTTCTGTATTGTGAAAGGGCAATGACCACGCCCGTTGTGGTAACATCAAATTTAATTCCAACGGGATATTACATACCATCACACGCCCTCTTAATGATACGTAAACATGAAGTGCCAGTGAATTTTATCTGGCTATCAAGTGGCGTTAGAGTAAATTAAAGTAATTATTTTATTTGGGGTCGGAACGTTTTAAGGGATGGATTTGTAAAATAAACAAATTGTATCGAGTTTTGGGCGTCCGGAGATAATTAGCGAGGGTTGCATTCCAAAGAAAACTCAAAAATTGCAAAATACACGTCTATTTAGAATAGTCAGGGGAAAGTTTTAGTTTTAGCTTTTATCCCCCACGCTCAGTCACGCGCACATAAAATTATTATTCATCCCCATTGACAGATAGATCATTTTGAAGGCCATAAAATTCTCTATAGAAACAAATACCCACATCAAATTTATATTTTGGGAAACAAAGACAAATGCAAATTAAATGAATTTTATTAAATCCCCAAAATGGTCGCCTCTAGTACATATTTAGTCAATCATAAAGTCTGTGTAGAAATTCCTGGCGGGCGTTAACAAAGGTCTTTGTTGTAATTCCTCTATGTTCATGTTTTATCCTGTGTCTTGTACACTACATTTCTCAAGCGTCCCCAAATAACGAAATCAAGCGGAGTCAAGTGGGGGAGGTCCATTCTATTGCATCCCCTTCGTTAAAAAAAACTCAAATTTCTTTATGTTGATGTTTTGCACTTGAACTTGTACTGTCCTTATTGTTTGATGTATATTTTAAACGTAAAAGTATATCAATGACAAAATAATTTCTAAAAAACTCATGCCTCGTATACGATAAAATTAAACTCAAAAATTTTTGCTAGTTCTGAAACGTATTTCAAATATCTTTCAAAAAACTAAAACTTGAAAATTGTATTTATGAGAAACATGAAAATTGTATTTATGAGAAACATGAAAAAAAATGAGACGCATTTCGTACTAATAACTAAAATGATACTTAGTTTATTATTATAGTTTCAATTCAAATTTCACATTCTTTTGGGGCTCACACAGATTGGGTAATATGTTTTATTTATTATACATTGACGAGCCATCGGAAGATGCGAGTATTATACTTAGTTCCATTTTGTGCATGGCTTAGTTTTTCTTCTTTACATCATTGCAATCAATTTGAACGGAACACAGCGATTTTTGTTGGCAGCAAGGACACTGATTGCCGTTTTTCCATAAAAATTAAAAAAATACGCTATTGTAGACACTTTGTCCGACCGTCTGTCCGTCCGTCTGTGCGTCCTGACGGCTGTGTCGCTACTAGATCTTTAGCTTAAGAGATATTTTTATACTTTTTTCGCTGTTTGGTTCATTATTCATTATTTTCTGCATTTATTACTAAAAAAAATTATAGTAAAAAGGCAATGTGCCTACCATAATTTTACACTTGCCGTTTATTATGCTTATAAGTTCAATACGCTAAGATGCTTATTACAAAATCAAACTGGAATGACGTGCCAAAGAATAGGGTTGGAGGCGGATTTTTCAATATCCCGTTTCTGATTTTACAAAATATTTCCAAAATTCCTATCTAAACGGGGGTAATTTGAAAAAAGTATATAGACGCATTTTGTGGTCGAAATTACGAAAATATTTGAACATAGGTAAACAGTAGTTGCGTATGCGCAATTCAAATCTAGTCCAAAAGAAGTTTCTTTACCGCATTTAAATAAAAAACGGGCTATTGTGGCCATTTCGTCCGTCCGTCCATTCTTATGGCTGTGTCACTATCAGATCTTGATCTTAAAAACTATTGCCCTACTTTTTTCTTTATTTGGTTGGTTTTGGTCTCGAGGCTTGCATCAAAGAGAGGAACTTTTTCTGTGCTCCTTACAAAAAAAAGTCAATTAAATCAGTTCTTCCTTGGGTGATTATAAACAATATTGAAAACAGAATTGGAAAATTCGAAACAGTTCGCGAGTTACCATGTACACAAAAAGGAAGAACTGATTAAATTTTCTGTGACCCAGGAGTTCTTTTGCCATATTTTTTACAAGTTTATTTATTATGTGCACGTGCTTAACATCAATGGCGCATGCGCTGACTCAACTTTCTTGTTTAATGGACCAATTTTTCTGAAATTTTTAAAAGTCCCAAAATTGCATTTACTTGTGTTGACGGTAAAGTTGTTTTGTGTTAGACGAAAAACAGTACGTTCTTCCCACACAAGAAAATAGAAATCACGTCTAAAAATTGCGTATGTGCAGCCTCAACTTTGTCATTAAGTGGAACACTTTTTCTGAAATTTGATGAATATGCTTCTTACAAAAGTAAATTAAAAACGCAAAAAATGAGTTGTGTAGGTGCGCAGCCAACTTTCTTAGTTGCAGGGGGACTTTTCCAAAATTTTCTACAAAGTGATTATGGTTGAATAACTAAAAACGGATTTGAGCGTGGTAACTATATTTCTTTCGGAAAATACCAAAACAGACTTTTAATGTGGAAATGCGCTTTTTCTGAATCCTTTACGATTACAGCAGTTTCCGCACTTTTCGCACAAATATTCTCAAGCAAATGCCTAAGTTGCGAAATACCTACATTAATTAATCGATTCAACTTCTTGAAATGTAACTAGGTAAGTATATTACATCGGCCGTGAAAGCATCGCAATAACATTTTACGTCTTTGTTGTTCAACTGCGTTTAGAAAATCACGCTTCTAATTGTATTGTGAAGAAATACTTTCTATTTTCTGTTAGTATTCGGCTGTCTACAGACGCGTTAACTCTTTGCTTTTTCTTCTTTGTAAAATTTGAAATGCATAATTTGTCATTTTTAAAATAGCTTGGGCGAGCTCTACCGCTCCCTTTCACGCGGATTATTTAACTTATTTTTTTAATTTTTATTTTACCTTTATTTTTAAGTGGGCGGGGTTTCAGCCGAGGCTGCTCTACCAACCCAACCCACTATACATTTACAAATATCCATGCCCGAACCCGGATTCGAACCAGGGACCCTGTACCGCAGTCGAGCTTCCACTGAACTGCGCTACATGGGCCGGCATTTATATCATGTGTAATCAACGGTTTCACCCAACTATTCAATACCTATACTTTTATTAGATATAGAATTTTTCTGCGTGAAAAAAACCGACGCATTTTGTTCTAATAACTAAAATCTTGGTTTACTAATTTTTTTCACAAAAAAATAAAACTAAATCCAAATATTCGCAAAAATTTTGCGAATTCAACTGATTCGATTCCCACTTAGCATTTTTTCTACTGAATTTGGAGCAAAAGTGCTGTAAAAAGGTACCGCCAGGCTACTTATCTCTCTCATTGCACAATGCACCTCACAAAATACACGAGCATATGAAATCCTCCCAGTATCATTAAAACTTGGTCAAAGAAGTGTTGGAGTTCTGAGTGAAGTGTATGTATAACGTGTCGTTATCACTGAGCGGTGAATCTACGAAGGGAAGGGGGTATAATTGCAGTTCTATCAGAATTAATCTACTCGCAGACCAACATCATAAAACCCTGAATGTCTCGGGTGCACGTCTTTAGAAGCATTTTCCTCACGCCCACAACGTACGGGTGGCTTGGTACGAGTGCATGGTCAAAATTCCTGAACAATGACCTTCTTCAACCCCTTTTGTGGTACGCGATCCTAAAGCTGCAGATCGAGAACACAAAACTTTCCCACTTATAAAGTAGGAGCAGATTTCAGTCGCGTTGGTGTTACGCATTTGATGCCACCCAATCTATGAAAAGTATCAAGTCCATCAGAGCAGCGACAAGCTAGCCACTAAATTCCTTGGCCCAAATTTTCTGAGAATGAAGTGAGCAATGTTTAAGAGAGCTAAAGAAAGGGAGGATCGTGGACGAACGATCGAAATAATGGAACAGATTCTTTCTCATGATTTCCTCTTCGGCACTCCTTTTCTTCGGAGTCAGAGCCTCTAGGAAAGCCTGTAGTGCGGTATGCCCTTTTTTGGTCTATCCGTAGGAAAAACTTCTCCAACAGTCGAAAATATTAGGTACATCTTTCTCTCTCACAATCTTTTGTTCTCTTTTTTTTTCGCGATCTATTATAGAAAAAAAAACGCGCGCTCGAGGGTTCGAACCCGCGTCATCATAATCGAAAGGCGACCATATTTTCTTTGAAGTAGACAAATGCGCTTTAAACAATTGTGAGCCAGGTGAGAGGGTCGATTTTGCCTTCGGCTGCCTAGTTTTACGCGTGACGACGACGGGATATGGAAGGGTACTCCATATTCTGTGGCGCTATGTGTTTCAAAAATACGACATACTATCAAGCAAAAAAATGCAAACGCCATCGGGTGCATAAGTTCACATTTAAGTACAAGATTCCTTCATAGTCCTTGATGCAGCTTTTAGTAAGTACCTTTGGTCTACTATCAATCGTGCAATCGTCAACTTTGTTAAAAATAGAATGTTTCTAATAAGGAAACAACTTCTAAAACAAAACAAAAAAACGACAAAATATTAGGAATATTCTTAGGATTATCCTCTTGGTCAAATTTTAAGAAAGTGTTTGTGACATTTCAGTTCCATTTTCTAAAAGCCAAAAAAATTTGTTGTTGTTATCCGTTCGTCATTGGAGGGAAGAAATTAGAGGAATAAAAAAAGGTGAAAAATTTGTCGCTCCCACTTCAAAAATTGACGTAAAACGCTAAATTTGACATCTTCGATATCTAGCTCCTCCAAGGATCAAAGGCTCCTCAAGGCTTACATTTTGATAGTCTGTTAATTATGACCATAAGAAAAATGCATTGGGGCATTTCTTTTTCTAATTTTTTTGATTTTTACAGTACTCAATGTCATTTCATTTGAACGTTATAGAAAATCCCCTTCCTTTGTATTAAAGTGCTTGTTTCTCCACCTAGGAACACTAAAATAAGTTCAAGCATTTGTTCTTGTTCACTATTATATTTTAAAAAATGTTCAAATTGGTGAGGTGACTAAAAGAAGCATTTTTTTCTCAAGTAAACTGCAGATAATAAAATAGATTTTTTGAAATTTCATGGATACAGTTTCAAAGCATTTTTTGAGAATACTTGAACCTATCCAAAAATGTAGGTACATAGTTTCATCTGTTATGGTTGCCAAGAGAAAAAATTAGAGAAGAAACACAAATTTTGGGACTTTATTTATCGTCTAATTTTTTATTACCCCCTCCCCCTCCACCTTCCATTGTTTTTCACATGCTCAATTGTTACATCCTGTATAATAAAATCACTAACAAAAACCATAGTAGTTATGAGTAACTTTACGTGATTACGTGTTTGATTATTTTCAGATGCCCGTCCCAAGTTAGATGAACTTGAAAAGATCATCTTCGGCGGTTAATCGATGAGTCATTCCGTATCAATCTACATCATATCCTCGACAGTCCATTATCACAGCGATAAAAAAAACCTTTATCGGTTAGTAGCACTGGGAACCTACAACCGCTGTCAATAAAATACCACCAACTGAAATAATGACGAGAAAGTATACGTGTACTACTTTAATGGTCATTCTGCTATTGATTCACGCAAGGACATGTAAGTGTGTTTTATATTATTTTTATGTTATGACGTATGCAGCACTTCACTGTTAGAATCTAAATTACGATAAAATGACCACAGGCGCGTCCGCTGCCCATGTATTTTTTCGCCACTTGTAGCTTGATTAAAATCTGTATAGGGAACTCGAGCCGTTCTCTTGTGTATTTCAATTTTTGATAAAGGAAGGGTAATTAATTCTCTTTCGTCCTTTTTTAAAATTTCCGTAGTTTTACAGGAAAACGCAATAAACACCCTTGTCCAGTAATGTGTTGCTATTGGAAACACTTTACAGGACACTTTACACAAAATTAGTCATTGAAATAACACTTACTCAAATTTCGCATTTCTTTTATTCAAAACGGAAAGCACCTGTAATAATTAACAATTAACAACTTGAATTATTTGCTTATAGGTCTATATCGTTTAATTAAATTGAATTATAAAAAAACTCCTACACCATCAACTTGATAAGCAACCAAAAAATGTACGTCGAACACCGTCTCCATTCCCAGCCAAAGATCATCCTTGGCCAACCACATCCTAAGTTCTGGACATTCGTTTTCGAACTTAGAGACCCGTCATAAAGGCCTCAAATTGGACTTTTTGAGAATGCAACTTCCCTATGACCCTAGACCGTATGAATCATTAATTTAATTTACCCAAAACCGCCATGAAACCTTCATGTTCATGCCCACTTTATATCAGAAGCAGAACAGACTATTTTTCCTGCCGCCTGACCCTTTACCGGCCGCATCTGTCATATTACCGGTCGCGCCTACCACTTTTCCGGCCGCACAAGTGTCTATAATGATTTCGGGTAAAATGTAATACAAAACTCCTCAGTAAAATGACATTACTTGACTCGCATATTAAAGTGCTCGGTCTCAAAGGGGCCTCGTACTTCAATATTTCCTCGCCACAGTACTGTGACATTTTTCTGACTGATGTACTATTAACATTTTTGCAAATTTATTCCCCGTAAAAATGTTGTGCAAATGTATGAGATCACCGCTAAATTGTAAAGCGTAATACAACCTGTTTCATTCAAAAATCGTTACAAAACCGCCTGATGATGGTGCAACAAAGGTTTCTCTTTTTGATGTCATCCTGGCAATTTATTGTTGTTTTTCTAGGAGTTTTTAATATAATGTTGTGTAAACTACGAAATTCGGGCGTTTTATTAGGCTTCGGCAGCTGCAATAGTGATGGGACACCCTGTATGTACGTTTTAATTTTTATTTTAACGTTGAATGTGGTTGTGTTTTGGAAATTGAGCGCACTGTCGATCATGCCATGTGATTGTTTGTATCAAAATTGTTGATGATGATTGTGTAAGCCCACCATTAGGGTTTTAAACGCTAATTAATCGCCTTTAAACTTTTTACTGGTTGCCGTTTAATCCAGAATCTTATTATCCACCTTATAAACAAAATAGGCCGACAAATTTGGTTAATAAACTTGTTTTCTATTGTAATTTACCACTCCAAGTATAAAAGCAATGAACGTTCTGTACCTTGGACCATAACGCTTTCGTGGTAAAACCGTGGGACCATCACACTGATCCAATAATGCCACAAAACGAAAATGTTCACTCACATAAGTACTCTATCTTATATTACCTTTACTCGTGATGGCGACACGCAATGACTTTAAAAGCACACGTATGATTACGCGGTGTTAAAAACTTCCCTATACTTCAACTATACTAATTCGTTTGTGTTTCGCAATCTAAAATTCCGCGTTCAACTTACATAAATTCGCCTTCAAAGATTTGCAAAGAATCTAATATGCAAACGAATTACATAGGTTCGTCTTGAAAGTTCGGCGAGGAATCCCTCTCTCCCACCTAATTTTTTCAATAATAGTCGCCAAGCTTAAAAACCGAAACGGACCCGACGCAAACCAAACTTCAACCACGTTTTTTATATATGTAAGGTCTAGCAGACATTCCGTCCCCCCATGCTCTGTAAGAGCGGCCCTTGGAACCTGCAACACTGACGTTTTGGGTCTTATTTGCTTGCACACTCGCTTTATATCTGAAAGCGCTTCATTCTATTGCATTTTAGTTCTGTTCTGAAGCTGTACGCGTTAAAGTTTCCTATACTGTCTAATTTGTAAATTCAAAACCATCTGTTACAATTTTTAAAGTCGTGATAGAATTTGTCGGTCCGTGTGGCACAGTGGAGCTTAAGTTCGTCTGCGGTACGAAGGGTCTTTGGTTCGAATCCATGTTCAGGCATGGATATTTGTAAATGTATATTGGGTTGAGTTGGCCTTGACTGAAACTCCGCCCACTTAAAAATAAAATAAAAGGAAAATAAAAAATTTTTGAACTTCATTTCAGAAATGCCAGTCTTCCTGGAAACCGTTTCCGAATTTTTGCATTTTAGGTCAAAAGTTAAAAGAAAATCGTCAGAAAATATTATTTGCAGTAATTCTTTCCGAAAAACTCTGAATAGTGACAGAAGCGACTTGCCCTTTTTTGGTTTTTGATATCAGCTTGCACCAAAATCACTATTTGCGCAATAACAATTAATTTAACTAGCAAACAGCGTAACCTGCAGTTAATGAGTTGCAGGTTTTGGCCTGCGATGCTACAAATGCGACTCCCAAGAGATCGACGGATGCCTCAAGTACACCAAACCCAAGAACTACACGTGCGGAAGTAAAATGAGCTACTTCAGACAGGTCTGCGAGTATAGCGTTTTGTACGGTGCGTAATCTATCACTTTGTCGCCCCGTGACCGAAAGCCGGCCTTTTCAGATACGGAGAAGAAGATACACCAGGTGCACAGCGGATGCGAGCTGATAAACGAGAAAGATCCCGTTGACACCAGCTTGGTTAGGAGTTGCATCGACACCCCGAGCAATATTCAAGTGGTCGAGTGCAGAGTGTGCGATAGGGACTTGTGCAATTCGGCGAGTGGGGCAAATGTCTCCTGGTTTGTTTATTTCGTCATGATTTATGCAATGAGTTCATTGAGGTGAATATTGTGTGCTGTAACGATTTGAACTCTGAACTCTGAGGTGGTCATTCTGAATCGATAGTACAATTGTCTCTTTGCGTGTCACTTTGCAATAATGCTGTAGGTATATCGTTCTTATAATGAAAGTGTAAATTATCCAATAAATAGGTACAAATTGAATTTTTTATTAACACTTTCCATTCTTATTACAAGGACTTCTAGTAGGACGCCGATGAACAACCGAAGCAACAGGAGGTAAGTAAATCAACAATGTTCAAATTTGTAAAATAAAGACATGTGTGAATTCCATCTTCTCCTCTGAGGGTTTTTACAGTTCTGTACTACATTTTGGTGTTAGACACAGCCCACACAAATTCGCTTTAGCCATTTGCAGGAGTGTGGCGGTTTCAAATGGAGAATATAGCTATTATATATTAGAAGTTGTGCTTCCGAACTTTCATAGAGGCGCCGTTCCAGGGTCTGATAATAGCGGTCGTCCTTCCCAGCCAGTCTGGGGCCCACTAGCCCTTGCATTCGACCACAATGGCAAACTGCGGATTATAATGGAACCCTGCCATCTGAGGGAAGGGAAGGGTCCTGGCCGGGCGTTTCTGATCGAATTCGTGTATGAAAACGGGTGCTTCGTTACAAAGAAAATGAGTTTGAAGCAAACACTAGCATTCTGAGGGGAGAACTTAAAGCAGTAACATGAGAATCATTAAAAAAAAACATGAGAAAACCTGGAGGAGAATTTGAGATACACTTGAGAAATTAAAAGAAGCCTGAAAAACATTAAAGGGTGACTCTTAACTGTAAAGCAACCTAGGATTAGATTTAGGGGAACTTGACGAACTATAGATGCACTTGACCAGAATCTTATAAGCTTGACGTTAGACTTACAAAGGAATTAAAGAAGAATTTTTGCTCCAGGTTAATTATATTAGTTATTTAATTTAATTAATATACATTTTTGTGAAAATTACGTAGTTTTAAATAGCGGCATTGTGTTTATTTTGTTTATTTAATTGATAAAAAAATTTACGTGTTGTAAAAAAAGGAAAATTATTTGTGTCATATTTGAAAGGTTTATCTCATGTTCTTCTCCGTTCATAGATAAGGTTTGCGCTTATCGCTAAAAATTAATCTGATATATTTATAAGCCATTTGTGGTGGGGTGATATATCACTCGCACTCGCTAGTGCCATAGAAAAATTTGTTAAAGGATCGAATGGAACGGGTTCAACCGTCTTTATCGTGACGTGTACAATTGGCCACGAAAATTAGGGTGTGTTAGAAGAAATGGATTTAAAATTCACCTATCCAAGTTGGAGATTTTTGCAACTCCGCGCCCCTGATGGAAGTATCGTCGGACCTCAGTCCAGACCAGTTAAAATTTTTCTATAAAACCACACATGCGCATCGCGCAATAGACAACTGCCTTATATTTATTTTTCTATTTGTCCATCTTTCCTTCCTTTTGAATTTTTATCTGTAAAGATTTCTTTAAATCCGGTAGCCTGTCCTGTTCGAAGTAGTTCTTTGTACTCTACATCTGAAAGTTTGTCCGCTTGCTGCAGTATTTTTGGTACCTCCATCTGTTAGTAAGTAGGTAGATGTTACGTCATTTCATCATAATTTCGTAACCATAAAATCATAAAAGCTAAACAAGGCTCTATAATTTTTATTCACTTTTACGGAGATGTTGAGCCAGGTTTTAAAACGGACGAACTCCTCTTATTTTCGTTTTTTTCGGCAGATGAACTATAATAAAATTATCGTAATTCAACGAACCAAAATGTTTATCCATTATTGCTCTATACGTACTCTAGTACCGCATCTCCTTTAATAAAGTACAAACAAAAAACCACTACGACTACCAATAAACCCATAAATAGCGTTGAAAAAAGCGGCAGAGCACCTCGGTGTGCCCCACGGAGTCATTGGATTTTACCCATTTTCAATAGACTTGTTACATGTGGCATATAAGTCAACTGTACAAAGTTTGAACCAAATCGGTCCAAGCATTTGACAGTTATCGTGTTCACAGACAGACGGACACCATCGACTCCCCTATAAAACTTGCATCGCTTTGCTCTGCCGCTTAATAACAGATACACAAGACCGAAAATGAATGATTTTTTTGATATCAGGGTAATTAAGACGTTATTGAACCTGTATTCAATCAATCGTATTGTTGCGTGGTACTTTGTCTTGGCTCTGTATGCCTTTATTTATTTGCAGCGGATTCAAAACAATGTATAATTATGAGGATTAAATTTAGCGTCATTTGTGAAATAAAATTACAATCGTACATTTGGTTCTTGATCATCTTCATTCTCTAATAAAGAAGTATTTTTCCAAAAGACCTCGAAATTCTAAGGGTAAGGGTAAATCTCTCTTCTCACATTCTTACTTCGAACTTACCGATATCGACGAAGTCGTCATTAGAACCTAAAAATGTAGTGAAATTTCACCACCACGCACCAAAATTAATAAGAAAAAAAAATTGTCTCAGAACGACCCGGAAAAAAAATTTTCTAATAGAATGTGGCCTGTAGAATCCAAAATTTCAAACAGTTCCAAGATTATGCTACTAGTTCAAATGTTACAGCCCTTTGAATGTTCTTTCGAAATTGGTTTCTAGTCTATAACCTTTGATTGAGAAGTCCGATCGAAAAGGTACGAATTGATTTGGATTCTACGCACCAAAATTAATAAGAAAAAGTGTTTTCCCGAGAAATTTTGGTGTAGTCGATTTTTGGTAAAAAAGGAAGGTTACACACTGCCTTTTTTGAGGCCCGAAAAAAAAATTGTCTCAGAACGATCCGGAAAAATTTTTTCTTATAGAACGTGGCCTGTAGAATCCATAATTTCAAACAGTTCCAAGATTATGCTACTAGTTCAAAAGTTACAGCCCTTTGAATATTTTTCGACATTGGTTTCTAGTCTATAACTTTTGATGGAGAAGTCTGATCGAAAAAGTACGAATTGATTTGGATTCTATGCACCAAAATTAATAAGAAAAAGTGTTTTCCCGAGAAATTTTGTGTAGTCGATTTTTGGTAAAAAAGGAAGGTTATACACTGCCTTTTTTTAAGGCCCCAAAAAAATTGTCTCAGATCGACCGGAAGAAAACTTTTTCGTATAGAATATGGCCTGTAGATTCCATAATTTCAAACAGTTCCAAGATTGGGCTACTAGATCAAAAGTTACAGCCCTTTGAATTTTCATTTGAAATTGGGTTTTAGTCCATAACCCTGGACCAAACTCATTCAAATTCACTGTGTTCAAGCTCCTGGAGAAGATTCTTAACAAACGCCTAATCTGGTTTTTTGATTCCACCAAATACGCTATGCTTCCGCGACAGGATAAAATCAGTATTAGCCGTCTCCTTTGATCTGCAAAAAGCTTTCGATACAGCCTGAAAATATTCCCTTTCATTAAAAACTTCCTAAATAATAGAACCTTTCAAACTATCAGATCTGCTCAAAAATCCTCAGCTTCTGGAACACCTCAAGGATCTGTTCAACGCTGTTTCTCATCGTTTCAATAAATGATATCGCCGAGAAAATCGCCCTCCCACGACCGTTCCTTGGCTGATAACCCACGAAGTGGACCTTTAAATTTAAAAAAAAACTGAATTTAATTTTCATGTAGACGTCGGAAAGCCACAAAAAAACGCAGTTAAATCACATAGTCAATATTAAAGAGAGTGTACAATTGTGAAATTAATGACGTCAGTGAAGTTCCAAAAGTCAAAATTCTGGGAATATTTTCAGGCAGATTCTACTAAAATATATGAAACTATATTCAGAGTTGCTTGAAATTAAAGAAATTCTGGAAATGAGAATACACTAATCTTCTAATACTTGTTTACAGGGTGAATCAAAACTATTGAAACTAAGGCCCAAAAATGTCTTGAAAATGATGCTTGGTAATGAAATGTTTGACTCGAAAATATACAGTTTTGTTTCGAATTAATTTTTCTGTAACATTAGTTCCTTAGGTCCAATCTTTTCAGAGGACGACCCACGACTTTCACTCCATCTACTGTTACCAATATTGTTTACTCTATTCTCGAGAAATCCGATGACATCGTTTCCGTAATTTATTGAATACCATGTGTTTACCTACTAAATAATTCATACAGGAGTGGATAGGAGTAGATTGTCTGTTCCGATTTTGAAGGAATTTCGTGGACAACAGTGTAATGTCGGTGATTTAGTTGTCGAGTGAAATACATTAAAAACGTCAAAAAATGGAAATGGTTCCCAATAATTGAAAAATAAAGAGTCGCTATACCGTAACGCATCACGCTAACGGTAAATTTTCTCACCCCTTGTCTAACTACCTGGTGAAGCTACGTTAAGCACAAGCAAGTCAGGGGGGTGAGGGAGGTTAGATCGGGTGAAACTTAAGGTGACCAATCGAAACTCGATATATAACTATAGTAAATGTCCCTTGTAACAACAAAACTATTGACGTTTTGAGTCTCCCACCATTATTATTAACATATGCCACATCAGTCTTACATACAACTCTAGTCAAAGGGGTTGCTTCAAATCAGCTTACAAAATGGAAAAGTTCGTGTGCGTTTTTATGTGTCTGGTTGCTTTGTGCTGCACCGGTAAGCGGTTGTGTGCTTTTGTGCTTTTCCAAGGGCCCCAAAATTGAGGTCGCGCATATTTGCAATTTTCAAAATAATCCACGTTTTGTGTAATCTTATAGAAACTATCTATATTTCCATTTTCTTTGTGATTTCTCTTCTAATATAGACTATTCTTAATTCTGTTTTTTTCCTAAGTAAGTGCTGCTGTTCCAGGTGACAATACAGATCGTCACTCTTTTTGTTTTTGTTTTGTCGAAAAGGCTCTATCTACGTTAGTTGATTTCATATCCTTTGTATCTATGCTTCCTTGAGAGATAACCAAAATCCACATTTTTAAGTATTAAATAAATAAACTATTTCCGCTTTGCGCTTGTCACTCAAACAGCGGCATGTATTTTGCTATCAGTCAATTGCATTGACAATGTGTACAATTGGTCACAAGTGTTTGCATTATAAATTTTACCGAATTCGGTATTATAAGTTTTTTTAAACGTTTCTTATCTTGAGATTACCACAAAAACCATCAAAATAGCATTTCCTTTTACATTTTCTCTGGAGATTCGCATACGCCCCATCAAAAAGCATAACTCTTTTTTTGATAGGATATATTATTGCGCCTCTCGAGCTTGTAAAGACTTGGCCAAAATTTCTACCCCCTAGGATGGCGCATATTCAAACAGGGGCGAGAAAAGAGTTTTGATTTTGAGGAAAATTAGGGTTTAAAATCAATGTCTTAATTTCTGCTGAAGGGAGTTTCCAAATTTCAAATTAGCTGATAACGTAAGCATAACACTGAACTTATTATAAATTAATTCTACTTAATTCAGTTTCTAAATTGGAAAATGTAAAATGCAAATGTTAATAATCATAATTTTAAGCAGAATTAACTGAGATCTTTAAAAATCCATGTGAACGATACCAAACTGCGAGAGAAAAGTTAAAAATCATAATTTCGCGCCCTTCCAAATTTGAAACAATTCGTAATCAAAATTATAAGAAAGAAATTAAAGTGGTATTGGCAGGACCGGATTTAACATGGGGCCATGTGGGCCCGGGCCTGTATTTTAGAGTTCAACATTCAGCATCGGAGATTAAAAAATGAATCTCAACTTTGGGACTCAAAATTTCGAAGCTTAAGAAATAAAGCAACGTTACCATTTTAGTAGGTCGTTTTAAACAATCCAAAGTCTACCGCCAAGCAGTCCAAGTTTAAGCAATTAAATAAATTAGGTTTCGATTAATGTTGGTGGTCTTTTGATACTAAAGTGTCGAATCGGCATAAGTTTTCAGAAATTCGAAAAAATTCCCACTACCTATCTTGGCGGGACAATGAAAATGATCAGAATTTCGTGTTTTTTTTTAAGTTTTCATGTTTACTGATGATCCATATTTTGCGTAAAGAAAATTCATCCTGGATGAATTTGTGAAATTTAATTTAAATTTCCGAAAATACCTCGACCTACCGGCCGGTACACACCCACATCTTACACCTTTTTGGAATTGAAAAACTGTTTTGCAGACTGTTTTGTGATTATGGCTTTTGTTTCCAAAATTCTCCCTTCTCCAAAAGCAGTTGGACTAAAGGAAAACGTCCTTCTAACACCACTCTCACGGTTAAATCCAATTCAAATTCATGAGATTGGGGTCTCTGTAACGGTGAGACATACAATGTAGGCTAAATGGGGTTAAAGTTGCCCCTTTTTGCTACTAAAAAAACGCACCTGAAATTACTGAGATAGGTATCCCCGCAAAAAATGAAAATGTCAATTTGCCCTACCTCAAACGGCGGGAAATGGGTGGTTTACGTTAGCGCCTTCTAGCTGCAGTTTTTTTCGGAGATTCTGAATCTTGCACCATAATTTCCTTAACACGTTAGATGTAGGAGGTACTAGGGGCCAGAGGGGTGACTACGGGGGCTGTAGCCCCTCCTGGTCATGGCTTTCTAAAGAATGCTGTTATTTTGAAGCTCTTCAACAATTCACCGCCTTCCACAACGTACGCAGGTACGCACATCAGTCCCTACGCCACTGGAGGCTACAGGCAGAGGCGTATCTAAGATAGGGCCACGTGCCCTGGGCGGCGGTCGAAAGGGGGCGCTAAAATCGACAATTTTTAAATTTAAAAATCAAAATAAACCACAATAAACGACATCACACATTTCCATGGAATGAGTGGTGGGCCCAAGGGTTATTCCATAATGAATGAACGCAAACACCGGAGCAACTTGCTGTAACGCCGTTACCAGAAATGTTGAAGCGTCACCCCAGAGTTAACCCAACCGCCAAAAGTGTATCTGATGGTTTAGTCCACCTCTCTGGCTGTTCCTCGTCTAAATCGAGAACGAAAAGAGACAGCGATGTCAAGCCTTCGCCAATCGGTTTCTATGAGTTCAAGGACCAGTGCTATTGAAAATGAGCCGGATTAAAAGTCGGGCTTTTTCGAATACGAGCTGTTTTAATTGAGGTTCGAGCGGTGAACAAAAAGGCGCCATTTGGTGTGGCACATCATAATTTTTTTTGTCCTCTATCTCATACCGTAAAAATCCAATATGGCGTTCATAAAAAGGTAGTAATAGCTTGTAGTTTCTACCACCAACGTGTTATGGAAACTCTGATGACAGATTGAAATTCCCCGAAAAAAAGTAGAGAATTTTTGGCAAGAAAATTGTCTAATATAATTGGCCTATAAGACTCTACTCATCTGTTATACGGATCCATCAGATTCTTCAAATTTATCATATGGCTCTTTGGATGATTTAGAATAAAACTCTACTATGGATTCCTTCGATTTTGTACATTCTGCTGGTCCTTGAGATTTTCTAAGAACATTCAAACAGTTTTCCAGTTCTCCAGTTTTTTCAAAATCCTTCGATTTTTAGGTTTTCTAGATGAATAAGCTTTTCTCGATTCTCCCATGTTTTTTAATCCACCATAAACGTCCTATCCGTTGGATATTGCAGTTTGTTCGGAATCGTTGTTTAGGTTCTTTGGATTAATGAGATTCTTTCGATTCTCTCATGCTTTCTAATTCTCCATATTCTTCATGTTTATCAAATTCTTCCGATTCTTATGTTTATTTAAATGGTTCCTTTCTCCACTCCTAAAATTCCTACACAAACTCTTCAGATTCTGAGTATTTGTTTCCTTCTGTGGTCTAGGCTCTACTACGTGTACGTACTTTGACACTTGGATCTATTTGGCGTAGCCTAGTGTCTTACTCCGAGAGAAGCAGTTTGTGATGAAATCTGATGATGCTCTTCGGGTGCAACTCCCTGATCTATTGAGTTGCTGTTGCAGCCTCGCCCGGGTCTTATGATCTCTGTCCGGAGACACCAACTCGGATGATGTGTTTCACTCTGTCTTCCTCCTCGAAGCATAGGCGACATGTACGTTATGTTCAGCTACTCTGATTTTGTTGAGATGATATCTCAAAGGACGGTGTCCAGTGACTAGGCCTTTATGACCTTAATTCATTTCTGTAGAGTGCTAGCAACGAGCCGGATTTACTCTCCTGGAAACTGATCAGTTTCTTGGATTGCCTTAATCCAGGGGCAGATTGCCATACACGTTTCTACTCTTTTTTCTGAGCTGGCATCAATCGTACAGTAAGACTTGATGGTGCCCCTTTTAAAATTTTTGAGATTTGCAAAATCATCCAGATCCATAAGGGTCTTCCAGTTCTTCAGTTTTTAATAAGTGTCGATTAATGATATTCTTTCGGTTCATTCATGCCCCTAACTTATCATATTTCTCACGATCTTCCAATTTTTAGCATTGTATGGTTCATTTTTCTTCAAATTTTTCTAAAATACGTCAGGTATACATACACTCGTCAGATTCTGATTATACTCCAAATTCTTGTCAATTTATTGTATTTCTAAAATTCTTGAGTTGAAAAATCATTCAGATTGTTAAGGGTTTTCCACCTTCGTAAAATGGTTGAAATTCTTTGGATTCTTAGAATTTGTTGAATGATTCTATCTATAATCCTAATTCTTCAGATGCTTCAGCTTCAGACCCTGTATTCATCAATCTTAAAGATCTTCTTTCGAAATCATTCGATTTTTTTATTGTCTAGATTATATTATACTTCTTCCGATGTTTCCGTGGCTTGGAATTCTCCAGATTCTTGAAAATCTCCAAATCCGTAAGCGTCTTCGGTTTATTAGGGTGCATTTAGCTAGTTCGATTCTTCAGATTTTCAGTGTTATAATTTTTTAGGCCCTTCCTTTTCTCCGAAATTATCTTATTCTCTAGCTAGGTACCAAATTCAGCATATTCCTCAAATTCGTTATATTCTTCATACACCAGGCTCTTCAGATTTTTGGAATTCTTCGCATTCTTTGAATTTTCAGGATTCTTCGTTTACTGCGGATTTTTTTGATTCTTACTAATGCTAAGTAAGGTTAAGTCGAAGGACAGGGAATTGCTGTTAGCAATTCATCTGAAATTCGCCTTAAGATTCAACCATATTTAACAGTTACTTTAGTCTTTATTGTATAATTATAGTTACGTTATCTGGTTGAATAAAGACGATATTATTATTATTACTGTCAGTCTTTCTTGTAAGCATGTAAAAATGAGAATGAATATGCTCTTAATTCTGACGCAAGCCTTTGACATGATTTTTAATGCTATAAGGGTCCATTGCACCCCGTTAATCACATTGCAGGTCGATCAGCCACCAACTTTTTATTTTGCTTTGGGGTAAGCAATTTTATTGGTAAGGGTGGGTGTGTCCTAAGTGTTAGCATATGAAATGAGTACAGGGACCCTCAGTGACGTAGTCGAGCACTGGAACGACCACTTTTGATACATGTGCCTGAAAAATTAGAGAGTTCGTAAGAAGTTGGTCACAAGAAAGTTTACACAACAAGTTTCTCTTGCGAACGCTACTAGAATTCATTTCTGGGAAATATGTACCTATTAGAACATTATCCCCCGAAATGTTGACCCCGAACCCCATGTGATTTCGCACGGAAAGCATCTTGACATCTAAAAGTTTCAAAATGGCGCCCATTTCAAAATGGCAAAATACGGTATAAGTAAGTCTTTACCAATATTGTAGAGTACTAAAATAGTGCTGTATAGACTATGTCAGTTGGGCCACTTACAATGATCTTTGGATGAGAATCGGTAAAATTAACCGTCATTGAGGATAAAATTCTTTGTTCGTCGTGAAAAGGGTCCGAATGAACACACCACTCGTGTGATATTAGGTATACAAATACACAAAATTAAAACAACCATTACAATCATGTTAAAATACTACGATATTCAATTAAAATTCCACATGAGTGTTCAGAACAACGTTATGCGTCTTCTTTCCGCGTCTTCCCGTATTTAAATGGAAATCCCCACTTAAAACTATTAATTGCATAGAAACGACAATAACTAATACGACGGACAAATTTGCACGTCCACACTAATTCTTAGAATATTCCTTATCTAAACCAACACATTTATACCAAATTCAACAATTGGTTACAATGGCACTTTATCTTGTCTATAATATCGAAAAGCTTAATAAATCATATCTCAACTGTCACATTCGCATTAATGAGCACCCTCATAACAAATAAGATTGAGGTACAAACATGTCTTAATCGAACAATTACAAGAAATAGTTTATCATTTATAAAGCAGGTAAACAAATACGACCTTCACTACACGCCCGATTCACACAATTGTTTTGTGTTAAAACGTAATTAGATCCACGACATTGATTAGAAAAAAATTTAAGAACATAATTAGACACCCCCGAATTCATTCCAAATGTCTTAATACGAAACTAAAACGTCCCAAATGACATTGTTTACACAGCATTATATCAAACATTTGATGGAAAGAAGATTGGAACATGATTTTTCCCAAAACAATGTTAATGAAAATCATACCTTAGTTACACGGTAAATGCTGAATTTTAGTATATAATTGTAACAGTAGGTATTACTTTGCTTGGAGATCCCAGATTGCCAAAGCTCCAATCAAGGCTGCTTTCCTACACATTTACCAATATTCCGCTCTACTACGCTAAAGTTAAAAAAAATGTTTTCTAAGAAGTTTCTTGGAAATTGTTCTTCGGAAATTACTTAAAAAAGGTTTCTAAACAAATTGATAGTTTTTGAGTTAGAAAGAATTTTATTGAAGGTAAAATGAGTTCTTGAAAACTTCGCTACTACTACGAGTATTACTAAGCAGATTTCGGGAAAGATATGTCGAGTAAAAAGATCTTTAGATCATTTTCTAAGGTTTGGAAATAGCTTCTGAGGAACAAATTTCATAAGATTACAAAAAGTTTCCGCAGACACTTTATCCAAGAAGATTCTTGGGGAATATACTGAACTAAACGAAATAAACGTCCTTTATGACGGTCGGTATCTTGTTTTTGTTAAATATTGGACGCCGCTTATACTTCATGTAACAAGGAATTACAGTTGACAGAAGGAAGATAAAAATTTTGTTTCAGCCTCGGCCCTTAAATGTCACGAATGCGAAAGCGACCAATTAATCGGATGCGCTAAGGATGCCAAACCCAAAGAAAAGACCTGCCCCGATGCTCCACAAAATTCAATGGCCGTTTGTACATATAAAGTATTTTTTGGTAAGTCCGCCAGCGTTTTCCATATACTCCGATATCAATTCACTTACTTACAGAAACAGCGAAAAGCGCCTATAAAGTGCGTTCTAACTGTGGAGTTATTCAGGCGGATGCCCCTTTAAACTCAAAAAGTCAACCAGATTGTAATAATCCGGCAGGTGGAACTGAAGTGAAGGAGTGCCGAGTGTGCAACAAGGATTTCTGTAACGCATCCTCCGTTTTGGGATCAAGCACCGTCAGCTTCTTGAGCCTTCCTCTGATGTACTTCGCCACCAAATATTTGTTATACTAAGTCTTGTTCATTTACTTTAATTAGATGTGATGTAGTTTAGATACTAGCACTTGATTGTTCTATTTTTGAAGGGAAAGCTGTATGTTCACCTAATATCATCAATAAAGATTGCGAAAAAAACCTGCCCAATCAAGTTTCTAGAAAGATTGCTGAAAGTTATTATGATGAACAATTTCCTAGGAACTCCAAAGGTTTCAGAAAAAAATCCAGGTTTTCCGTAGTTCGTATAGAACCGAATGGTTTCCAACGAGAGTTGTTTCCAAGTACCTAATTTGAAACCCAATGATGACGTTTCTAAGAAGTTAGAAATATAGCATCATAATTCCAGATTTTGAAGTAAGTAATAAAATTCCAATCAAATGATTTTCATCTGCTATTTTTTACGGTACAAGTTTTGTGATTAGACACGCTAGACATTTTGGCTTGACATTTGCCCAGCACTTAATGTCAGTATTAACCTTATTCCGCGTTTAAATTTTTTTGTTAAAAAGTTTGTGCATTCATGGCGCCGCGCCTAATTAAAATAGAATTCTTTTTATCATAATTGTCTACGTTCTAAAAACGATATCCATAGCTTGTTCCATGGACAACAAATAAATGAGGAAGTACAACTCCTTTTATAACAGTAATTATTATCACTTACAATTTATACCACAACACAAGCGCATTGAAGTGGGAACGGAACCAAAATACTACAATTTGCTTATACAGGGTGTTTCATAATATATGCGCAGGACTTCAGGATTAGTGATAGCTCTTACAAAAATTAAAAAAAAAGTTTCTATTAACCTACCCTCTAAAATGAAAAATTCTCGAGATACAGGGTGTTGAAATTGAAAAAAAGTTCGTTTTTTGCGAATATCTCCGGAACCGTTTATCGTACAGATAAGTATTTTCTAGTTATAATAAGCTCTGTTTTGTGAGAAAAAAAATGTTTTTTAGGTACGGCAACGGTTAAAAAATACCATTAAATAATTGCGTTAATAAAAATAACAAGATATATTTTTCGTTTCAGTAACTGAATCCAGACCTGTAATTTTTGAGCACACATCGGGATTATTCAAAATTTGACGGAGGCACCTAGCAATAGAGGCGCGTATTGTGCGATCTTCGCGACGATAACTATACATTGGTTGTTGGTTGCCCGTGCTTATATCTAATAGCTTTAATTTGAATTCACATTGGCTATATATAACAAATGTTACAAAATCATTTTTGTTATTTTTTTGAAATGGACGTTTGTCGTCGGACCCTTAAAGAATTCGGTTTCGATGTACCATGAAAAAATTGATTTTGATCATCAGATGTCGGCTGAATCGAGGGTTGAGAACGGTTGCTGTTTTAGATTCTCCTTGCAATTGAAGACCCCGGGGAAAAATTTGAAGATAGCGAATCGTTGGGGGTTGTTCTTACCGATGGTCAATTTGCAAAATTTTTTGAATATTGTCAAAACAACACTGTTCTTCTGATGTTTTTCGTCAGCAAATATGTGTTATACTAAGCCTTTTCTATTTTCTTTAATTAGATGTGACACTTGGTTTTTCTATTTTTTGTAATGCTGTACATAATATTATCCTGAATAATAAATGAAACGAGTGCGTTTTTGAAGCATATTTTTGGAGTCTAAAAAACCTCAATTCGTCCATAGAAAGGTTACATTTGAGGGTGCGTCTGTTTGCATCTGAAACTAGTTTCTTGATCTCTTCAAAAACTTGCTATTCCAGAGTATTGTGGTGATGTAGAATTGGGCAATGAAAGCTCGCACTTCTCCCCCGATGAAGGTTTCATCAAGACAACATTTGTATTTCTACATCCTTTATGATGCTCGGTATCTTGAATTTGTTTATTATTGAGTCTCATGTGTGCAAGAGAGAATTATGTAACGCATCCCCCGTTTTGGGATCAAGCACAGTCAGCTTTTCCTGCCTTCTCGTAATGTACATCGTCACCAAATACGTGTTATACTAGGCCGTTTCTACTTCCTTTAATTAGATGTGACAGAGTTTCCCAAAAATCTAATAATATAACGCATTAAGCGCCTTTTGCATGCTGAAACTTTTGTGAAAGTTGAAATTCTCTTAGCCGAGGGCATGCGCAATAGGTTCTTTCATTGAAAGTGATGTAAGTTTCAACTTATTGGTTCAGACGTGAAATATTTCACATTCAGCTAAAATTGTAGGGCTGCCAACTCTACAATTGGACTAATATTAATGTTAAGTTTTGTGTCATTTGATGGTATTTTGTGTTGACCAAGGTAAAGGCAGATTATTGAGCGCAGTGAAATCCCAGAGTGATTGTTGCTGCTGAATGTAACTAAAAAGTTATTAAAGGCGTCCATCTAACCTTACGTTTTTAGGTTGGTATTAGCAAAATGTAAACGCAAATGGGTCTGGAATCTTCCGGAATGTTCTTGAACAAATACGGTATTTGTCCCAGATGGATTGCGTCACATTCCTTTTCGCACTTAATCACTGATGACTAATCTTTCATTGCGCCTCGATGTCTATCGGGATTTGGGGAATATTCGTACAATATTATCAAAGCTCTTCTAAAAATTCTAGTAAGATTACAAAAATACGTGTTTCAAGACATTTCTAAGCCGATTTCTAAGGTAGTTTGGAACGTTCCGATCTTAAACTCAAAGAAGATATTCCCAAGGTAGACCTCGGAAAGACCTGCGAGATTAGATATAGCCAGGGTTATAGCATAACTTCTATAAACAAATGACAAAAAAAGAGCTCCCCAATTTGTAAGTTTCTAAATTCTTTAAAATTAGTCCTGAGAAGATAAAGCTTTTTCAATATAACTTCTAAGAAAGAGAAGGTTCCTAAAATGTTTAGACCTAGAAAAGTCTTTTGAAAATACCTTTTTCGAAGATTGGCGCAAGTAACTATGGAACGCCGTTTTAATGTTTAATGTGCAACAATGCTATAATCTTAAAGTAAGTAAAGCTTTGCCCGAATTCCATTCCGCCATTTAAAATTATCTGAGATAATTGTAAATGGCTATTTCAGCCATTTAATATTATCTGAGATAAAATCAAATGGCGCCGTGCGCTGCTTTTCTCTCTTTTTCCCTATAAAAAGAATTAAATTTATCTTGTTGATAATTTAAATTTTGCTATTTAAAATTATCTACAAGATAAAAAACATGATTTAAAATTATCACTATGATAAAAATAATTGTTTTATTTTATCAAATAGGAATTATTTTTATCAACAAGATAATGAAATGATTGATAATTTTAAACAGCAAAATTTAAATTATCAACAAGATAAATTTAATTCTTCCGCCAGTTACGACTATCTTAGATAATTTTAAATGGCCACCTTTGCAAGTCATAGCGAGATGGAAATACGCTGTTTTATAGGGAAAAAGAGAGAAAGGCAGTGCACGGCGCCAATTAATTTTACCTCAGATAATTTTAAATGGCGGAATGGCATTAAAATTATCAAGATAAAAATAATTATTTTTTCATTATCAACAAGATAAAAAAAATGATTTGAAATTATCATTATGATAAAATTAATTATTTAATTTTATCATTAAAATAATAGAAATTCGGGCAAAACTTTCTTTTAAGATTATGGAATTGTTGCCCATTAAATGTTAAAACAGCGTTCCATAAGTAACTGTGTCTGTGTGAGTAAATTGCTTATATTTTGATGATTTATGCACTCATATAAACCCAATTTGTTTCTATGAAGGATTATTGGTAAAATGCAAAATTTCGAGGAAAATGTTCACTTTGTTCGCTAATTACTTGGGTGGATGTATATGTATACGCATTTCGAGTGGCTGTCCCGAGGTGTAATTTTCTTTGGCCTTTTAAACATTATTCAATTGGGTCCGTCAACTATGCATTGGTTGATGGTGGTCCTAAGAGTTTTAATTTGAATTCACAAAAGTTACAATACCGTTTTTGTTAACATTTCTTACCGTCGGGCACTAAAAGAATTCGGTTTTGATGTACTTACAATGAAAACACTGCTTACACCGGTCTACAGCATTTTTGCGCATGGAACATAATATATTGCTGTGTTATTTTGTCTGGCAGGACTAAATTTTGGGATTCTTAACTAGAATGGACAAGGGCGGTTTCAATGTAATTTTTTTTCTTAACCTAAATTTTTGTTTGTCTCTTGTAATATTTTTCATTGTGTGTGCGTGTGACAATTAAATTTGAATTTTGTAATTTTCACAATAATTGCTGTGTATGTCATTCGAACGATTTCATTTCCTGTCGTTTATTGTTTTCTTTGAATACTTGTCGAAGGTCCATTTTATTTAATCAAAATTCTTAAGATTGATTTGGAATATAAGGTATTTGGTATAACCCACTATCTGTTAGAAGTTAATAATTTAACTGAGAAAAGAGTCGAATACCTCCTCTGCGCTGGGGAGAAGTTTTGTTCCGAGACATATAAGGGTTTGAGCTAGCTAGGTTTGTTTATGTGTTTTGTGTACGGTCTTTTTGGCCAACGGACCGGTGCACACAGCATTTTTATTTGGCGCCCAACGCGGGGCCACAGCATTATTAATTGGCGCCCAAGAACGTGGGGCCACAGCAATATACCTTATTTTTATTGCTTGTATAGCCACAAAATAAGGATTTAAACAAAAAAAGGTTATATATTTGATTTTGTGTGAAAACAATGCAAATGGTTTTGTCATGTTTAACTCAAGGTTTTCTCATCAACCCCCCAAATAATATGATCTTCCATCATGCTTCCAGCGTACTGGCCTTGGTAACGTGCCTAAATTCCATTATGTCTTGATGAAAGTGATTCCGAATGAGATCCCATATTATCCTTAAATTGATCTAAATGAGAATATGTGCATCTTTAGAGACATTCTATACCGATTCTATACCCTATGATGCAAAACCAAATCATGTCAGCTCTTATAATTTTCAGCTCTATGGTTTCCCAGGAAACACTGAACAGGGAACCATGGACTATTGCCTTAAAACTGTTCCAGGATTTTTTCCCGTTTTTGCTAAGTAACTGCGGGAAAATATCACACTCCATATTTCTTTTTATTTGAGGGAAAACAAGATTCCAGCTTTAATTTTCACCCCTAAAAGCTTTGAATCAAATCGCTATAACTTTTGTAAAAGCAAATATTTACGATGTCCAATCGTACATTTTATCTATTTTTGCTTAATATAGGTAATATATAATATAATTATAAATATTATTATAAATTATAATATATTATTATTATAATATATAAAAAAAAATTATTTTTTTGTTGACCGGTGTTGAATATCAAATGCCGACTCGATCGAGGGTTGAGAATGGTTCCTTTCTTAGAAGCGCCCTGCAATTGGTGACTCCGGGGTAAATTTTGGAGAACGAATCGTTGGGGATTGTCTTAATGTTGTTACTGGCCAGGAACTTTAGGCAATGTGTTCGAAATTTTAATAAGCGCAAAACTTCTTGAATTCTGTCAAAACAACACTGTTAATTTTACTGTTTTTTTTAGAAAAGGAAAAGTTTTCGTTTCTTCGTTTAAGCTTGAAAGGATTTCATTCAGCATAAGTAGTTTTATCAGGGAATGTAGCTTGTTTGCTAATGGTTTGGAGTTTTCTCCGCATTGTCAGTGTGCATTTTTATTTTTCCATTTCCAGTGTATATGTTTACTTTGGGAAAGTCGTGGGTGTTTGTAATCGACAATTATGCACCAAACGAACCCTTTTTATGATGTTTGGTATCTTGAATGTGTTATTATTGAAAGTCATTTTATTTTTCGTGAAGCAAGATAATTAAAGTTCATAGAAGGAATATCAAATTTTTGTTTCAGCCTGGGCCCTTAAATGTTACGAATGCGAAAGCGACCAATTATTTGCATGCACTAAAGATGCCAAACCCAAAGAAAAAACCTGCCCCAACCCTAAAATACAAGAAAGCTTTATACCCGTTTGTACATACAAAGTATTTTATGGTAAGTTCGTCCCCGTTTTACCTGTACCCCGATTAAAATTCACGTACTTACAGAAACAGTGAAAAATACATATAAAGTGCGTTCTGAGTGTGGAATAATGCCAATGGATGCTCCGTTAATCAGACAAAGCCAAGCAGATTGTCTTAATCCAGGACCCGGGGTTGAATTGAAGGAATGCCGAGTGTGCAAGACAGAACTATGCAACTCATCCCCCGTTTTGGGATCAAGCGCAGTCTGCTTCTATTTCCTTCCCCTAATGTACATCGTCACCAAATACGTGTTACACTAAGCCTCTTCTATTTTCTTTAATTAGATGTGACAAAGTTTACATTCTAGCACATGGTTTTTCTATTTTTGAAAGAAATGCTGATACCTATTATCTTGAATAAATAAATGAAATGAGTGAAGTGTCCATTGTTTCCCAAAAATCCAATAATACGTTTTCTGAATCCAAAAGACATGTATTAGTCCATTGAAAAGTTACATTTGGGGTTGCGTTTGTCAGAGGACGCAATTTTATTGTTGAGATACCAACTAGGGGTTAGTCTAATACTGTTTTTCTTTTTTCTTTTTTCTTGAAATGGACGTTTGCCGTCGGATCCTTAAAGAATTCGGTTTCGATGTGCAATGAAAAAAACTGCTTACGATTATCACATGTCGACTGGATCGAGGGTTGCTTTCTTAGAAGCGCCTTGCAATTGGAGACTCCGGGGTAAATTTTGGAGGTCACGAATCGTTGGGGGTGGTCTTAATTTTGTTACTGACCAAGAACTTTCGTCAATTTGTTCGACTTTTTAACAAGCGCAAAATTTATTGAATACTGTCAAAACAACACTGTTAATTTTACTGATTTTTTTTTACCGAAAAGGGAAAGTTTTCGTTTCTTCGTTTGAGCTTGACAGGACTTCATTCAGAATAAGTATTTTTTTTATAATTATGAAAAAGTTTCCGGGGAAACTTTATCCAAGAAGATATAAGGGAATGTTGCTTGTTTGCTAATGGTTTGGAGTTTTCTCCGCTTTGTCAGTTTGCATTTCTATTTTTCCATTTTCTGTGTATATGTTTATTTTGAGAAAGTTGTGTGTTTTGTAATCGACAATTACACACTAAACGAATCCTTTATGATTATAGGTATCTTGAATTTATTATTATTGAAAGCCATTTTATTCCTAATGAAGCAAGGCGTTAAAATTCATAGAAGAAATATGAAAATTTTGTTTCAGCCTGGGCCCTTAAATGTTACGAATGCGAAAGCGATCAATTATTTGGATGCGCGAAAGATGCCAAACCCAAAAATAGAACCTGCCCCGACCCCGAACGACCTCAAAATTCAGTTCCCGTTTGTACTTACAAAGTATTTTATGGTAAGTGCGTCCGCGTTTTACCTGTACCCCGATTATAATTCACGTACTTACAGACACAGCGAAAAAAACCTATAAAGTGCGTTCTAACTGTGTAGTAATGGCAGTCGAGGCCCCTTTAAACAAACAAAGCCAAGCAGATTGTCTTGATCCAGGAGTCGGAGTTGAAGTGAAGGAGTGCCGAGTGTGCAAGAAAGAACTATGTAACTCATCCCCCGTTTTGGAATCAAGCACAGTCAGCTTTTTCTGCCTTCCCCTAATATACATCGTCACCAAATACGTGTTACACTAAGCCTCTTCTATTTTCTTTAATTGGATGTAGATATCTAGTTTAAATACTAGCTCTTGGTTTTTCTATTTTTTTGAATGGAATGCTGTGAGTTCACCTAAAATTATCTTCAATAAATAAAGGAAATTATTGTTTCCCAAAAATACACTATCAACTTTTTTGAATCTAAAAGATCCCCATCGAATTTGTGAGCAATTACTCTTACATTTTCTTCCAAATTTAAGCTTTTAGTTACTTTACTTTCATTTCTTATCGTACTACGCATTCTATCACCTTAAAAATACGCAGAATTCGCTTAAAATTGTACTCTCCGCCTACAGAACAAGTTAGCTTTGCCAGCTCGACCTCTCGCCACGCTCCACCAGCCAGAAGATCCGCATGCGCTCACTCCTACGAAAGCGCTCTCCGCGTGCGCTTCCATTCGGTATACAGGTTGATTCAAATTGGAGGGCCACCATGGGGATCTCGGGAACTGTAAGAGATAGGTAGGTAGTTTAAATTTGGCAAAGTTGCGTATTTTGATGCTTAACAAAGTGCCATTTAGAAACTGAAAAAATTCCGACTATTTTCGGAACAAAAATTTGCAAAATCGTTTATTTTTATTTCTCACTGAAGTTTGTCAAAATAAATAATACATTATTATGGACACTTTTTTCCGCTCTATAATAATAGGGGATAATTTAATTAATTTCGTTTACATAGGTATCTGGTTAATGCGAATAATCAAAATTTAGACATTGAGTCTCCACTATGCCTAGAGAAATTACGTAACTTTCATCACTCGTGTACCTCTGAATTTCAAACGTTTCGCTCCTATTAGTGAAGAGTAGTAATGTAATTACGATTGAAAAAGATTACGTTAATTAGAATACATTTATTTTAATTGAAACACAAAGAAAGCAAATATTTACAATTATGTCGAACCTAAAATTCTAACCCTAAATTATTTTAATTAATTAAATATACAATTCTAATTTATTAAGACTTATTTGAAACTTCGCAAATAAATTGTAATATTACTATTGCCCTAAATCGACAAGGGGCTTATGGCGCCTTTAATAATTTACTTCGTACCGTTCAAAATGAGACGCTATGTGTACCTACCCTGTACTTTCTCATTCCGAGTCCAACCTCATCTGAATCCCGGCTAATAAATTCTTCTCTCTCTTTCCGCACTGTTATATTTAATTTAGCCAACGTACGTACACATTCCTTGCCGATTAACTCGTTACTAACGGCTCTAAATTTAAACTTACAACAAATAATAGGTACGTCTACAAAATTCAATATACATTATCTACAACTAATCACAAAAGGATATTCCTTCACGTCCAGGCCAAAAAGCATTATTTGTAATTGAAAATATTTACACCCATTACATCAATTCTTTTAGTTTTCTATTCGCGTTATTGTATGCTGTGTTGGAACGTGCCATACAGGATCTGCTTTACCATGAAAATTGGTCAGTTGTGGATTTGTTTTTCCCGAACCCCCCTTGGTGCTGCTTTTACATATTTTTCTAATCTTTCTTTTATTAGGGTGGCTAGTATTTGGTATATGACATCTAGGAGTGCCCTGTAATTTTTACATTCCGTTTTGCCACCTTTGTTGAGTATTGGTAGGACCACTTCCTTTCCATGACTTAGGCATGGTTTCCGTTTGCCATATTTTAGTTACCAGACTTTTGCTTTAAATTTTCAGAGGCTATTTCGTTTTCTTCTGATGTTTTATTATTATTTCTTATTTTGCTTTTATTTCATACATCCTGGGGTTTTCCACTGTTTTTTCATCATTGAAGGTACCTACTTGTTCTTGGGTTCCTTCCGATCCCTTATTTAGTGTTGTATCCACCTTTCTAATTGTTCAACCTACGTTCATAATAAATTACCTTTCTCGTCTTTAATGAAAGACATCTTATTTTGATATCCTGTTCGGATGTCTTTAGAGAGATTTCTGATTACTTTTGCTTGATATTTACTCTCCTTAATTTGAATTTCGAGTTTTTCTTTTTTCTTAGGACCTCCTTCGCCTTTTTTTCTGCCTAACATGGCTTTGGTGATTTTCTTCTGACGGTATTTGTCTAAACCTTTTATTTATCTTTTCCTCTTTACACACTCTTCATCTAACCATTTTGTTCTTTGTGGTTTTTGCAATGAAATATTAATTTGTGTCGATTCCAATCTTCTCCATCTCTCTTCAACGTCATCCACCGCTTCTTTCTCCTTCTTAAGTATTTCCTCCATGTCTTTCTTATACTTTCGTGCCACCTCCTCATTTTGAAATACACTTACATTATATCTTAGTCTATTACTTCTTTTCCTTGCTGCTCCTACTTCATTGATGCCTCTAAGATTCCAAGTCCCTAATTTTTTTTTCAAGATTTTTCTTTATATTTCTATTGCGCCTTTTGTTTTTTTCTATTTTTTATCTATGACTATTCCTTTTTTGCCTTGCCATTTTCGCTATTTGCTCCGTCAAAGCTTGCCCTTCCGGCGACCATTGCTAGGCCCGCCCTGTTCTTTGTACACTTATTTCCCCTTGTCCTTATCTTCGGTCCCTATCTCATATATTTCATTGTTCACAATTAATTTATTGTATCCGCGCTTTATTTCCTTTCAGGATTAGTAGCATCCATTCTTCGAGTATTTTTTGTGGGAAATTTTTACCAATCCATATACCCGATCCATGCAGATTTTTTGTGTTGTTTAGGATCTCATTTTTTTTTTGTCTTTCATTAGTTTTTTTTTATTCTGCATTTTTATTTTCCCTTTTCTTCCGCATTCACTGTGGTGTCCGGTAACTGGAATTTTTTAGTTTATACTTCATGTAACAAGGCACTATAGTTCATAGAAGAAATATCAACATTTTGTTTCAGGCTAGGCCCTTAAATGTTACGAATGCGAAAGCGCCAAGTTAACGGGGTGCCTTAAGAATAGCAGTCCCAAACAAAAGGTCTATCTCGAACCTCATGCAGATACTACTGTGCCAGTTTGTGCATACAAAGTGTTTTATGGTAAGTCCGTGCGCGTTTCACTTTGATATCACTTTACGTTGTATATGCTTGCAGAAACAGCAAAAAATACCTATAAAGTGAGTTCTGATTTTGAACTGGTTCTGAAAGGCTCCAAATTAATCAAAGAGACACAAGAAGATTGTATCAGTCCGAAACCCGGAGTTGAAGTGAAGGAGTGCCGATTGTGCAACATCGAACTGTGTAACGCATCCTCCGTTTTGGGATCAATCACTGTCAGCTTTTTGTGCCTTCCCCTGATGTACTTCGCCACCAAATATGTGTTATACTGAACCTTTTTTTTTATTTTCTATAATTAGATGCGTGACGACCTTAAACACTAGCACTTGGTTTTTCAGTTTTTTGAATGGAAAACTGTATATTTACCTCACTTTATTTTTAATAATTGTCAAAAGCAGTTCCATTTGATATTAAACATTTGTGGGTTGACCGGTGTTGAGGGAAAAACCAAGAAAGAACGGGTAGTGCCCCGCAGGAAGAGGACTGGCAACCCATGAAGTTCAGCATTAAGTACGGCCTTCCGAATCAACGATCGGTACCTACACATAGTCAAATTAGGTAAGAACCCTTGACATATAGACGGGAAAATATTAATATCAAAACACACCTCCACAGAAAGAAGGGAGCTATAATCATCAAGCAAATGTAATAATTACAATTCGCTTTTATCAAAAACCAATATGTAATCAAACGTTAAATTGGGGAATCGACGAAAATAACAAAATTTACCTTTGTACTTTGGTTCGCAACCTTTTGTGCTCAGAAGAGCGCGTTCTGGAAATCTGTAACAGATAACACAAAAAAAACAAATGAAAGGGTTAGTAAATCGTGCTGCACATAATATTGCGAAATAGCAATGCTAACGTCGGACACGTAGGATAATCGTATACTAAAACTGTAGTTAATACTAAAAAAAGAATCAATAATCCGGATGACTTTACACTAGCAAATGCAAAATTTTGATCGACCTACGACTACAGTCCGGGTATAACAGCATAAAAGTGGCGTTAAATTCAAGATAAATATTTTAGGATGCAATGTCTGCGTCCTAATGTCCGAGTCCTAATGTCCGGCGGTCTCATGCGTGGTCACCCCTTCGATCAATACCGGAAAACACTTTTTCCTATTAATTTAGTTTCGTATAGTCCAAAACGTCTCGTATTTTGTCGATTGGGCCTCTGTATCTCATTTTGGACACTCTGTATGATATCTTGATTCATACCTTTTGTTTCTTGCTAGCTCGTTTCCATTTTCGCTTCCATGGCTTCTTGATGAGTTTCAATTTTAGCTTCCATTGCTTGTGGACCGGCATTCATTTCAGCTTGACCAATTTCGAATTTAGCTTCCATGGCTTGTTGACAGGTTTTGACTTTAGACCGGCTTTCATTTCTTGCATTAATTGTTGAAGTTGCTCCATCTTTCTGGTCACAACTGCCTTAAACTTTCACTAAAATTGTTCACTGAACACTACCCGTTACTTGACATCAGCGTAACTGCAATTTAATTATGTGGTTTTATTTATTACAACTTATTACAAATAATTATCCATAAATTTGTAATAGTCTTAAAATCGATTAATTTATAACAGTAATTATACGTTATCACTGACAATTTATAATAACTCAAACGCATCGAAGTTGGAACTGTCGTATGTCACGATGTCTATGGAAATTTCTGGAATATTCGCTACAATATTGTCAAAGCAATAACCGTGGCTGTCAGGAGAGCCAATTTTCTTTTTGGCGCATTTTCCAATGAAGTTGGGTGCGCTATTTCAGTCCAATTTGTGGCAGTGGTAGTCTGATACTTAAACGATACTACAACAACTGTGGAAATCGACTACTTTTTAACGAATTTTTTTAAGAATTAAAAAAATTTGCTATTGTTTGCGTTTCGTCCGTCCGTCCGTCCGGACCCACTTCTACCGTTTTGAACTACTTCTAGGGGAATGCTACAGTCTCGGCTGGAATTTTTTGCAATAGGTAGCCTATACCTTGAAAGTGTGCCTAACGGCCATCAAATTTCGCTGTTTGAAAGGGGGGAGGGACATGAATTATTTCCTAAGATGCTGTTTTTGAAAGTAAAACGTGCGTAAGTGGTCTCAAATTTTGCATAAGCATGCCTTTAATGGTGCCAAGTAAAACTTTTCAAAAAGGGGGGGGAGGGGGCTCCCAGAACTAAATTGGTTTGTGCAAGCTATAACTTTCTCACGAGCCTCTTTTTCGGGATCAGTGAGAGACGGTGCCGGAGGAGAGGGTGGGGGGTTAGAAATTAGTTATATCTTTCGTGGTATTCTAGTTAAAGGTCTCAACGAAAGGAATCATTTTCTACCGTAGCTTTTTTTGGACCCTTATCAAAAGAAGGGGGAGGGGAGGGTGAACTGGTTTCTATCCTTCATGGTACTCTAATGACAGGCCTCCACGAAAGGAATTAATTTCTACAACCATAGTCCTCCTCCTCAACCCCTTATCGTGATCGGATATATTCCCTTGTATCTCCAGAACGGAATGCCGGTCCTCACAAAGGGCGATTGGGACGTCTGGAAGAAATATATCCATTAGTGATGTCAAAACTTTAAGAGCGAATATCTCGAAAACGGTTTGTCGGAAGAAAGTACTCTCAAAGGCAAAAAGTTTGAGGAGTGAAAAACAAATGGCTATAATCATAAGTGGTTCAGAAAAATTCATTCCCTGGTTCAAACCACATCATAAGAAATCATATAGCGAAATACAGAAACTGATTTTTATAATACCAACTTTTTAGTTCAATTTCTAACTTGATATTGGAAGGTACTATTATGGCCACTTTTCCGTCCGTCGGTCTGTCCGAGGCCTTAACTATTTTTACAATTGTGAAGATATTTAGTGCGTTGTTTTTTGCCTTCGGTAGCTTATATATCTGCAACATGAGACAAGAAAAATCCTCACGATTAATTTGCGCATGCGCAACTCAGTAAAATCATTTCATTCTTATTTGTAAGAATATTTATGCCTTAACTTAATAACGAGCTCCTAGCGATTTTATGATTTTGGACTTTCTGCCCGTCCGTCCGTTCGTCCATCTGTAACCAAGATCCCGATCGGTTTCGAATTTTCCCAATCTGTTTTCAGTCCTTATCATCACCCAAGGACGAACTAATTAAATGTTCAGTGACCCAGGAGCTCGTTTGCTATTTTTGTAACGTTTATTTTGCGTTGCACACATAGATACACAGTAGCTCATAAGATAAAGACTTAGTAGAGTCGTAGAGACGGACAAACAAGCGGAAAAAGTGGCCACAATAGTGCATCCTTTTTATTTTTGCGAAAATGCGCCAAAACTTTAAGGTTTGAAACCTACCAGACACACTTGACGGGTGGTCTCGACCTGCAGGCTTTACGTGTATGAGGCATCGACATACAGAGATGGACTGAGCGTGCCAATGCTAAGCGAGGATATTTCAGGTGAGAGAGTAGGCAGTGTTTGTCCATGTCGATGATATGATAGAGCCTTGTCCTCTCTCTCACCCGTAGATCTGCGCTTAGCACGGGTACTCGCAGTCCAATCTATACAGGGTGATTCAAAATTGAGGGCAACAATTTAAAGGGCGAACTTACCAGCCAAAACAAGCAATTTTTTTTAAATATAATCGTATGTGTACTCCTAACTTGCTTCGTTTTCTAGATACAGTGTGTAAAAGTTTTTTAAAAAAATCAGTTTTTTATCGATTATGCAAAAAACTTTCAGCCGATTTAAATAAAATTTGGTAGGTTTATTTCTCGTCATCAAGGGCGGACTAGCACGGGGGGGGGGGGGGGGGGGGGGTGGCGATTGCCACCTACCCTGTAGATCATAATGGCCCGTTGGAAATTTATAAGTATGTGCTGTATTTAGTTTCTTGCACTATTAATAAATTATTAACACGTTTCTCTAATTGGGGTTGATGTTAGGTTGTTAAAAAATTCTGTTTTAATTGAAGTGTTTTACAATGAATTTATCATTTTTTGTCGTAGTATTTTGAAAGTGCTGAAATACAATGATAGGCGACGCAACTCGTGTGGATTGTGTATTTTGTTAGGTACTTTTAATTATCAGCTGCAATTTTAAAAAAAACTGTATGGTAATTGATTTTCGAGAAAGGAGTACTTTAAAATGTTTTTGTGGTGCACCTCAGAGCTAACCCCCCCCCCCCTCCACCTTCATTACTACACTAATACTTTAATGGCCCGTAAGTACCCAGTCCGCCCCTGTGTATAACCTTCCTTTTTTACCAAAATTCAACTACACCAAAATTTCTCGGGAAAACACTTTTTCTTATTAATTTGGGTTGGGTGCGTAGGATCCAAATCAATTCGTACTTTTTCGATCAGACTTCTCAATCAAAAGTTATAGACTAGAAACCAATTTCGAAAAAAAATTCAAAGGGCTGTAACTTTTGAACTAGTAGCCCAATCTTGGAACTGTTTGAAATTATGGATTCTACAGGCCACATTCTATAAGAAAAATTTTTTTCCGGGTCGATCTGAGACAATTTTTTTTTCGGGGCTCAAAAAAGGGCCTTTCTTTTTTACCAAAAATCGACTGCACCAAAATTTCTCGGGAAAACACTTTTTCTTATTAACTTTGGTGCGTAGAATCCAAAACAGTTCGTACTTTTTCGTTCAGACTTCTCAATCAAAAGTTATGGACTAGAAACCAATTTCGAAAAAAAATTCAAAGGGTTGTAACTTTTGAACTAGTAGCCCAATCTTGGAACCGTTTGAAATTATGGATTCTACAGGCCACATTCTATAAGAACATTTTTTTTCCGGGGCGATCTGAGACAATTTTTTTTTCGGGGTTCAAAAATTCAAAAATTGACTGCACCAAAATTTCTCGGGAAACACTTTTTTTATTAATTTTGGCGCGTAGAATCCAAATCAATTCGTACTTTTTCGATCAGACTTCTCAATCAAAAGTTATAGACTAGAAAACAATTTCGAAAAAAATTCAAAGAGCTGTAAAAAATTCAAAGGGTTGTAACTTTTGAACTAGTAGCCCAATCTTGGAACCGTTTGAAATTATGGATTCTACAGGCCACATTCTATAAGAACATTTTTTTTCCGGGGCGATCTGAGACAATTTTTTTTTCGGGGTTCAAAAATTCAAAAATTGACTGCACCAAAATTTCTCGGGAAACACTTTTTTTTATTAATTTTGGCGCGTAGAATCCAAATCAATTCGTACTTTTTCGATCAGACTTCTCAATCAAAAGTTATAGACTAGAAAACAATTTCGAAAAAAATTCTTTTTTTTGAACTAGTAGCCCAATCTTGGAACCGTTTGAAATTATGGATTCTACAGGCCACATTCTATAAGAACATTTTTTTTCCGGGGCGATCTGAGACAATTTTCTTTTCGAGGCTCAAAAAAAGGCAGTTATTACCTTTCTTTTTTACCAAAAATCGACTGCACCAAAATTTCTCGGGAAAACACTTTTTCTTATTAATTTGTGTGCGTAGAATCCAAATCAATTCGTACTTTTTCGATCAGACTTCTCAATCAAAAGTTATAGACTAGAAACCAATTTCGAAAAAAAATGGCTGTAACTTTTGAACTAGTAGCCCAGTCTTGGAACTGTTTGAAAGTATGGATTCTACAGGCCACATTCTATAAGAAAAATTTTTTTCCGGGTCGATGTGAGACAATTTCTTTTTCGGGGCTCAAAAAAAGGCAGGGGCGCACTGGCCCGGGGGGCAGGTGGCGATTGCCACCTGGCCTGTAGATCATAATGGCCCGTTGGAAATTTATAAGTATGTGCCGTATTTAGTTTCTTGTACTATTAATAAATTATTAACACATTTCTCTAATATTGGGGTTGATGTTAGGTTGTTAAAAAATTCTGTTTTAATTGAAGTATTTTACAATGAAATTATCATTTTTTGTCGTAGCATGAAAGTGCTGAAATACATTGATAGGCGACGCACCTCGTGGTGGATTGTATATTTTGTTACTTTTAATTATCAGCTGCAATTTAAAAAAAACTGTATGGTAATTTATTTTCGAGAAAGGAGTGCTTTAAAATGTTTTTGTGGTGCACCTCAGAGCTACCCCCCCCCCCCCTTCATTACTACACTAATACTTTAATAGTCCGTAACCTATGCAATTCCACCTGGCCCGCAGTTACCCAGTCCGCCCCTGCTCGTCATAAGGGCCTTCTTTTGGTGGAAATAAATCTCGAGATGCCATCTTCAGCCCCAATAAAAGGAGAGTTCAGCGTTCACTCGAAGCGGAAGCCCCTCCGGTGAGTTGACCCTCCAGCGCAAAAGACGACCAACTTCACCAACTGCCATGCCACCTCTTATGACCGTTCGTGTCGTTTACAATAAAAGGTGAGTTTACAGTACATTGTCGCACCTTAATAATATTGAACTCTGACCAACAATGGGCCATATGAATAAAAGTAAGCAAATGCTTATACTTGCAAAATTCAAAGTAAATACTCGTAAGTGCCCCTTCACACTGGGATGGGCAGCAGCGCTGCACTGCGTCCTGTCCTTCTGCTTAGAAGCGCTGCTAAGTCGCCTAGTACGAAGGAGCACACGAGTATTTACTTTGAATTTTGCAAGTATAAGCATTTGCTTACTTTTATTCATACGGCCCAATATTTCGCTTCCATTTAATTAGCGGCATCCCTCAGTAAAAATAACCTTCATTACATGAATAACTTTTACATCAACCATTTTAGCATATTTACTTTTGAGCTATTTAATTTCTTTCTTGCTAGATATTCGGTAGAGAAATGTCCGAATTATCCGAATTCTTCGGGTGCGAACCGGAAAACTGGTACAAAGAGAAACTGTTGTAGAAGTTTCACTTTATAACCCGTGTATGAAACCCCTAGATTTCACATTTGAGAAACCGTTCGAACATTCCAATTAATTTTACGCGTGTTCCCAATCAGTGAAAATGTGCAGAATCGAATGCGTCACACCGTAACCCGTGGAAAATTCCCCGTATTGGTTTTGTAGCGCCACGTACCTACTTCGCTTAGCAAGGCGCAACCTTAATTTTCGCGGGGAGCTTCTGGGATCGCGGGGACAATTATTAATGTTTGGCAAATCAAATCCTGTTACTAATGACGTTTTTGACAAAATTGACGTGTCCGCATCGTAGAAACGAAATAATAACGCTTCGATTCTCCCACCAAAGATTTATCACAAACAATCAGGGTTGTACTCGAAGAAATTTTCTTCGTGCTAACCGTACGGGAACGCCGCAAACTTGGGGACGCGCCGATGGCGATTTCCGGTGGTTGCGCGGGTAAAAGACGTAGCGATTGGCGCGCGCTTGTAGACTTTCCGCTAGTTTTTCGCGAAATTGCGAACGTGTTAAGGTCGGCCCTGTTTGCTGAAGTCACCCAACCGAACCAATCACGTGATTTGCTTGACCTATTAGTCGGTTTCAGAAATTTTAATACCCACGCTCTTTAGTTGAAGCCGGAATTTTAGTTGGTTTAGTTCGTTTCGAGTAAGCGCCACTAAACACATAGCAAAAATGGAAAAATTTGTGTGCTTTTTAATGTGCCTAGTTGCTTTCGTCAGCACAGGTGAGTGCGAATTTTTCGATTTTCGAAAAAAAAGATTTGCGCGCTTTCTATTTTCGCGAGGCTCGGGAGAGTTGCGACGCGTCGACTTTTAAGGGCGTCGCCTACCTCGCGCGCGATTTTAATTAGAGGTGTTTTGCCCGGTTTTTTTTGTTGTTGAAAAGTTTGAAGAAGTCAAAACTATCTTCCGCGGCTTATTCGAGACCTTTTATGTAACATGTTTTTTTTTTCTCTTCGTGGAACCAGAAAAACGCGAGTACGTTGATCCCCCCAAACTTAGTGGGCCTTAACATTGTAACGCCCGGTAATTTTTGAAACCTTGAAATGTAAAAAAAGCGTTAAAATGCCGACGTCGGCAGATGGCTCGGATATTTTTAGTACGGTTCAAGGATTTCGTTTCGACGGTAAAATTCAAAGGTTACGCTCCAGCGCCGCCTCGCCGTTTTGATTTAAATTTGCGCGACCCCTCGCAACAAAAACGCGCACCCCTGATCAATTGAAATTTGTTTCAGCGTCCGCCCTTAAATGTTACACATGCGAATCGGACAAGTTGGACGGTTGCATTAAAAGTAGCAACCCCAAAGATGTACCCTGCGGAAACCCGGCACCAAATTTCGTTTCAGTTTGTACCTACAAAGTCTTTCATGGTAAGTCCGTCCGTCGGTGTCGCACACCCTTTCTAATCCACACATTGTACAGACACCGCGAAAAACACCGATAAAGTACGTGCAGGCTGTGACCAAATCGCATCGAACCTACCAATGACGAAAGACAACATCCCAGACTGCAAACAACTACAACCAGGCACAGACCTCAAAGAGTGCCGAGTGTGCGACAAAGATTTGTGTAACTCGTCCTCAGTTTTGGGTACAAGCATGGTCAGCTTCTTGTGCCTTCCTTTGATGTACTTAGTCACTAAATTTGTACTGTCCTAAACGTTCTCAATTATTTTTTGAAACATTTTGCTTTTTGTGTGAGTCTTAAAAGCTAAGGAAATTAATATTAATTAGATCCGATATAGTAAATCAAAGTTGTACATTCTAATAAATGATAGGTTTTTTGTTGGTTTTTCTAGTTTAAATAAAAGATTTTTATATTGTTCGCCGACGTAGGGGTGATGTTCACTTTTTAATACCTATACTCTGTAATTACATGTCTTTAAAATAAAAAAAGTTGACGTAAACTGTCTTTTTTAACCCACTCAGGAGTCGCGTGCCTTAATTACCTTTGGGGCCAACTACAATTGCTGGGCACGTGGCCTCTTGACCTCAAGTGTAAATTACAAAATTGCTAGCGCCTACATTACGCTTGCATTAAAGTCAGTTGGCCTTTGCTCGCGTGAAAAACATGAAGAGAATCCTGCTGATCGCCTGCACTTTAATCGCCTCAGGTAATTTCGACAAAGTCTTACATTGGAAATCAAGCGTCAACCTTTAGGGCAAGCCCTCAAGTGCTACCATTGCCAGTCGGAAGTGGAGAACGGGTGCAAGTTGGAAGCGAAACCGCAAGAGACGAACTGCGGAAAACCGGCGAAGGATTACCAAATTGTTTGCGTCTACAAAGCCTTTTACGGTAAGTTCCGATTATTTTTCAATTAAGATTCCGTTGGGCGCGCTGTGTGAGAGATTCAAAAATTTGGACACTTTCGACGTGTTTGTCACTAGCGTGGGATCTCGATTGTAATTTGTCTCATTGCAGACCTACGCAAGTATAAATTTGCAAGGACGCGACGTAAGGATATTTTTCGGTTTCAGGAAACTGTTCCTACTCAAATGGTAATTCGGGAATTTTGATGCTATACTAAAATTGAATAATTCGGGTATAATAAAAAAAATTTGGAGCACAATTTGCCTTAAAATCGCTGGCAACAAGACCAAAGCCGTAGTCTCAATACTAAAGGCGTGAATTAGATGTGATTTTGGGGACTACAGGCATTTTGATCAAAACATGTCAAAATCTTGAATTTTTCTTGTTATTACTGTAACCCAAAACTAGCCGAATTAGGATTCATTTGAAGTAAGCGTCTATATTCCCACATAGCATTCGATATCTTATGTATACACATTTTAAATCCAAAATGTACAGGAAATATCCTGTACATCTTATGTATATACTATGTACATTCATTATGGACATTTTATGTCCCGTATGGAATATACGTTTGGGATGTGATAAGGATGTTTAGGCACACAAAGTATAAAATATATGCATCCAAAATATACCAGGAGTGGTATTACAAATACAGTTCATTTTGCTAAAATCAGGAGTGTTATCCAGCGAGTTATTAATGAGTTTGATTTTCAAATTTTGATAGTGAAAGTAACGAATTTTATTGTTTGAATTTGGTTTGTGCATGACCTAAAGTTATAAAATATGAGCGTGACTTATACAGGGGGAGTACAGTGTTGAATAAAACAATACAAATTTGGTAAGCACATTTTCCAGCTTTATTGCTTTAAATTTTGATGGTGAGTCGTTAAAGTAAGATTAATGAAAATAAAACTAGTTGTTTATCAATAGCATGCAGGATAGCATCCATATTACTTTGTTTCATTGCCAATAAAATTTAAATACATTATGGAAACATATATATTTATTATTTCCATTATATTTTAGGAGACTTCATAAACAGAAAACCACTCAATGAAAAGAATTTATTTATGTATAGATGCTAGGTTCCGAATATTAGAGGAATCTCTATAGAACATTTATTCTGAACGTATACAACATTATATGGAATATCCTATGGAACATCTTTGCATATTATAGGAATATTCATGGTGTATCGCCACTTGTCAGTGTACCAATATACAAACCATGTCTGAAGCATATACTTGAATATACATAAGATATCCGACACGTATATTATAGTAAGTATTATGTGAAGTCTGCCAAACGTATATCCCTTGCACATACGTCGGATATTTACGACATACTTTTCCTTATTCTATGGATATACAGAGTGGCCCAACGAGAAGTATAGAGAGGGCTTTTAGGGTATTAAATTTAGAAATTTCGAAAAATCCTCGAACACGTCAATTTTGTATTCGAGGGGGACAACTTTTGGAATACAAATCACGAACCCAAGTCTTCACCCCTCTACGTAGGGAGCTTAACCCCTAAAATTTTAAATGGAATCCTATGGCAAATGGCACATTATTTGAAAGCCAGTTTAATCGTGATTACTAATCAGCTTTGCTTTTTAAATTCTATTGATTCGTTTCGGAGATATTCGCATTTGAAATGGTTTTTTCTAAAAAAACCAATACAAATGCGATCTGTCACCTTGTATTAAAATTTTTAAATTTTGAAAAAAATAACATAACTTTAAACCCACAACATTTATTTCAATAAATGCTCGAATTGCCTTCCGGAATGGGACAAGTCATCGCCGCCAACTCATCGCGGCCGACTAAGCGCGGCCGGTTCATCGCCGAGCCGTGTCATCGCCGGCCAACTCATCGCCGCCCAACTCATCGCCGAAAGTGTCGGTTTCTTGGTTATTGCATCCACCATGCCATAACCACCCGACAAGGCAACGAAATAAAAGAATGTATGGGCAGTAAGTCTTATCTATTTATTCATTCGGCATTGAAAAGGTTACAACAACAACAATATTTTCACCATTATTAAAGCTTACATTATAACAATCTGATCCACTATGGTAATCAATATTATTAAAACGCAAGACACGAAAAACTTAAAAACTACGAATAATAAGTATGGATATAATGACTTTCTAAAACTGGTAATTATGTGCCAAGCCACGTAAATATTAAATTTTATCTCGGATGTGGTATTGTGATACAATTGATTTTATCCTTTCGTCAGCCATGCGATATTTCCTCAATTTGGGAGGTGCGCTGTTTCCTGCCACTAGTTGTTCATAATATGTATCACGATTTTTCTGGACCTTCCGCAAACCATCAATGAACTTCCACGTTGTTGGATGATGTACTCCCAATTCCGTCTGTATACGGCGATGTGCAGCTTCAACATGATTGTTCGTGCGGTCTTGATCGTTTAATACTCTATCGTACAGATTCCAAGTTTCTGGCGGAAACAAAGGTCGCCGTCTCCCATTGCCACGTCTGTTAAGACGACCCATGTAATTATCCTCGAACCAGTCCAACAGAGGTTGTAATTCTTGAGGTAACTCTTGCCCAAGCTCTTCCACAAATCCGTCGAGATCGTCCAATGGTACGAAGACCAAAGAAATCACCATTTTTGCTTTTAAAGCAAATTCGGCATCGTTGTTATAGAGTGCCACAAATCCCATGTCAGTCAAATGTTTTTTCATATTCTTTGCTAAATGAAAGAAGCAACCTCTTATAGCAGTGTCAGGGAAGCATTCCGAAATTGCAGAAATTGCTGCCGACTCAAAATCGCAGCTGACTGAGTTGGGATGTAAGTTTGGTGATAAGTTCTTTATCGCTTCAAACATTTGCACGTAAGTTGCACGTTGCTTGTTAGGTAAAAGTGCATATAGAATGGGATGCACTCCTCCAAGTTTTTTTGCCATAATGACGTAGACTTGCGCAAACAATCTTGGTGCAATTGAAAAAGTTCCATCGACAAACCATGTTTGTGCCGATTGTAGGTATTGGATCCAAGTCTCTCTACCGAAGATTAAAATTCTGTTGTTGTCGTTACGGCCACTATCATGTAGTAAGAAATTTTCTTCCACTGCACCTTCAGAACGGTATACTTTGTAAGCATCCGGTATCACAAGATCTCCTAAAACAGCAGGATCCAGTGGTGCATTATGAATTTCATTTCTTTTTCGGCGAATTACTTTTCTTAACGCTGCAGTATTGGGAATAGCGGCTTGCCCAGCTTGTGATAAATTTCCTATACACTGGTTGATAACTTGAACCGTGTTTTCAACAGTTGATTCAGCACGACGTTTAATAGTTGTTATCACAGTTGCAACTTCCACACCAACTGACGAAGAGTCGTGAGAATGATCATTTAGTTGCTTTATGACTTCTCCGTTCTGGGTATGCAGTCTTGCTTTGCAGCGACCCATCTGATCACACCGCCAAAATTTGACACCAACGTTGCACTTGCTACGCTTATCAAAAATATACAAATGACCTTCGTAATTAAACTTTTCGCGGCCCCGTTGGCTCACAATTTCCGCTTCCATGACACTATCAAATATGCCTTAATCGCCAAGGAATGAGAATAAACTACCAAACTGTAATTTTGAGAAGGGTTCTTATATCCACTACAACCTAATTAATTTCATCAATACCTCATTAATGTTAGCATGTGATTAATAAAAATGTTGATGTCTTACTTTCTAGTTTCATTAATTATCATTTTGGATCAGAGGGATTTTTCAACTTGGTAATCAACAACCTGATTAGTCTCATCAATAACTCATTCGTATTAGCATGTGATTAAACAAAAATTTTGATGTCATACTTTCTAGTATCATTAATTATCATTGTGTATCAGAGGAATTCTTTAAACTTTGTACTAAATTTTCGATGCTATGTATAATCATTGCCATTATTTAGTTATACGCTTTTATACTGGTTAAGGGATTTTTGTTGTTGATGTAACCTTTTCAATGCCGAATTAATAAATAGATAGGACTTACTGCCCATACATTCTTTTATTTCGTTGCCTTGTCGTGTGGTTATGGCATAGTGGATGCAATAGCCAAGAAACCGACACTTTCGGCGATGAGTTGGGCGGCGATGAGTTGGCCGGCGATGACACGGCTCGGCGATGAACCGGCCGCGCTTAGTCAGCCGCGATGAGTCGGCGGCGATGACTTGTCCTAGACCGTTGCCTTCCGCCTGCTTCCATGTAATAATAAAGATTTGCTTCAAAACGCTGCCGTACATGTTGCAAGATTTCGGGGGTAATCCCTCGAAATTGTTGAGTTATACCATAGTGTATTCTATTCTTACACTATGGTTATACGTGCTCGCAACCCTTGTAATGTTCCGGGCGGAGTAGTATAAACTTTATTCTTTAAATATCCCCACAAGAAGTAATCTAGAGGACTTAAATCAGGGGAAAAAACCATTTCAAATGCGAATATCTCCGAAACGAATCAATAGAATTAAAAAATCAAAGCAGATTAGTAATCACGATTAAATTGGCTTTCAAATAATGTGCCATGTGCCATAGGATTCCATTTAAAATTTTAGGGGTTAAGCTCCCATACGTAGAGGGGTGAAGACTTGGGTTCGTGATTTGTATTCCAAAAGTTGTCCCCCTCGAATACAAAATTGACGTGTTCGAGGATTTTTCGAAATTTCTAAATTTAATACCCTAAAAGCCCTCTCTATACTTCTCGTTGGGCCACTCTGTATAAAATCCCACATAGAATATGCATTTATATAGTTCTGCTATGTGGCTTGAATCATTGAATAAAAAATTTTTTATTCAATGGTTGAATGCAGAAATTAAAACATCCAGCGTTAATGTTATCTTAAAAATTGCCATTGATAAATGTCTCTTCCATAAAAACCATAAGTTATAACAAAAATTAAATGTGATCAAGTTGGCACCCCCACTTTGCCGAAATCAAGTAAAAATATGCCTATAATTTAGGACTAATTAAAGACTAATTTGTACCCACAAAATTAGAACTTTTTACTCGCTTAATTCTGTCGGAAAACCTATTTTTAAAGTGGGGATGTCAACTTGACCTCAAGTTAGCACCCCTACTTTTCCCGATTGAAATTTGATTAGGTGTATCATTAACTATGAATTAAAAAACTAATTTGTACAAAAATCAAACCATTTATACATCATTAAACAAAAAAATTTTTTTTACTAAAATAGGGGAATTTTTCAGTATCAATAAAAACAAATGGAACGTATAAGTTAAAGACAAATTTGTACCCAAATAATTCTAATTTGTACCTCTTGGTTCCGGCGGATAACCGATTCTAAAGTAGGGGTGCCAACTTGAAATCAAGTTAGCACCCCCCACTTTTCCCGTTTGAAATTTTCTTACTTGCATCACTATGAATTACAAACTACCCAAGTTAGATTTTCGTTATTTAAACAATTTATACATTATTTAAACAATTTTTACTATAAAAAGGCAATTCTTTGAATTAATAAATAGAAATGCAACATCTAAATTAAGGACAAATTTCTATCCATAGCATTTTTGTTGTAAACAAATTATATTGTGAAAAAGTGGTCTGAGCCAGGGCGCATGTTGAGAGGGAAATCGAAATTGAAAGTATGTACCTACCCTGTGGTAAATTATTAACGATCCTCGTGAAAGTTTACAATGTTGTCACGCTATCTGTCTGTCTCTCTGTCCTTCTGTTTGCCTGTCTGATTTAGGTTGGGTTAGATTTTCATTGTTCAAACAATTTAATCTGTATACATTTATAAATATACAAATAATATTAACAGTTACTTAAAACAAGTTGTTAATCAGCATATGCATGATGGAAACGCATTTTTGGTAATGCAGATCAGTATTTCATTAGCAAAGTTTTAAATTATCGATTTCACGAGTAATCTAACTCAAAAAGTTAGAATAGACTAAAGTCTGCACATCTATACACTATAACAGAAAGCTTTCAGTGAAATTTAAAGTCTCTAGCAATTGTAATTGCTGAGATCTCAGCCGGACAGCCACCCAGCCAGCCATACCAAATATAATAGCGTATTTTTTTTCAAAAATGCGCTAATAATTAAGTTGTTATACTGGTAGCGCTATCTAAAGGTAAAGTTGTAGTACCTCCGAAAACCATATCGAAATTATTTTCATCAATTATCGATCTCACAAGTAATCTAACTCAAAATAGACTAGAGCCTGCACATCTACACTACATCAGAAAGCTTTTAGTGAAAATATGAAGTTTGTAGCTATTGCAATTGCTGCAGTCGGACAGCCAGCCAGCCATAACGAATATAATAGCGTGTTTTTTTCCAAAAATGAGAGGTGAAGGTGAGAGGTAAATATTATAAAGGGAAAGTACTGGGTCTCAACAACATTCTTCCGTGCGGAAAAGTTAAGTTTTAAAGAAACTCATTTTTATTTAGTATTTCTACAATTCGCCAGGATAATGCTGATCGTTGATGTGGGATGTAACACAGGCCCGTAGCAGGATATACCAGGGTATTTCTGATAATAATAATATTTATTTATAATAATATCATATTTTTTATTTTAGTTTCATTAGTCATATTTGAAGTAACGTTACTTAGCGTGTTTTAATCGCCTTTTTTCGCACGCTCAGGCGTGTTTTAAACAGCGATTCTGATGCAGGTATAATAAAACTAACAGATTGAGACTGCTTCCACACTTGCATCATCAAGGAGCACACTTAAAGCACATTTAAACTCTCAGAAAAATCACCAATGGATATATTTCTCCCAAACGTCCCAATCGCCCTCCAGAGATATTAGTAATTAGAACCAATCACGATAAGGGATCCAGGAGGACGACTAAGATTGGCAAAAACGAATTTCCTTTCGTTGACACCTTTCATTAGATTACCATGAAAGCTAAAATAAATTTCTAACCCCCATCCCACTTTCCCCGTCACCCCCTCATCTTAAAAAGGAGTCGCGGAGGAAAGTTGTAGTTTGTAAAAACCAACTCCCACGAGAGGAGACTTAATATTTCACTTCGAATCGGTGTTACAACTGACTCGAAACACAATTCGATTTGCTTATATAGCAACCGCCGGTCTTTATCGAAACTTCTCGAACGCTCCCGAATATTGTAGCATGTTCTCGAACAAACACAGTCATATTTCCCGGAACAAATGCGTCACATCCGCATTCGCTGTTTATCGCCCATGATTAATCTTTTATGACCACTCGATGTCTATCGAGATTTCTAGAATACCCATAAACAAAAATAATAACAATGATAGCACTTAATATTAAACCCATCATTATGAAGACATGATTTTTATACGCTATTTTTTCTGTTAGAAATTGTCTTGTCAACTTTATCGACCTTTGACATAAGAAACAACGAAGGTCATAATACAAATACCATCCAACTTGAAACTAATCGTTACCATTACTTACTTTATTTATTATTAGGAACATACTATTGGAAAGTTTAAGAATTCCTTTAAACTTAAGTTTAAAGTGTATGAACCATTCGGGAAGTAAGTAGTAGCTCTCTACCAGTGTGTAGAAAAAGAAGAATCATTGTAGTGGGAGGCCAAGCGAAGCCCTTACAAGAAGTTCTCCTTTTCGTATCTACAAGATGATAATTTTTGACCCCTTTTTGGAATACCTACGCCTAATAGAAATTGCATAATGTGGGTGGATAGTGGTCAGAAAAGCATTAGTAAAATTTTAAAAATAAACAATGTGTAACGATGTTAGGTCAGCGCCTTTCCCACAATCGCGTGTGAAACGCAAACGTATCGCTGAAAATGATTCATAAATAACAAATAAGAATTATGGAATGTTCCGTTGGGCAACTTATATCGTCCAATGATTAGATTATCCTTTCGAATTACGCCAAAATTATTAATGGCATTCGGATACATGGTGGAACTTCAAGGACGTTAGCAAATCAACTAGTGCCCTCGAAGGGTATAATTTTGGAATCGAACTCTCATTTCCCTTTAGCAACAAACTAAAGGCAAAGCACACCCACAATTTCCCCAATCCTGATGAAAGAGCAGGGGTATCACGGCACGTGGAAATCTCCACCGAAAATTACAAATCAATTTGTGTTTATGAAGCATTAACATTGACCTGCCCCATTGAAAGCCCTGGAACTGAATACGAAATTACAACGTATTTAATCATTATAATTTTGTATGAAGCTTTGGCATTTCCGTGTTTTATTTGTGTGTATATTTTTTTTAAATTTGATCTGGCATTACCCCTAGCAAATAAAGTCGAGGTAAGAAAAGTAGGTATTGCAAAAGCAGCCGAGGGATCGATTAGCATGAAATCTGGCGAGACATATACAAGTTTTAAAAAAATGCACTTATATTGATCAACTTAATTTGAAGGAGTTATTTCTAGACCGCTGGAGCAAATAGTTATGGTAAAGAACTGTTTGTTTCACACCTAAGCGATTAAAGCCTTGGTGGTGGCCACAATTTATCTATACTCCAATTTTTTTGGGAAAACACCCAAACAAACTGAATGTGCGGAAAGTTTATTTCACTGCTAATTAGAGATTATTCTTATTATTGTACTAGGGGTGTGTATTATTGTACTTTGGTCTATATTGTGCTCCCCGCTATTGTCTACCCTTCAAGAATTCATGTATGCTATATGTAATCCCACAGGTCGTATGATTTTTGCCCGTAGTATAATTATTGGTTTGCTTGTTTTCGTGAGCTTTGAGAATTTGCAGCGACAAGGTGTAGCGCTTTTGCAATTTGGTTGGCACTTGTTGCGTAATGTGAAATTGGTTAAAAGTCGGGACATCCGTTTGGTTGGTTTGCTGAAAACAGGTTCGGGATTGTCTGGATGCCGTTTGACAGGAAACTGACCTTTTTCTATATCATTGGGTGTAACTGGAAACACGCGATAATATTTTTTTTTTACTTACGAAGATTTCAACAAGTCGTACTTAGCTAGTTTTATTTGAATCATTCGTTTCTTACTGAAGGGTAAGGATTATTCCAAACGTGTGTCTGATTGTTTCGATGTTACATGTGAGGTGTATTTGTACGTGTTCTTGTTCTACACCAACAAAACACCTGCTCACCTAGCTCAAACAAAACATTATTGTTTAAACTTTTTATAATTTCTCCTCGTATACTTTGCCATATGGTACAAAGATAAATCCCAATATACACTCAACTTCAGAAAATGCCAAAGAAAATTAACACCTGACACAATTTTTGGAAACGAGAAAAAGAATCTGACATGAAAACTCTATCCTGATCATACGAAGGATTCGAATAAACCCTGGAATAAACACACAATTCACTCCAAAAATGTATTCCGAAACACATGAAATAAAGAAAACTCCTGAAAGAAAGAAAAGATTACAAAGCTTGTTGGAACAAATTACTCTGCACGCAGGCGTTCAATAAACAAAATAAGAAACTCTGTTTACGGTTTAATTATCCTACTAATTTAGACGCACAAAAGTTTGCGATAACAAGGCACACTTAACTTCAGACACAAACGCTGGCAGCTTCTGAATTTTGCTTTTCTTTAATACACAAATCCTTAACAGTACCCCTCACTTCCTTTTTCAACTTACCAGACTTTTCATAAAACGTACAGGGCTTTAAACTTTTCACACAATCCTAGTTAACCTGCTTCTACTGTGCAACATTATTATAGTATCACACTTTCCAACCGTCACGAACCAGCCAGCCGCGTTTTTCGTTAATGCCCAGTATTTAGCAAAACAGCACTTCTAGTGTAAAAATCTCCTTCCCCGGGATTGTCAAATTAAGTCGCTAATCACAATTTCCCCTGATAGGCGTTAGCCAACCAAATTAAATGAATTACAATGGCGATATTTAAACAGAGAATAGCACGAAATTACGAACAATTCTAAAAGGAGAAATAATGCTGAGGCACAAATTCAAATACAATAAACCAACTTTGAGCTTAATTCATAAATAATCACCCCGATTTTCACTTAATAAATTGAACATATTATACAAGTGGTGTTTAGACCGAAATAACGTCTAGAAAACGTTTTTTACACAATATTTTCCCCCTTAAATTGAACACAAAATCAAAATTACATCAATTCCCCATGGAATACAGAAACAAACCTATTGGAAATGTGCATTTTTGATTAATTTACCAACTGATCACTTTTTAATAGGTCGGGATTTGAACATGATCGCCTAAAACAATTCCCTGGTAAAATCTCGCATCCAACAAACAACAACAAATTGAAATGTTGTAATATACAGGGTTGCTGATTGTGCTTGAACCAGGCAAGTTGCGTATTTTTTTAGTAAAGATTCTCTTTTATTAAGCACTTCTTCCTTGCAAGCGAGTGTGTCTTCTGTGGTGCATGACATATTTTTTTTTTAATACTGGCAACTGAGTGGACCAGCCACCCTGTATAAATGCATGTAAGAATTCAACCGTTGCTTCATTTTAAATTACGTAAATATTAACTTTTTTATTTATCCAGATATTTTTTTGAAATTTTGATCACAGATGCTTCAGTTAAAGGCAAACATATCTCATATTGTAAACACTAGAGGCGTTGCGCATTCTGTGCAGTGCCAACCTCCTTATTTAGGAGGGTATTAGAGGATTCTAGTAAAGAACAACATATCACGTGTAGTAAAAATCGAAAACTACAAATGTCATCAGCAAAGGCAAACACATCGCACATAGTAAAAATTAATTGCGCGCATGCGCAGACTGTAAAATTCCGACTTTTTACTTCTGAAGATCTCTCTTTAAAGTATGAACCATAGACGCTTCTAGTAAAAAAAAACTTTATGCGGGTCACTCTGTAATTGTAAATAAATAAATAAATAAATAAAAAATATCAGTAAATAAATACTACTTTTTACTTGTTATTTGTTTAATTAATTATGCTTAAAGGGTGGACCAATCACTATAAATACATGAATATATGTACGCAACCCTTGTAGGTCAATTCTTCTATCGTCTTAATTAAAGGTTTGATTTCCCTCGTCCAATTGTTTAATTTTTCTGTGTATAATTACTGATTTCCTATGCTTGTGTGGCCAGTGTGTTTCCGTAGCTGTTCTCTACATTGGCTTATTAATCAGTTCCACTTTTCTTTTGCTTTCTATCTGGCCACTTCTGTTTTCATTAACGCCTTGTCGCCTTTTATACGTGCTCTGTGCCTGCATACTTTTTTTTATTGTATAGCATATGTTAAATTGACATTTTAACAGGTTTGAATCAGTAGGCTAATCCGTTCTTTACCGTAAGGGTAGATAAAGTGAAACAAATGACTGTGCATTCTAATGACATCTGTCAATCTTTTTCAAACGCACGATATAAAATGACGTTCAGAACATATGACAGTTCTGTTTCTATAGAAACCATTTATTCTCTCCCCTTAATTCCTGTCTATTTCAGGAGCCCTTCCCTACATTAGCGGTAGTATAGACTGTGTCCAAGATAATGTATCATGGGGATCGCCGAAACCATAGAAGATACGACGATGGTCAAATTAGAGAAAAGATGCACAAAAAAGAGTTTATTATCATGCTTTAAAGAACATTCCAATTACTTCCGAAGATATGCCAGGAAAACCGCCATCATCCCATCTGTGGTTTTGGACATCTCCTCCTTCTCTTATACATTAACCTTTCGACTTTTTTGATTGTTGGATTCTTGGTCCCCATATCAACCTTAATCTACTAAAAAGGTGTTGTCTCGAATTGTGCAAGATTGCTATTGATTTCGTACTATAGAAACAATCCCTGCCCGAAAGAATCCCAAAAATGTGGAAATGTGGAAACCCGGAAAAGTATGTCGAGTATTGTATGAGGAAAACTAAAATCAGAGTACTTATTACTTCCGAACTAACTTTCTCAGTTCGCACCTATGACGATAACTAACATCCTTTTAAATTGCAGATGGCGCCCATCACAGGGTATCATCAGGCTGTGAAACGCTACTAAACACAAGCCCAATAGACAAAAGCAGCATACACAACTGCGAAGACGACAAAGGTACCTTCAAAGTTAAGGAGTGCCGCGTCTGCAATACCGAGCTTTGCAATTCGGCCGACGCCAGAAAAGCGGCCCTCATCTTACTACAAATTTGTCTTCCAATCGCCTACTTGGCCAATAAAATGTTTTAGATCCACTTTGTTACGCCATTAACGAATTGAAAATAAAAACTGTTACTAGGAACGTTGACTTTTATTATTATTATTATGTAGACCCACCACCTGCCGATAGCGGCGAATATTGATCACCTACTTTGTCCTATTTTCTCAGCGTCGAAAAATAGAAATGTGTTTGTACACGTCGGTTCCCCAAAGTTACGAAGAAGCCTCTGATAACGATCAATAATTTCTGGCGCCAGATTTACTACAAGGGCGGCTTAATTTTCCGGTGTTAATTAGGGCGACTTTTGTAATACACCCCGTAGTATTCCAGTAACGAACGCATTCTTTTTTTGATTAATGACGTCGTGCGGGCATTTCGGATTTCTATATAAGCAAGCAAAATTAACGTCTGGAATGGGTGGTGGCGTCTCTGTGACGGCACCCTTAATACACGAGAATAACAAGGCAAGGCGTCGGTTGCCTATTCCAGAATCTCCACACAAACTACCGGAAAATAAGTTGTCTTCTGAATCTATTGGATATATTTAGATCGTAAAGCTATTAATATGTAATTGTCGCGTGCTGACGTAAGTACCCACAGATTCAAATTGCGAAAGGTCGCGCCCGCTCGATTTTGGCAAGGCTCGCAAGGGAAAATTGTTGAAAACCGCTGGCATCGTAAACAGGGAAAGGTCCATCAATAAAATGGGGAGTGCCAACTTGTACGATTGTATTGAAAGTAATTACGCGCATTATTTTATTATGCAAGCGTACCTTGTCGTCTGTGACTTTTTTTAGACGTTCAGCACGTTATGCAAAAAGGATGTGCTGGTATGACAAAAATAATTATTATTTCTTCCTGAAAGGCGGTACAACTCCTTTTTTGTATATTATTAGAAATCGGTTATATTGCATAATTGTACGAGTTTTCTACGCTTGTCAACTGTCAATTAGATTTATTTCATGTCGTTGCCTTGAGAAAATAATTTAGAAATTTTATAGGACAACTTGCATTTTTTTTATCCAACAGTAGTTAAGCATAACACAATGGAAAAATAGGCATACTTTTTCTCGTACCCCCAAAAGTACAGATGGAGTTGTTGGCCTAACTTGCAGCAAAGAAAATAAATTTTTCTTGCACCCATTTATATCTGGATGAAGATTCTCATAAAGATGAGAACGAGAAAGCAAATTACTGACCACGAAAAAAAAATGACTATTAAAAAAATAGATATCGAGACGGAGAGCAAGGAAAATGGAAGCAACAGAAATCTTTTTTAAAGCAATATGATGTTCAATTATCCTAATAATAACGAGGGGTAAACCGAGGGGAAAACCACTGTAGAATTCTGGTCTACAACCTCTTGGAATTGAAGAAATTCTTATGGAATTCATGGAACTCTGAAATTCATTTGGAATTTTAAGCGTTTTTGTGATTTACTTTTTGTTAATTTTTAAATAACAATATTGCCAAAGCCCTGCGCTCTTCAAGAAGAAGAAAGTGAAGCAAGTCTTCAATTTTCATTATTGACTTCTAAAAAAAACAAAAAAATGAGTCAATTTTGATGAAATTTTTTAGGTAATCAACGTAAATCCGCGTTACTTCAGACAAAATGACGTCTGGGAAGTTCCCCTGAGCGGCTGGGGAGCGTGCTCGAGGAGGTGCGCGCTCGCTTAAAAATTCACGGTTCTGAAAAAATTGGACGTGCGGCGCTAGGCCGCCACCCGAGGGAGGTATTTCGGGGGGCAGCTTCCACGTAATGGAGAAAATTCCTCCGACCAATGGGGGCGGCGAAAAAATCGAAAAAGAATTTGAAATTCGAGAATCTCGAAAGGCGAGGGGCGAATAGCGCGGCCGCATGATTTCGGCATAACAGACCTGCTCGCAAAAAATTGAGAAAAGCGCTAAAGCAGGTTTCGGGGGGTTTCGGGAACGTTAGGAATCAATTTGAACGTAAATATCGTATTAAAATTATTGCTTTGCCTTTAAAGGCAAAATAACCGGGCAAATAACTACGAGGGTTATTGTCTTCCGGGGTTAATGGAGGGTTCTTTTGTCCCGGGGATCTTTTTTTAGCCAAAACAGGATCTACACGTAGTCGGAGAAAGTATTAATATCAAAAACTTCCACAGAAAAAACGGAGCTGTAATAGTTAAATGAACCTCAAGCAAAGGTAATAAATTACAATTCGATTGTATCGAAAACCAGTATGTAATCAAACGTTAATCTAGCAGTAGATGAAAATGAAAAAAAATTACCTTTGAACATCCGGTCGAAACCTTGTGAGCTCAGAAGGGCGCGTTCTGCAAATCTGTAACAGACAACAACACAACAAACAAGTAATAGGGGTAGTGAATTGCGCTGCACATAAGATATTGCGAGATAGCAATTTCTAACATCTGACACAAAGGCAATCGGATACTAAAAACTGTAATTAAATCTCAAAAAGAATCAATGATTCTAATGTCTTTACACTAGCGAAAGCAAAATTTTGATCGAGCACGTTTTTCTCGTACAATATGAAGTATGGAAGCATAAGCGGGACATTAAATTCAAGAAAAATACTTTACAATACACAACACTGTAAATAAATTAGTATGAGTAAAACAAATAACGTGACTAAAACATATAAATGTCGGCTTCCGACAAAGCCTCGGTGACTTCAAAACTAACTCAGAATCGGATGTCGATAATAGTAAGGCATTCTTTGGTAACGACAAGGCAAAGTACGTAGTATGAGGTATAACGGAGCGATTTACAAGAGTAATGTTTTACGAGTTTTCGCAAATATCGCAGTGTAAGTCAACGAACTTCATGTAATTAGGACACAGGTAATTGTGGTATGACGTGATTAAATACACTCGAATCTGCCGGTAAGGTAGAAACTTACCTATAGCGTCGTTCGCCGCTGTTAAGCTTGCTAAAATGGCGGGTCCAAATAAATATGCCAAATCATCCACGTACTGCGTGGTCTAAGTAAATCAACGTAAAAGGTAATCCAAAAGAAATGAAGATGAATAACTTTGACTGAAAGTAAAAAATGCTCTTTACTATTCATATGGATACCAATGTGTTGACTTATGTATCATTTCGTTTTGTAAGAAGATGAAGGTTTGGATAGTCGGATTAACACCCAATAACTAATAATACATTAAATAATGAATAAAGAAATGAAGATAAAGATTAAGATGAATGTCAAGATGCAAATTAAAATAGAGGCCAAGATCAAGATAAAATTTAGACCAATATCAGGAAAGATCTAAATGAAGATCGAGATTTTTAACTATAAGATTAAGATGCCGATTAAGATGAAAAGATCACAAAATGAAGATACATATGTAAAGCTAGTGGATTCAGATGAAGATAAAGCAGTAGATCGAGATAAATGTCGAAATAAGATCTATAAAACTGCAACATAAGAATGAAAATGACTAAAGATACAGATTACTATGAAAACAAAAGTCAAGATTAAAACTAGACAATGGGTGGACAAAAAGAAAAGACAGATCAAGATGAAGATCAATGTGAAAATAACATGGGAATTACGTCGACGATTAAAATGTATATTAGGGACTTAGGGTGAAGGAGACAACAACAAAAAAGACGAGGAATGTTCCAAAGGAGGATCAAGGTGTAGATAAAGATCATAATAAAAGCCAAGGTGAAGATCAAAGTTAAGGTCATAAAAAAGATCGAAGCGAAAATCAAGAAAATTATGGAAATTAGCGCAGTTTTTGTGTATTAACAGTAAAATTAAGATGCAGTTCAGGGTGAAGGGAAAGGATCAGTTGCGGATCAAGAGAAATGCTGATGATAAAGATGAAAATCGTGTCAAAAAAAAATCGAGCTGAGGATGGGAGAAGATGAGATCATGATAAAGATCAACACGAAAATTAACGTACAGGATGAGATACCGATGGTAACTGAGATGAAGATCGAGATAAAGACTAATTTTCTGACGAGAAGAAAAATTATAATCAAGAAGTTAAACCAAGATGCGGTTTCAGATGAAGGTCCAGCTCAATATCAAGATTGAGATAATAAGATGAAGATTAAGATGCACAGAAAAAAAGGTCAAAGTGAAGATCAAAATTAAAATCACGACAACTGTCATGATAAAGAAAGGTCAGATCTAGAAGAAGGCGATAAACATTAATAACATAAACATAAAGTGAAGACGTACGGAACAAATAAATCTAAAGATAACAATAAGATCAAGTTGAAAGTTAAAAATCATGGTGAATCAATACCAAAATCAAGATTCGATCAAGGGGAAGATGAACATATAGACCACGATGAAGAGCAAATTAAAGATCAGGGTGAAGATAAAGAAAGGTCAAATTTATACCAGATGGAGGTGAAGCTCCAAATCAAGATCGAGAGAAGATAATATGGATTAAGATGACATTTTACGATACAGACAAAGATGAAAATCCAGATCAAAATGCAATAAAGGTGAAGATCAACGCTAAAATCACGATCAAGGTCAAGATGAATGTCGCGCTGCAAATCAAAATGGAAGCGATGAAGATCAACATAAAGTTAAGATGAAAGAGGATTCGATCAAGATGAAGATCAACGCAAAGTGGAATATAAAGATGTAGATCGAGATTAATTCTCTTTGTGAAGATGGAAGATGCCAGATCAAGAAGATAATTAGAATGAAGGAAAATACATATGCAGAATCCAGATGTTAATAAAGATGACTATCAATATAAATATGAAGATGCGAAATCAAAATTGAGGAAGAAGATAAATGTGAAGAACGAAATGAATTCGGAATGGAATTTGGGCTATACTACATTACTACAAAAAAATTAGCCATACATTTTTAACTTCCTGCAGTTCCTAATTTAGAGTGGCGAGGTTCGCCCTCCCGAATTAATTGTTTCTTCTGAAAATCAAGCTCCCCAACCATCTGGTGAAATTCTGGATTAAATAAATCAAGCATTCCAATTGAGCTTATGCATATACAGCCCAGAGTACGTTAATTTTGTTTTGATAGAAACCAACATAATTTCTAATGTTGGCTAGTTACCATAGGTCATAGTGTTAAATTATGCTTAATTACTTTCAATTTAATTGCAACTCTTATCAACCGGCATGTTCACATCAAAAAGTTGACCTCTAAAATGAATTTAAAAAAAAGTCTAATTAGTGAAGTCATATGTTTAGACTTGCTAATTATCTGCCGTTTTGAAAAATAAACTTACGTAATTTTAATTTTTGGATCTATCCAGGAATATTCCTTGTGGAATAGTCCACTACTTTCTAGCAAAGACTTAAAGGCTATAAACTCCCAGCTTCCCAGCTGCAGGTATTTTTTGTATGATTTTCCTGGAACAGTACACAACGCCTAAGAATTTTGGAATGAAGCAGAGACGAAATCAATTTTTGAAATTTTTTCTATTCAGATAATGCACGATTTCGATTATCTACATTGTGCAAGTGGTATTTTTATTACACATTACCGCAAGTATACTCATATTATGATAACTTCAATAAAATTTCAAGGCTAAGCATTTCAAGTGGAATGATTCATTAGGCGATGTATGTAGTGTTGTATTTTTAAACAACTTACTCCCCATTAAGAGAGAGCTAATAATGGTAATTCCAACTGGAATGAATTATAAATATACGTTTCTCTTTCTGTATCATCTCAGAATGCGTTTCGATCAGTCATTGTTAGTTAATTTTATTTATTAGTTAGCTCCCAATAGCGGGTTTGTTGGTTTATAATAAATTCTCCGGTGTACGGTCTAAGAAAATAGAATTGGACCGAAAATTCCACAAATTTCTACTAATCTCTTTTCGGTTATTTTTGTTTTTTTTTGTCACAGTTGAAAGGGAATTGGCGTAGAAAAGTGGGGGACGTTATTAGTTACGGAATTACATTTCTGATAATTTCTGATAGTTACGCCACTAATATAAAATGCAGACACGTAAATAATTGCAAGAATTGATTAGTAACTTTCTGAGAGTAGTCCCACGTGATTTTCCTTAATTGGTAGTAGGTTGTGCATGTTGTCCATGAGATTAGACTATTAGAACGAATCATATTTGAATTTTCCTTCACACCATTCCCATCATTTATTCCTTGGGATACATACCTTAAGTTTCGATTTTATTTTAAAATCCTTATCGGAATTTAAAATGTAAGATAGGAGTAGTTTCACCACTTTGGTAGCGTTATCTGATGAATGAATGCAATTGCGAATATAAGCAAACCGGCTTCAAATTCGCGAAAATAATACTCGAGATCGTGCTTGTGCACAGGAGTAATAGGCCAATGTTCCGCTGTGTTCCTATTAATTTTACCTAATTTATTCACCAGGGTTTGCTGCGAAAAAATGCACTGATTTTAAAGTCCCTGCCGTATGCCGTTGTATACAAAATTTTATGTATAGCACAAGGCGCTGTCTTCACTCAACTTTCACGCTTTAACTATAACCGTTGTTATTAGCAGTGCGTGTAACGAAGCACCCGTTTTTCGGCCTGAAATTCAAGCCCGAAGTTATGACCACACCATATATTTGTGGAGTCAACCAGCTTTGCTGAGCACCCGGTATCTAGAAGCGTTTTAAGTTGAGTGCTTTGTTACTAAGTAGTAGAAATCGAACCATGAGGGTCTTTCTTGAAACACGCCTAAAAATGCCGACCGGGAAATAATTGTTGATTATTCTATTTGATTCGGGCTCACCCTGGTAGCTTCACTAAGAATTTAATTTTAGCGTACCTCACGTAGTAGGTGATTGTTTGCGAAAATTAGCTTAGAATCCAATTTTTAACGCACCCAAAGTAGCACGTTTCGACCCGAGAAATGAAGCTTATAATGCCCACTCCACTTCCTTCTATATTTAAATTTCTCCCGGTGGAAGTTCTGAGACAGGCCTCGTTTCTGAATACTAGGGTACGTTTATAACCGAATAGTAAAGCTGCATTTTTGTCACGTGCTCGATTTTAAAGAGAACTTTCAGGTTCGAAGAAATCGTGACAACCGCGCTCGCTTCCCCCAATACGGTTTTGGTTATCGCCAGACATACTTTTGTTCATGTTCGCGAAGTAGTGGTGTATGTACAGATTGTCATGAAGGATATATTACAGGTATATTTTTGGAATAGGTTTAGGTCACTGAATTTGTGTATAATATAATATAATATGAGTACAAAAAAATATAAACATATAATGCACATATCAAATGTTTTTTTTGATAATATTGCTCTTGGCTAAAGCAACCGCTATTGTGTCATATTGAAAAACATTATTTACAACGGATCACTATCGCTATTAAGCGCAAAAGTTGTTGTCTTGTAGTGTCTTTAATAAATAATAACGAATTTTAGCGCTTTTGGGACCTATTGCTTTCGTCCGTGTGGTGCAATTCAGTTGAAGCTAGACTGCGGTACTAAGGGTCCCTGGTTCGAATCCGGGTGTGGGCATGGATATTTGTACATGTTTTGTGGATTGGGTTGGTAGAGCAGCCTTGGTTGAAACCCCGCTCACTCAAAAATGAAGGCAAAATAAATAAAGTCATTTAAATAGGTCAGTCTAAAAACACCGAAAGAAATCGATATGTCCAAAAAGCCTATAAAAGTGCTTACATTGCTCTAGTAAGAACCTAAATACCACGAGAAACGGAGTCTTAAATGCTCCGATGCTAGGCTAGCGTAGACAGTTTTGAAAATGCTCTAAAAACGGACTGTAAGGCTTTGTAAAGGCCCTGAAATACTCTACAAAGGGTCTAAGAATTTATTGATAACCTAAACACCTTTAAAATCGACTGAAAGAGCCATAATGTTATAAAGTTCTAAAAAAAGTGTACTCTTTAATAAGGTGGAAATAAAATAGTGATTTCCATTAAAAAAAGCTCCCCCTAACCATGCAGGAAGGAGTACGCCACTGACAACAAATTTAAAGCACTTAGATTGGTAGAAAACGTTTTACAATTTTGGATACCATAAAAAGATTTTTAAAAAAGGTAAAGGCAGCTTTAGAACTATTTGGAAAAGGTCTAGAAGGCCCTTAAATGACTTTTGCTTTAAAATGCACACTGCAATGCAGATAAAGGTGTATGGATTTAACATAAATATCACAATACATCAAAATTTAGGAAACTTTACGCTCTTTTAGAAAACTCCAAAATATAAAGTGTAGTCTGTATGTATGAGAATGAGTGGAGTTGAGGTAGAATGGAAGGTGGTAAACCGTCACTTTTACCAAAATTGTATATTGCAGCCATACACCCCAAAGTACAAAAAAATCCCAAACACTCTGTACAAAAACTGTGTATCGCAAAGCTCTAAATGAAAAAGTGCTCTATGAAAAATTTGGCCAAAATCAATAATAAGAAATTAAAAAAATCGACTCAGAAATTAAAGTACTCGGCCCCAAAGGAGCCTCGTACTTCAATACTTTCTCGTCAGTAATGTGTAATTTTCCTGACTTTTATGTAAGTAACTATTAAAATGTTTTGAAAATATGTAGTTATTTAATATTGTCTTTGACATATTTATTTCCTGGTAATTAATTCTTGTAAATCTTTTTGATGTTTAAATGTAAGCCCGCATATCATAATAATATGAAAGGCGGCGGCGCTCGTCGAGTAAAGGGAAATTAGAGGCTTGACTAATATGTCTCCTTGTAGAATTAAATTGATTTTTACATGTATAACGGAAGGGCGTGTACCGCCACGGTTTCGTTTACTGAAACAGAAAGATAACAGTCTTCAACATCCGAAATGTACTAAGCAGAATCGCCATGGTTGGTTAACTCAGGATTGCAGACCTTTTCCAGTCCAAAGACGCCGGTTTGCCTAATTTCGACGTTGAACAATGGAATGGCCCCGTTTAGTGGACCTTGAACTAGTGTACACAAATCCCATTTAAAAATCAAGGTAGGCCAGAGTACCAAACTCGAAAAAAGCGATTATGTAACTTTTGCTTCTGCAGGAATCGGGAACGAAGATGCCTGAGGGAAAAAGTCGTTACTCGCATTCCAACCGCGGCGGTTTGAATTAATTGAACCATGACACGGGTACCCGTTACCAAAATGAGTCATCAATCCTTCTACATCGCTGTTGTTATAAACGTACCTACCTACAACTAAAAGTGCCGGCGTTTTGTGCGTACCAATTTTACATGGCTACCGTCCTTTATCTGGTTACCATTTTTGTGTGCATTCAAATCGGTAAGTACATTCGAAAATCATCATTATTATTATTGACTTACTGGTAAATTACCGTCAATCAGTTACTAACTCAAGGACTTTTCTACCTACTGCGTTTGGAAGGAAATTTTGATAGTTTCCCCGGCTCACCTGACATGACGCGTTCTATCTACATACCTACAAATTCTAAGCAAAGACGATGGCACACCTAGTCGCCATTTTTATTAATTATACAGTTTTGACGTCACGAAATTTAATTTAGTCTGGCTGTTGCTCCATTTAGCCTAATTGAATGACATCTGCATTCGTAGCCGTAGCGTAGCTTTATAATTGAATGCCGCCACATTTCTTAATTATTGTAATGTTCCTCTGGACTGTAAAAGTAGATCGATAATGCCTTAATGAAACTAAAACGCAAACTTACACGTGAATTATTGTCCCCACTTATCACGCAACCCCCTTTGCAGAAAGAATCGTTCCTTCTTACGACCATCCATCCACTCAACTAACCCCCATTAACCTCTCTCCCCGTTGCGGAGATCACAAGGGTGAGCCACGCATTTGAACCACCCTGTACACGGTATTCAATAGTGCGATTCCTCAGTAATTCTGGCAGTTTGTCTTGCCTCCCTTCTTATGTAGTAGTTCTAGTTGTTCTTTTATCCATTAATTTGTATATAATATTTGTCTTTCTAGTAACCTCCTTCCATACTTGATTATTTCGGCTGTTGTTGTCATTTCCTCTTATTTCTTTTTAAATTCTTCGTTATTTCTTTTCGTTTAGGCGGCATATTTATTGTTTTATCTTGGGGATTCTATCTGGTTTCTACTTTGTTTTGATAGAATTCCTTTTTCTCCACTTATTGTGTTCCCTAGGCCTTAGATTATCTTGAACAAAAGTGATCTTTTGCTGATATCCTCTTTTTTCGTTTGCGACCCTTTGGTTTCTGGTTTTATTGATTTGGTGGTTCCCTGTATATCTTTCAATTTGTCTCCATGTACTTCCTCTTTTCACTTCTAATCCTAGTTTACTTTTTCTTCTATCTTCATTTACGAATCGCTATCAAATTACTCTGTTCTTCCCAGGGGCGGTTTTATACATCCACTCAGGGGGGGGGGGGCAAAATAAAAAAAGCTACAGAATTGCAGATGCAGAGGTGCGCGGGAATTTTTTTTGAGTAGCTTTGACCCCATTTCAGCTGTTTTTTTTGTTAAACTATCTATTGCCGCATTAATTTCCGAATACTAACAAAGACAGAAAAAATACGAGAGGCGATAATGATAGTGCTAAAGTACAGCCGTGAGTCGCAGTCTGGACAATACACGATTGCGCCCCCGCCGGCATTATTTTGTGTACCTATTTTATTCAATTTTACTTTTCCGTCAGGTGGTTGGTGGTTAGGTCTATTTAATTCGATTATTATGTAAACCTAATGAAATAAAAAGCAATTGAGCAGTATGTTTAGGGGGGGGGGGGCGACCGCCCCTGTCGCCCCCCCCAAACCGCCCCTGGTTATTCCTTTCTTTACTATTTTGTTACATTTGTTTGCTGCGTTGTTTAATAGTTGTTTAATCCTTCTATTTTCCCTTCTAAGTGAAATTTATGTTTCTCTTTCAACTATTTGTTTGTATCTTTCTTGTTGTTCTTTTGTTATTAGTCTTATTATTTTGTCCATCTTCTGTTTCTTGTTCTTTATTTTTATTTTCATGGATTGGATGAAGTCATTGTTTCTCCAATCGTGTAATTCTAATGAAAGGCCTTATCGAAAGCAATTGGTTTATGCAAACTATCGCTTTCCTTCGTGACTCCTTTTCAAGATCAGTGGGTGAGGACGCTTCCTTGACCCCTTATCGTGATTGGTTATAATTTCTCATGTCTCAAGAGCGGAGTGTCGGTGGAGGGTACTTACTACAGACGATTTGAACTTCTGGACAAAATATATCCATTGGTTATGACTTTAAGAGCGAATATCCCGAATACGGTGTATCGGAGATTACTCACAAAGGCGAAATGAAACGCATATCTCGAAAATGAGGTGTCGGGAGAGGGTACTTATCAAGGGCAAGTGGAATGTCTGGACGAGACACATCTACTGATGATGTCAATACTTTACGTGCAAATATCTGCCGAACAGAGTGTCAGAGGAGGATACTCTAAAAGGGCAGTTGGAACGTCTAGACGAGAAAATGGAGTGTCGAAGAAGTTACCTACAGAGAATTTCTGTAAGGGCTTGCATTTTGAAAGTGTTACCGACCAGATGTACAGGTTTTTATGTAAAGAGCTCCCCCCCCCCTTCCGTAGTCATCTACCAAGAAGGTAAACATCGATAAATATTGCATGCCTATAACCCAATTGTTTACTGAACTATTTCGGTTTAAAAAAATGCGTTTTATCCGGAGATGACTCGTTATTTCTTTCTTACTTTTCGGTTTTATGTCTCGCATGGGCTTGATATAGACCATATCCTTTTTCATTACCTGGTCCTTCTTTATCCTCTTCTACCTATCGTTGGTAATTGGTTTTTTGACTCGGGCCTTTTCTATTCCACGTTAATCATCCATACTTTCCTTAGACCCCATTTTGAGGTCTTCTCTTTTCTTGTGCGATTCTTCTGGATCTTGGATCTTTTTTGTTGTATAATTATTTGTGGAAATCTTCGTTTCTTTATTAACGAGCGACTCTCGTTTATGATTTTGGACTTTCTGTCCGTCCGTCTGCCCGTCTGTGTATATCATAAATCGCGAACGGTTTCCAATATTCCAATTCTGTTTGCAGGAATAGGTATAGGCAATGGTCATTGACTAAGGGACCAAATGATTAAATTTTGGTCAGTTGGATTATCTGTCCGTCCGTTTGTGTTTGTTGCTCGTTGCCTATGTCGGTTTGAATAGTTTATTATCCCTCCTTTTTTTCTTATTTTGCATTATTTTACTCTTTTCTTCTTGGTCCTCCATCAGACAGGTGTTTATCATTAACTTGCGGGATCTTTTATTTTTACTTCTATCTCTAAGTGCTTCTTAATAAAATTACGTGTATCTTATCTTCCTTTGGCACTTATGTGTGGATTCCATTTACTACTACTGTTTTTCTGCTCTCTTGTTTCCTTTAAGTACTTTTAATTTTTTCTTTATTTGTGTATTTTCCTGTGTTAAGTGGATGTTATGTTTCATTAGTTCTCTATTTTCTGCGAAAAGTAGTTGGTTCGTCCTTCGATTCTCTCCTATTTCTTTGGCATTGTATGTTAGTCATCTCTAGCAATATATCCATTTTCTCTTTTCTCTTTCATATTTCAATTTTCATTTTTGAGCCAGTGCCCCTAAATTGAGAGAAGTACAATGGGGAACCTGAAGCAAATTTGAAGAGAATTTAAGGACGATTTTTAATGGGATATTTGCAAAAACGTTGACAGTAACTGCAGGGGAATTTAGTGGAATTTTGGAAGAGTTTTTGAGGCAATTGAGTGATATTTCACTACATGAGGGCAACATTAGGGGAAAGTACAAATTGGGAGAATTTTTACCTTTTAATGAATTCACTACGCAGACAACTACTTTGCGTCCTACGTCCCTACTTACGCCGAAAAGAACGCGACATTCTTGACAGCGATGAAACTCGTGCGTTAATAAAATTTTCCCCTAATACAACTCCTTATCGCAAACGACCAGATGTGTCTTCCTTCTAATACCTCATCTAAATTCAATATCTAAAACTACGCAATTACAAAATTTCTATAAAGAATAAATAACACTGAGATACAAATTTAAATAAAACGACCCAACTGTGTGCTTATTTCGTAAATAATCCCCCATATCTACTTGAATAAATTGAAGTGTGTAGGTAACGTCTGCATGACGTTGTTTACACAACAATATTATACATAATAATATGTTAAGTAATTACAGGATAATTGCAATCGTGTAAAGAATCATTATTTTATGGATTTCTTTCGGCATTTGGGGGAAGATGGGTCGTCGATTATTTGATCCACCCTATCTTCTTCAGGGGGGAAGATCGACTATTTGTTTCTCTTCTAGTTTGATCATTTTTTCAATGGAATATTGGAATTCAAACATGCGTGACCTTTGCAATAATTGATGCAAATAGTGATGCATTTTATTTCTGTTTTCCCACATGAACAACCCGTTTTGCATCCTGTTTTACCGGTGCACGGTTCCTCAGTTCTTGTGGTGCTGATGGATTCGTCGTAACGATAGGAGTTAAGCCGTTGGTATTAGTTTTCCACCCCCGCCTCATTGAATGTAGCACGTTATTCCACCATACCTGCACCTGTAAATTATCGCGGAAACTGTTCATCCTCGGCAAGGGTTAGTTTCTTCCTGAGCTCTTTTATAGTGTGCGGGTAGGGATGACTGGGTACAAATGCAGAATCCTGATTCTGAGTCTCTTCAAATGTAACTCTCATTTCCCATTTCTTTCAACAGCGATAAATTGCCGCAGAATAGCAACTGCTAATTGAAACCAATGGTTTATTTGGAGAATTCAAATTTAATGCCTATGATTTTCTGAGATCTTTGGAAAGAGTAATAAATATGCTGTACGACAACATTAAAGATAAATATGGTTGATGTACAACAAACATGGAGAAAGTCGTTATTTTTAGATATTTAGACCACATGAAATCTAGCATGCCGTGTGCTGTCATTGTGCCCGGTCTGAAAAGACCTACATCAACTTGTTTAATATTCCATATTGAAGATTTAGTTTTGCGCACGGCATAGTAGATTTCCTAACTTTTCTAAATATGGAAGCATGAATTTCTTCATCAAAGAAACATAGGCATTACATTTGAAACACAAAAGTAGTATCCATTTCCGGTTCAACCGAAAGTGGCACCGGAAGTTGCAATATGCCATCGGGTATATCGTGTTGATGCATACAAAATTATATTTGACCATTTTTTTCAAATCCCACCAAATAGAAGATGAATGGAGGTGACCCTATAATTATCTCGAGCACACTGTACATTAGCTTTCGAAACGAGAATTAAACGACATAAAGCACTTCTGACGTGTTGATGTTTCTCTGAACATGTTCTATTTGAAATTGTTTGTTGTTGTTTACCTTGCCATCAACTGAAAGATTTCGTTTTTTTGTTTATAAACTCCTTCCCACGACCTCAACGAACTCATTAGCATTTGACGTCTTCCAGGAGTAGTTTTTTGGTGGTTCGGTGATTTAATATTTAACAAATTATGAAGCTTGACGCGTAATATAAGTTTAATCCCAGAATCTGTACTTTTTGGAAGTCTATGCCATGAAAATCTTAGACCCACCCCAATTCTTCGAAAGGGGATGTTTCCTATGGAACCTAACATTCCGCACATTTACTGACGCAATGTTGGTGTATTTTAAATGCAAAAACTAGCTACTTAAGTATAAGTGTGTGAAAACATGACGCTTTAATTAGGAAAAATAATTAGATGTATAAACAAAAACATTTGCAGGTAAACATTTTCAAGGCTCTCTAAATTTAAAATAAATCTATGGTAAATAACACACAAAGAACGCATAGGAGGACGTTAAACTACTGCACTTGCATTGCGAAAAGATTGATCAACGTATCGGTCACATTTGCAATAAATTAATATCGTCCTTGAAAGCACTAATTTGAGAGCTGGTCAGGGGCTTTGGTTTACAACTTATAACTCGATGTAACTGACTGTACAGAAATGAATATGTTGCTTCTTTAACACTTAGAAAATTACCAATTTCTATTTGTATACAAAATGTAGCGAGCAAGTTAAAGCATATAAATGAACCAAAGAGTGTGACCTTGGATACCTCTGAATGTCATTTGTAAGTCAAAGAACATTAATTCCATTCAAAACTGAAACCGAATGTTGGGCGCTGAACAGAAAGGTGGAAGGCCCTACCGAAACAAACTGGCCCAGCAACTTACAAACCTATCATCGAATGGCACTACCCCCACCAAGGTTAATAAGAAGAATGGATGGATAAGATTAGGCAGTTCCACCCCTGGCCAACCCTAGGGCCAGCCTCTAGAGAAAGGGTTATTCAAAACATGTAGCTGGTGCAATCTTCAAAAATCTATGAAAACGTCACTAAATTGTCATAAGGATTTTCGTTGCATTGGATTTTTGAAGCTTACAAAGGTACAAGGGATACTTACAGCTATCTGAAGGCTAGGATTCCGCCATGTCTACAACATCCGGTAACCGTTCTGAAGGTTCCCTCTTTAAATACTTCAATACTTACCCAGTCATTTGGATTTTTAAGACCTCTGTAGTACCACAAATTAGCTGGTATTTAAGTTGCCAAAAGCTGTAGGTATCTTCTGAAACATTTGGCGCTTTGTCCATACAAACTTTACAAATTCAGGGTTCCTGGAACTTTCACTGTTAGTTTTTATTAACGCCCGAAGACTATAGGGTCGACGGGTTCTTTTAGCTTATTAAACCCTCGAAGTTTCGAAAAACCTTTGGAACATTTCAGGTTCCTGGTGTTTTTTTGGGAAATTTAACTATCAAGACAAAAGGCACTGCTGGAATCGTTTAGGTTTAACAAGCTCTAAAATACGTTGAGTATCTATCTAAAATTTCTGAGATTAACCTGGAAAACCTCTAGAGTCCTCTTTATTTTATGTGTTAACTTGGGTTGGAAGTTTGTAGAGTACTTTGCAGGTTTCCAGTTTTGTAGTTGTTCTTTCATGGCGCCTCAATGTCTATCGAGATTTCTAGAATATTCGCTACAATATTGGTAGAAGGGGCCTTTTAGGAATCACTCTAGAAACGTCTTAATAATATTTTTAGATATTTTTAGGACCCTAATGTAATAAGACTGTGTTTAAGATCATGTTAAAACCTCTATAACGCATTTTTTTAAGAATTAAAGAAAAAAGGACTCATTTCTGTGGTTTTAAGCTACTTTGTTAGAGCAGATAGCCTATACTAGCTTGATAGTGTCCCAGACGGCCATCAAACTTTGTTGTCTTAAGGAGGCGGTGGGGCTCTCCACGTATTATTTTCTGTGATGCCGTCTTTGAAAGTAATACGGGTATAACTTTTACATGTGACAACCAATTGGTCTCAGATTTTGCATACGCATGCCAAGTAAAACTATTGAGGCTTTGAGGTGGACACTATTGTAAGGAAACCTCTCTTGACTCCCCCCCCCCCCCCCCCCCCCCCCCCCCTCACGTTTATAACTCGATGCAACTCAATCCACATTTACTTTTTTCCCTCACGATGGCAGCAGCACAAAATGCCTTGAATTCGAACCTTTCCGAATAGCAAAGTTTTAAAATCTCTTCAAAATCTCTTCAAAATCTCTTCAAAATCTCTTCAAAATCTCTTCAAAATCTCTTCAAAATCTCTTCAAAATCTCTTCAAAATCTCTTCAAAATATCTTCAAAATCTCTTCTAATCTCCTTCAAAATCTCTTCAAAATCTCTTCAAAATCTCTTCAAAATCTCTTCAAAATCTCTTCAAAATCTCTTCAAAATCTCTTCAAAATCTCTTCAAAAAAATCTCTTTAAAAATCTTCAAAATCTCTTCAAAATCTCTTCAAAATCTCTTCAAAATCTCTTCAAAATCTCTTCAAAATCTCTTCAAAATCTCTTCAAAATCTCTTCTCTTCAAAATCTCTTCAAAATCTCTTCAAAATCTCTTCAAAATCTCTTCAAAATCTCTTCAAAATCTCTTCAAAATCTCTTCAAAATCTCTTCAAAATCTCTTCAAAATCTCTTCAAAATCTCTTCAAAATATCTTCAAAATCTCTTCTAATCTCCTTCAAAATCTCCTTCAAAATCTCTTCAAAATCTCTTCAAAATCTCTTCAAAATCTCTTCAAAATCTCTTCAAAATCTCTTCAAAATCTCTTCAAAATCTCTTCAAAATCTCTTCAAAATCTCTTCAAAATCTTTTCAAAATCTCTTCAAAATCTCTTCAAAATCTCTTTAAAATCTCTTCAAAATCTCTTCAAAATCTCTTCAAAATCTCTTCAAAATCTCTTCAAAATATCTTCAAAATCTCTTCAAAATCTCTTCAAAATCTCTTCAAAATCTCTTCAAAATCTCTTCAAAATCTCTTCAACATCTCTTCAAAATCTCTTCTCTTCAAAATCTCTTCAAAATCTGTTCAAAGTCTCTTCAAACTTCTTCAAAATCTCTTCAACATCTCTTCAAAATTTCTTCAAAATCTCTTCATAATCTCTTCAAAATTTCTTCAAAATCTCTTCAAAATCTCTTCTAAATTTCTTCTAATCCTCTTCAAAATCTTTTCAAAATTTTTTTAAACCATCTTCATTATCTTTTTAAAATCTCTTGAAATTCTCTTGAAAATCTCTTCAAAATCTCTGCAAAATCTTTTAAAAATCTTTTCAAATCTCTTCAAAATCTCTTCTAAATTTCGTCTAAACCTCATCAAAATCTTTTCAAAATCTCTTTAACATCTCTTTATTACCTTTTTAAAATATCTTGAAATTCTCTTGAAAATCTCTTGAAAATTTCTTCAAAACCTGTTAAAAATCTCTTCAAACTGTCTTCAAAATCTCATCAAAATCTCTTCAACATCTCTTCAAAATCTCTTATTTCATTTTATAGCAGATGCCAAATTGACATTTAAATAGGTTTGAATGAGTAGGCTAAGTGTCTAAGTCATGGGTAAGGATGGATAAAGTGAAACCAATGACTGTGTATTCTAAGATGTCTGTTATTCTAATTAAAATGTGACGCCGAGCACGAAATAAAATGAAGGTCTGAACAGAATACAATATTGTTTCCATGGAAACAACGGGAGAACCCAAGTTTGCTACTTTTGACGTCTGAATTAAATTCAGAATTTTTAGAGGTTTTATAACGATCTATTTACGTAAGTTCTGCTATAAAGTAAAGTTTTGTATTATACACGACGATAAAGAGAGACTAACCAAAACATCCCTTTAGCCGGTGGCGCCTATTATTTTATAGTGGTGAAAATTTCTAGTGATAAAACTATAAATTTCTGTGTAGTAGGAATTTGTATTTTTGGTTCAATTTAATTACGTTGCAGGTTACGCTTTGAAATGTTACAAATGCAATTCGCAAACAATGGACGGCTGCAAAAAAGGATCCGAAAACCTACAGGAGACCAACTGCAGCTTGGAGCACCCCGATTTTAATCAGTTTTGTCTGCTAAAATTCGTATACGGTACGTAAAGGCTTAATTCTTTCCCATTTCGCTCATTAAACTAATTATCATTGTACCCCAACAGAAAAAAAGACACAAAAAGTTTAACGCGCGATAATTATTACTGTGTGAAAATTCTAAACCTTAATTTGAGGAAGTTGCGACGTTAACAAAAGTACCTTCCTTTTATTTGTTGGTTAAAATCGTCGCCATGTTGCGAAACCTTCAAATGTAAACGATATTTAATGAGGTAACATTTGATATTTTTTTCATTTTAATTGATGACCTTGAATGCCATTGATATACAGTAATTTTGTGTATTATTACAGTAAATATAAGTACTGATACCTATACGAATTCTAATTTCAGATGAGCAACAGAATAAGGATAACGTTCTCTCTGGTTGCGAAATTGCTGCCAAATCGACAATTTTGAGTACGAATATGACTCAGTGCCAAACTGATGGAAGATACAGGGTGAAAGAGTGTATCGTTTGTGATACCGAGCTGTGTAATTACACCAATACCGGTTCAAGCAAGAAAACGTCAATTTTCTGTACTGCGGTGCTCTTTGTACTATACAATTTCCTTAGGTAACTGATGTACTTCAGAAACTACTTAACACTGGTACCTCAACTACTTAAATGCCAATTAATCTTTGTACATAATTGTATTTTTGAACAAAAAACGGATTTATTTATTAAACCAGTAGATATCGCCAGCTTATTTTTCTGACAAAGGGTTAATTTTTGAAGTGCATTTAGAAGGTTTGCTGTAAATACAATTCACAAAGAAGAAAAAGTAGAAAAGACCGTAGACCTAGCCGAAGGATATGCAATAGATAAAGAAACAGAAAATCCTAAGAAGCCTAATAAATGAAACAAATAAGAAAAAAGTATAGAAATGGAAGAATAGAATAGAGATACGTACGAGGGGTCTTTTATTTTCCCGGGCTAGGCATGAAAACACAAGACTGGACTAGCAACAGCAACATTTCATTTTTCAATGTAGTTCACCTGATTTTAAATACAGTGTAACACCTCTTCTAGTATAAAGATATTCATTTGGCCCTCAACAGCTGCTATAAGTACGTCTTTTGTCTCCCTTAATGTTTTTCGGGAACAAGAAATAATCACTGGGTGGCTCTAGACTACATAAGGCGAATGTTCATTTTCTTCGAAGCCACAATCGGCTATACCAGCTTTCGAGGTTCTGGACTTGTGTACTGGTGCCTTGTCGTGGAGCAACAAGGCACCTTGCGTCAGTTTTTTGCATCTCTAAGGCGATGCATCAGGTTTACATAATGCTCTCCCGTTACCGTACTACCCTTATTCATATAATCAATCAGAAAAATTCACTGAGAGTCTCAAGAACTGGTTGCAATTATTTTTCCTGCAGAAGGGGTGACTATGAACTTCTTTGGAGGGCCGGAGTCCTTAACGTGCCACTGAATTCACTGTTGTTTCGATTCCGGATCACAATCAAACACTTGGTTCATCTGAAGTGATCACGTCATCGGGGCACCAATCACTCCCGTATACATCCAACATTTATTCAAGAATAATTTTTGGTTTCAGAGCCCGGTGTTATAGGCTGATTCAAATTCGAGGGCCACCATGGGGATCTTGGGCACTGTAAGATATAGGTAGGTAGTTTAAATTTGGCAACGTTGCGTATTTTGATGTTTATCAAAATGCAGTTTTGAAACTGAAAAAATTCCGACTACTTTAGGAGGTATCCGGAAAAAACGAAATTTTGCAAAATAGTTTTTATTCTTTAGTGAAGTTATTTAACATTTTTTTTCAAAAATGGCCACTTGGAGTTTTAAATTTTAAACCCGACGATTCGTCTCAGGATTGTTCTTTCTTATGGAAGTAATGTTTACTTTTTGTGTCATTTGATAGAGAATTTTTTTCTTGTTTCAAAAATGTAAACATTACAATTTTTTTAATATTGTTAAAATATCTTGTTTTTTGACTAGAAAACTTTGTCTTGGGTAGTGTAGGTACGTAGTTTCTTGTGTTTTTACGAATTAATAGCGCTATTTCTTATTATATGATTTTTACATTTTTGAAATAAAAAAAAATTCTCTATCAAATGACACAAAAAGTAAAAAGCACTTCCATAAGAAAAACCAAAGTTGAAGGTGGTTGACTGTAGACGAAACGTCAAACTTAACATTTAAAGGTAGCATCTTGTAGAGGCTACAATTATATGTCTTTTATTTCGAAATATATTTTTAAAGAACGCATCTTGTAGAGGCTACAATTATATGTCTTTTATTTCGAAATATATTTTTAAAGAACTCCAAAATAAAAACGATTTTGCAAAATTTCGATTTTCTCCGAAAGTAATCGGAATTTTTTCAGTTTCAAAACTGCATTTTGTTAAGCATCAAAATACGCAATTTTGCCAAATTTAAACTACCTACAGTTCCCGATATACCCATGGTGGCCCTCGAATTTTAATCATCCTGTGTAAAATACAACGCGCGACTACACATACTAACATATAATAAAATTGACAATGTTTCAATTGCTTTGTATATTTCTACACAAGTTACCAAGGCATTATGTGATTAAAGAAACTGCATAATGAAGAATTACATCAAAATTCAAAGCTGCCCAGTCCGGAAACGTGAAAATGACCCCTCGTAGTTTCCTTAAAGTCCTAGGAAATCCCATCAAATTCGCGAAGACCCATTGAAATTACTATGAAAGCCTACGCCAGGAGTGCAAGCATAATATGGAAAGGAATTCTAGTCAATATGGATCATCCCGTTCTCATGGAAGGTGACGGGACGATATTATCCTTTAGTAGCCGGCACTCAAACCAGGGGTTTGGGTTTCAAGACTGAACCTTCAGATTTCGGACACTTTTCCAGGCCGATTTAAATAATAATCTTCATAACTCAAGCTGCAAAGCTCAGGTTCCGTATATAATACACCGTGGCTCAGTTTGTAGTTGAAGCTTAAAGCTCAAACTGTAGGCTTCAAATTCAGGCCAAAAGATTTTAGTTCCAGTACCTGCACTGTTCATGTTTAGTTTCAGACGATTCACCTTTCAAGATCTAAGGTTTTACGTTTAGTATAGAAAGTTTCAAAGACCAGCCTATACGGCAGGTTTCAGATTTGAAACAATGCCTGAAATTTGAATTTCCAGGCAATTTTCTACCTCCATTGTATGGAGCGCCAGAAGAGTCAAAAATGTTTATAAAGACAAAGAAAGTGAAGAAATTAATCGAGCAAGCCAGAATTTCCGAAAAAGATACGTGTCAAAGAAGATAAGAAATATAAGAATGTCGAAGAATTTTAAGAAGTCGCCGCAACCGAAATTTAACAGGTACGAAGAAATAATAATAATAATAATAATAATAATAGCCTAAACAGCACTTTAGACTCACAACATGACACACAACATACTGTAATATCTCCACCCTTAACTCAACCAACCACACAAACACAACTTCCTGAACAAACAAACGCAATAAATACAAGTAACGCAACATGCACTACAAAGACGCCCTCACCCAATAAAGTTACACGGCCTAGCACAGCTAAAAAACACAATACTCTTTCCTCTCAGAAACACACCTCGTTATCACAACCCACTCGTACTCAACGCAAACGCAGCAACCTTAACAGTACTAGAGGCTCACAAAATACCGTAATGTCTCCACCAATAATGCGAGCAACAACACAAACACAACCTCTAGAACAAAGAAACACCATAAATACAAGTAACGCAATTTGCACTACAAAGACAGGTCCACCCAATAAAGTTACACGTCCTAGCACAGTTAAAAAACGCAATACTCCTTCTTCTCAGAAACAACCCACTCGTATACAACCCAAACGCAAAAACCTTGACAGCACTACTAGCTCACAAAATACTGCAATATCTCCACCAAAAACCCAAGCAACCACACAAATACAACCTCAAGAACAAAGAAACACCACAAATACAAGTAACGCAACTTGCACTACAAAGACAGGTCCACCCAATAAAGTTACACGCCCTAGCACACTTAAAAAACACAAACTCTTTCTTCACAGAAACACACCACATTGTCACAACCCACTCGTATACAACCGAAGCGCAAAAACCTTAACAGCACCACAGGCTCACAAAATACTGCAATATCTCCACCAAAAACCCAAACAACATCACAAATACGACCTCAGGAACAAAGAAACACCATAAATACAATTAAAAAACACAAAACTCCTTCTTCACATAAACACACCACGTTATCACAACCCACTCGTATTCAACCCAAACGCAAAGCCAAAGAAACACTTACACAATAAAGTCTATTTAATAAAATTACAGGAATTATTATAATGATATTTTTGTTTTGTTTTCTTCTTTCCTGATAGCGTTGACTATTGGGGCCATTAATGGCTATGTTGGTAAGTATGAATTACATACTATCTCTAGATTTCCAATGTGAGTGTGTGAATATTTATTTTATTTTTTATTTTTCTTTAGAACCCTACATAACTTCACTAGACACAGACACTAATCGTTACTTGATTTTAATCCGTGCGATTAGTTAACCAGGCTAGACCTGAGTTCTCACAAGAAACACCGACAATAATAATAATAATGCTTTATTGCCCAACAGAATATCCAATTAAAGGACAAATCACAATATGAAGTTAATTACCTACACACAAAATACAAAAATATAAGATAAACATGTACGGTGGTTTAAGTAAATTAGGAGAAGAAAAAAAAAAGTAATTCGAAACATACAAAAATTCTTAATTAATAGTTAGTTGCGGTCGTTACATACTCAATGTTCGAATGATGTCCTTCCAGGATGAGTGAGTAATGTCACAGATTGAACTTATAGTATTGATAAGTAGATGCTGAAGCAGCCGAAAGGATGAAACTGCAATTATTGAAGAAGCCGGGATTTATGGGAGTTTTTGTGGTAACCGCAAACGTTGATGGAACAGAGGAGGGAATATAAGACTAGGAATCTGCAGATTGTCGACGCAACCGCAAGTTAAAAAAATTCAAAGAAGCCTATAATGATCCTTTAAGGGGTTTCCCAAGCCGGCAAGGCAATCTTGACTTACCCTGTACTTACAGTTGGCAACTTTGGTGGGAAAAACTATGAGCAAAGTCATGTAACCTTCAAGTCGAAACAACGGACGTTTTGCGGCACTTTTGAATCTCCGTCGGCTAGGACCTGGGTGGCACGAATAGGTCCTACCAGGGGTCCTACATTGTGTAATACTAGGACAGTTCTTTTATGTGTTGGGACGTGAGACATAATCGGGAAGGGAATTGAATAAAACTTATAGTTTTGTGCGTAAGAAAACACAAGAACAAATACAATATTCTACGCACACATGAAAGAGGCCAGGAAAAAAATCCATCATAAATGGAAGTGGAGAACATGATAAATCAAATTAATTACAAGATAGGTACATCTACAATCAATTTAGGCAAATCTCGTAAAATGCATGCCCAAGTAAAACCAATAAATAGAAGAAATGTGACTTAGAGGAACCCCTTCTCAGTATAGGTATGCTAAGACACAAGAGCTACAGTCCCCACGAGATGCGACGAGCAGCATATACAGCGACATCAACATGACTCTAATTATAAACTTGCTCATGAGTACATAAATAAATACTTAATAAAACAATATAAAGGCATTATCATCTGTACAGTATAACAAACAGACATGATTTAGATAAAGGTATATTCAAACAAACTGGGAATAACACCTCGCTTCATATATCAGCATTTTGTGCATAATGTAAATAATAACAAATTGTGAAAAGAAGTTCAAAGATTGAAGGCTAGTAGGTACAAGAAAGAATAAAACTACAACTACAAATTGAACTAAATCGTGAACGGATTGAATACGAATTTACTATCTACAAAAAAGCAAACAACATCCCCTTTGGCGCTGAAGCCTTTTGAATGAATACATTGAAGCGCTATGTCAAATTGGCAAATAACCTCATGGTACTGTAAAGCGGTTGATGGGAAGCGAAATGCTCGAAATCAAATACGTCCTTGAAAATCCTTGGAAGTCCTTCTGGAAAGTTTTCCTATTACCTGACGTGGTCATTAAAGATCTACAAATCACCTTGACCCATAGACTTTAAATAAAAAGATTGTTTGTTTGGAAGTCCACATAGGGGATTTGTCTGTACTGTACAGGGTGGTACCAATTCGTGACTCGCCATTGAGATCTTCGTAACGGTGAGAGGTACAGTTCCAATGCCCCTTTTTGTGATTAAAATGACTGAAATTGTTGAAAAAACTTTGAAAATAACCGAGATAACACCGAAAACCTGAAAATGTCAAATTGCATTTCTTCTATGGGCACTTTTTTTTGAGAATCTGAACCCCGTATCAGGCTAGAGACTTTTTTAAATCTTGTGGACGCCATATTGGATTTTTACGGAAGCAAGTTAACAACAGTACCGATTTCACATTTTAACTGTTGACTTCCTAGGTTTGCCTTCAGATGTCACATAATCGATCAGCCTTCTCGATTCATCTAAACCTTTACCTTGTTTTATGCAGCATGGACTCTCGGGCTAAAGCAAGATCTAGGTATATCTTTTTTAGTCATGTGTACTCTGAATGGTGCTGTGGCAGCCTATCAGTAGTGGACACTAATTGGAACCCTTATAGGGTTTTTGGTTTCAGGTTAGGGATCGTTTTTTGGATCAACGGCATAGTCCTCGGCCTTTCGTTTTACAATGGCTTCAAAGCTATCTCTAGAAAGTTAAGATATGATCGACGTCCACAGACATCTTCCAGAATGTTCCAGAAAGTCCGTTCACGAATGAGTTCCTTTTCCAATTCTGCTCTGGGTCCGAAATCCATACCATTGTCCTCACAAGTTTAGGAGAGTGTTTGGATTTGAAAAACCGTTAGTTTACCACCTCCGAGGGTGGTCCTCGCACAAGCTCCTCTCGCTCCCATCCCTTCTCACTGTCAGTATTATTGCCACCAGGTCTCTGGAACGGAATTTCCATAGTCGTGGCTAAGATGCACGATCTGGGAACAGCGCTCCTTTCAGTCCCAGGCCTTATATTAATCTTTTGTAGGTCCAAGGTTCGTGTACTAGGGCTACATCAATATGATTCTTATTCACGTATGTATAGAGAGCGGCAGATGTCGCTCCCTCTGTGGTGCTAGTGCTAGTTTTAGCATAAAGAAAATAATAAAATTGAGCTTACCTACTAGTACGGCGGTTGACACAGTTGGTTGCGGTGCCCCTGAGGGCCCATCAACTGCTGTTGTCTTTTCGCACTCCATACTTTTCACCTCTTCTTCCTCTACCTTCGTCTTGGAGAGCAGTTGAAACCTTGGTGAACTTCACGTAGGATCGATAGTTGGAAGTGGCTCCCATATTGTCCCAGGAAATTTGATCTATAAGGACAATCAAAGTTTGTCCCTTGGGATTCTGCGTTATGTCTACCACAGGCCAATTGCTGGTTGTAACTCCAGCATTTTGTATTTCGATCCTTTTCAGATTTTTCTCCGGTTCTATTCGAGCCCTTTAAATATTGGGTTAAAATTGTGAAGGGTGCATACTCAGAAATACGGCTTGTATGTCTAGTTTGTATGTTGTCTAGTGTAGTCACAAGACCAAGCGACTTATTACACCCTGTATAACAGATGCTTTAATTTTGGGCGAACACTTAATAGTTAGTGATCCAATTTTGTTTTCTATCAGAACTATTAGTTGTTAATTTTGTTTAAATAAATACCATGTTTATTTAAATAAAAAAGTATTACGTGTTATAAGAATAGATTTAAACGTTTGAAGATTATTTGCGTAGTATTTGTAAAAGTTTATTTTATGTTTTTCTCCGGTCGTAGATGAGATGTTTTCTTATCGCTGCGTACGCTAATTTATATTTCAAGATCAGCACCTGTTATCGCACTATTCAATACAGATGCAGTTCTATCTGTCGAAGTCGAGCATTATTTTCTTAATGAAGGAGGAACGGAACTAAACGGAGGAAAATAGTTTTGAATAGATACGCGAATATAAATAAATAAAAAATCGGTAAATAAACCGTCGGAGATTTTGGATTATTGACACTTTGATTTAATTGTCTATCGATCGCTCGTTTCGTGTTATGTGTTATTCTGGCCCTGAGTGCCTGTTTTTCTTTCACCCTGATTGTTTTATGTCAAATGATTGGTTTTGTGATTAATCGAGGCCAAAAGTACGACCTTGAAAAGTGTGTTCATGTTAAATTTTTCCATTTTGTACCCAGAAATAATTGCTCAAATCCAGGCGTGTGCCCTTACCGGTTTTGGGAAGTTCTTCACTTTTACGAATTGAAGTTTCTCCCCCTCTCACGGAGCTACTCTCGCTAGCTACGACCTTAACCATTCCACCGACACCTGGTCTGCGCATGCGATTAACAGCGCTCACCCGCCGTGAATTTGGACAAAATCGCTCCAATGGAGAAAGCGTCGATTCTGTCAAGGGTCCAGGCTTTTCCAACAACGTTCCCTCCAGGTGTTCATGGCCAAAGCCATTTTGAAGCCTGCAGCTGTTTCGCTAAAGGTTCTGGTATCTCCGTTTTTGCTTTTTTCGAGCTACATTCCTTAGGAGTGCTGCCACCAGACCGGTGTCATTTTTGCGTGCCAGTCTTCAGTGTAGCTTTGATAGGTTACTTACAGCTCCCAGATTGCCTCACTTCAGCAGATGAGACGTCAGGTTGCCTAGAGCCCTCTGGTTCCCGCCTCATCTTTTTTGACTTCCGACGTGCTGTCTCGGAGAGTTGTTCAGTCTCTCCAGTAGGTACCAGGTGCTACGGGAGTAACTGGTCCATATGACTCAAAAGTATGGGGGAAAGAAATCTTCACATGTACGGAGCCCCCTGCACCCAGTGACCCTTAGGATTTATGTTATTTAGTGAGGTTGTCTCCTATTGTTGCGGGTGGGAAAGCCGACAACCCCGGCATCATGCTGAGCCCCCCCTCCTCAGGTTCGAGCGTGGTATATCGACATGGTTGACGCAATTGAGCTCATGTCACTTTCGCGATGCACGTTCCCTTATCCGCCACCTTGAGACGCGCCCTGCAAGATGTCACCTCTTCATAACTTTACCACTTCCCAGGGTGGTCCTCGCAGAAGCTAACTCTCAATTCTTTTCATAGCAAAGTGGTTGGAGTAAGCGATCTACAGGGCCTCTCACTGGTGTCGACGCTCCATGAAGCGTGGGGCAACTATTCCTTCCGAAAGTATGTGTTGCCTCCTTGTTGAACACTATGGATTTCAGTCTCAAGTCTCCCCTCGTTATCTCGCTGGCATCCTGGCGCTGCTCTATGCCCCATCCTGCGTTTTAAGTAGTTCTATCCTCTGACGCCGAGCCTCGGGTAACTCTGGCCTATAAGACCGTTGTATTCCTGTCCTTTCGGACCCTGATCATGCAGCCGTAGGGACCCTCGACTTTCAGTGGTCCTCCACCAAGCCTTGCATATGGACCTTAGACTGTTATCCTGTGAGGTTCGGGAGGTGCCTCATAGGGAGTTGCAGTAACGGTTGACCTTCTCACGCACTTCTCGGCGCATTTTTTAAGAATTAAAAAATTAATTTTATCTCTCATTGTATTCTAATTAAAGGTCTCAACGAAAGGAATTAATTTCTGCCACCCATAACCCTCCTCCTTAACCTCTTATCGTGATCCCCTGATCATAGGAAATGCCTGTAGGTAATATGGAAATTCTCCGATACAAGTAACTGTTATTGGAAGTTTATCCACTGATAGTAATTTTCGGTATTTTGTGTGCTGACTAAACTCCACCTTTACCACGTTTAATGATTAATTTGGCCTAACCTAAGATCTCGTCTGACAGTTTACAAATCTTTATGCTCCATTTTACTACATTTTTATTAGTTAAAGTACCTACACACTAAAAACGCATATAAAATTATTACATTACTAATACATTTAAGACCCAATCTATATAAATAGACGTTAGTCTCAGTCGATTACATATATTTGTTTATCATCTTAATTAAAATACTTAAAAAATAAATGCAAGTTAGCTGATACGCCAGCGATTGATATGGAATACCCGAATGGTTACACAAATTTTCCCTGCACAATCTGCACTTGGTCACGTGGTGAGTAGCCGATGGTGAGTCACATTCGTTACCAGTCGACTTGTAAAGGCACTGCAAGGTTAGATTCGTTCCGAGAGAACCTAAAAGAAAAAAAAATTTTAATATTTTTAAACCTTTATCTATTTTTTTAATTGCAGCGGAAGTAGTTAGCGTTACTCATAGCACAGATAGTATTTTGTCTATGGCCATAGCAAGCCTACAACTCTGAATCGGAATAGTCTAAAATCGGCCTCAAGTGGCTATCGTATAAGAGAAACTTGTAATAAGTACACGTTTTGAAGCAATTTTTTTAGTTTCTTCGAAATTTGGGAATTCTGCAAATCTTCAAATGGTTGTGTCCATTTTTCGGATTCATCAAATTCTTCCGGTTTTAGAACTTCCATAACTTCATTTAGAATCTTTAAAATATTCTTAGAAACTCCTCAATATCATCTATATACCTAGGGTCTTTAGAGCCCTTAGCATCTTTAAAACGGCCAAAAGCACCAGATACCTGAAACTGTTCTTAGACTCGTCTTAGGACGGTCCTCTTGTCAGGCTCTTAGAATCATCTTTTAGAGTTTTCTTGAAATCTTTTTAGAATATTCTTAAAACCTTGTTAGGATCTTCTTAGAATCTCCATAGAATGATATTCAAACAATCTACGCAAGATATGCATAAGTCTATTTGGCCCTCTTTCCCGGTAACCCCCCCTCTCCCAGTCATTGTTCAATTCTGCTGGGCAATGCGCCCTTTCTAGTATATACTTGTAATTATTGAATTTCGGCGGCTCACATTTGGAGTTTCTTTCGAATTTGTTGCAGTGCATAAGAAACAAGATACAAAGAATCGCAAAGGTTTGACATTCCTGCCTATTTTCGTTGTAGACTTAGACGAGGAACAGACGGACAGAGAAACAGACGGACGGACAAAACCATCAAATAAAATGAGACAGCATGCAGTACGTAAAAGTAACAAGTAGTGATACGGAACCGTACCTAGACCGTGCAAGATCGCGTTACCACCTGGCGGTTACGTTGGGAAATTTGTCAAGATGAAGTTCAAAAGTCACCTGCCACGTGGTGGTGACCTTGAAAAGTAGACCAAGGTGAAGACATTCACCCCTGTTTCCCGAAGCGCTCTTCTGGTGTTGACCTTAGACCGATTGACATTTTGAAAGTAGGTCAAAAAAATTTCAAGGATTGCTCTTCTCCAAAGGTCAATCACCCTATTTTTTGGTCATATTTCCTTCTCAAGGTGATCAACGTTCAATGACCTCCATGTTTTGTTTTAAAGCCACCAGAGGACAATCAATGGCCTCATTTGTGTGTCCAAATTTCATTTTTAAGGTTATTAGAGGTTAATAAGCGTCATGTCTTCTCAAGATGGTCAAAATTCAACAGCCTCTACTTTTTTGCCATATGTCATATTTAAAGTTTAAGGTTATCATATCGTATGGCACCATATTTTGTTTTCTAGGTAATCAGATGCCAATGCTCCCATTTTTTGTGGTAATGTATTTCAATTTCTAGATGATTAAAGGTCAATGACCACACTGTGTGTAGTGTCATATTTTACTTTGAAGGTCATCAAGGGTCAATCGCCGCATTTTTGGATCCCCGGTTTTATTTTCAAAGCCGTTAAAGGTCCAAAACGCAATTTCTTGTGGTGTCACATCAAAAAAGTGGTCATTAAACTTTTATAACCTTGAAAATGAATTATAACAGTACAAAAAGAGGTGATTGAGCTTTGACCTTAAAAATGAAATAAGGCACTATACTGATATCCTTCAAAAATGACAAATATGACACAACATAAAAATGAGGCCATTGACCTCTGATGACCTTCAAAAAGAAATATGATACCCGAAGAACGCTTGGGAAAGAGGTACGTACTCTTGAGCCTCAACTTCGCCTACTTACTAAGGTCAGAGCCACGTGGCACGTCACTTGAACTTCACCTGGTCAAGTAGGTCATATTTTTCAAAACTGCCACCTGGTGATGAGCGACCTTGAACGGTCCAGTTCCGCCTCTGTACTACTGAGGAACCTTCAAGGAAGGTTAATCACCTACTACTCGGCGAACAATTTTAAGATTATCCAAAAGAGCTTACGTGTTTGTACTTTCTTCCTGTACACCACGTTCTAGACATCATCGCGTTTGGAATTTAGGGCACACCAGCTGATAGGTTTCATCCAATGCTTTAAACTCATTTCTGAATGCCCTCTTCCGCACTCCGTTCTCACGATATTAGAACTTGACATGTGCACTCTCGTTTTCACCATACCAGGAAATATGTTTCGAGAAGGTGTTCGATTGTCCCTTTGTAAGTACCCTCTTCTAACACCCAACTCGGCGAATTCTGTCAGAAGCCCAAGGATTCTTCCGTTTCTTCAAATTCTTCCGATTTTCCACATTCTTTCCTCATATTGTTCGGTTTCTTTGAATTTTTCCTTCTTTCCTTCTTTACTTGCACCGCCTCTTAGTAGGGGAGTTAGCTCGAAATCCACTGAACGAGAATGATCAAAATTTAACCGATGGAGTTCTACTGTACCAATTTTAAATGGTTGTTTTTTTGAGAAAATAAGTAATACACCAAATGAAATTGAAGAAGATAAAGGAGAAGCTATAGAAAGTCCATAAAAGATCCCTAAAATAAGTTATTTAAGAGAAGGTGGAGAAGCAACCTGAAGAAACCAATATCTGGCAGAAGAGAGTAGAAGAATTAGAAGAAAAAGAAGCTGAAGCACAAGAAGATCTGTTCACAGCACAACAGTTAAATTTGGAACTTCAGATTGAACAATGAGAAAGAATCGGCATTTTAAAAAACAATTTTTGAACAACAAAAGAGACACAGAAACGCTCCAAGAAAGGAAAGAAGGTCTAGAACAAGAATTGAAAGACAAAGAAGATCAACCAAAGTTACAAAAAGAAAATTAGATGACATGCAAAAAAAGTTAGAATTGCAGAAGGCAATGAAGAAGAAATATTGGAAAACAGTTTGAAGATAGAAACAATTGAAAAAGAACCAGTTAAGTGCATAATGAGAAGAAACCAAAAAGATTGGAAAAAGAGAAAGAAAGATACAAGGTACCAGAACCAGCAAATACTAACATAAATTTACAGTTGGCGACACAAATGTTACTCGACCAGACCAAATACCTTTGAATTAAAAATTTTTATTTTGACAGGATATTTTTGTACAAAATTTTGAAAATTTTTATTGATGTTTGTATAAACTCCAAGTATGTTGTTTTCGATTCAACTGTGCAGTTGGTTCAACAACAAGGAGGGGGTACCGTAATGGGTGTGAATATTTTCAATTACAAATAATGCTTTTTGGCCTGGGCGTGAAGGAATACAATTTTATAATTAGCTGTAGATAATGTGTATTGAATTTTGTAGGCGTATTATTTGTTCTAGGTTTAAATTTAGATAAATATAAGCCGTTAGTAAAGAGTTAATCGGTAAGGAATGTACGTTGGCCAAATTAAATGTAAGAGTACGGAGTGAGAGACGAGAATTAATTAGCAGATATTCAGATGAGGCTGGACTCGCTTTTGAGAAAGGCCATTGTGGGCTCTTTTTAACGGTGTGAAATAAATTAAGTGCGCCATAACTAGCAGAAAAGGTCGAAAGCTTGCATTTGTTTATCGCTTGTATTTATATACCTAAGCTGAAATTTTGTTGAGATGAGATGGAGATGAGAAAAGAAAAGGATAAAGAGAATATACACAGTGAACCATCGGTATTTGTAACCATCCGTTACAATACGTCCTCTGCGCCGTCCTGTCACGCTATGGGCTCAAAAAATTAAATGAAAAGCGATTTCCTTAAGATTCCCGATAGGTAGATATCTAAATACCACACTACTAAGCGACTGAGCAAAACTATTATTATTATTATTATTATTAAAAGAGATGCAAGCGTATTAGAGGAGTCGATGGTGTCTGTTTGTTTATCTGTGATCACGATAACTGGCAAACGCTAGGACCGATTCAGTTCAAACTTTGCACAGTTGACCTATATGCCATATGTAGCAAACCTATTGAAAATGGGTCAAATCCAATTACCCCGTAGGGTAACACCGCTCTGCCGCTTTTCTAGGCCCGCTTTACACAGGGTTCATTTCAAGATGGATATAAAAGCCTCAAATATTTTATTTTATATTTATTTCCAAGACTGACAAAGAAATGGAACACGGTTGAAGGTTGGGATGAACCCCAGCGTAGTAGTAGTGGAATTGAACTCAAACCGACATGAAACTAAATCCAAAATCCTAGGAACAATTACTTTCTTCTAAGTCCCACGTATAAGTTTTATCTTAAACAAACTGGAACCATGGCATTTTGTCTTGTGAAGGAACGAGGCCCTCTCCTTCATCTTTATTTCTGCTCGCTATAGGAAAACATATGGTGCATGTATGTGAGTTTGACCTTTAAAATAGTTTAATTCACGCTCCTCGATAAAGGTTTACGACCCAATTTCATTGTAGTAAAACCTCAAAAATGTACTCACTCTGCAAAACCCTCCGAATGCAAACGGGAGAAAGTGCGTCTCTCGTCGGATCACAGTCAACGATCTGAACTTTTGGCAAATCTGTGCAGTCATTAGTATCTGTTGATTGGCAATTGTAGCACTTGAGAGCGGCCCCTTAAAACCCAATTTTAAAATTAGCGCACGCCGCGTCAAATTCAAAATACTTGCCCTCGTGCAGAAGAAGTCCAGACGCGAGCAGTAGCAAAAAGCCTTTCATCTTGACACTCACTTACGAATTAAAAACTCATCCGATCGGTTGTTTTCCGAAGTGTAAACATTTATATAAAGTTTTCTAGGTTGACACGCTTGGTATTTATATTTTCCTCTTAAAGTGTCATGCGAGCGCATGCGATGTGCTCTTTTATCATTGATTATATAATAGGTAGGTGTGCAGCGAGGGTGGACTAAGACGACCCCCTTGCAATAATGATGCGATAAAATACCTGTAAAGGTAAACTATCAATTTGTCATTGATTACAAGGCGTGCGCGTTAGGAATTAGGTCATATCATTTATGAATATCAAAGAATTTCTATTAATTTGTTCAAGGATACGAGAAAGAGCGGCACTAACGCCTACGTTAATTAGTTTTTTAATAACGTGAGTTTGTCATGCGACGAAATATGAATCTTTTAGAAATGATCCATCTATTTATTATGCTAACTGATTTGAATTAATTTGAATTGGACTGTGCTTAGGTTCTTCAACATTTATAATTAAAATTTCATTTGGGGGGGGGGGGGGCAGAGGAAAACGCTTAGGTTGATGAATTACAAAAAAGAACAAAAGTCCCTGTGCCATGCGGGCAAAGAGCCCTCAGAGACGGAATGCTGACAAGAAAGGAAAATCCACAGATTCGCCATAGTTTCTGACTTTCACAAAACCGACCTACACGAGTGATGGCCTGTGGATTCTACCAGTTCGTGTCAATATTCTTATTACGGAATCTCAACTTCTAATATTTTTTAAAATTTACACATGTACCGCTTCATAGCGCACGTGAACAGAAGTATGTCAGGTGATAACAACAAATGTATTGCGCAGTTACGATGACCTTTTGAGTCCTAAAAGTGTCGTTCCGTTCTGTTTAAATTTTTGCAAATTAACAACAGTCGTACACTCCTTTTTCTTCTTGAATTAATCTTTGGTTGACAAAATTTTCAAAATCATAACTGATGGCCAATTTTCACGATTAACTACGGCATGTGTAGATTTTGAGTGATACCTCGCTTGGAAACGAAACCTTTTTTCACTATCTTGATTCCCCTGGTTTAAAATGAGTTCTTTAGTAAAAACATATTCTTTGTCAATCTAAGTGACTTGCCCCGTCTTAGCACTTGATAGTGTATACAGTTCGGTTTTAATCTGAAAAGGCCTTTACATTCACCTGTCAGTCTCGAATCTTCGTGGGCAATAAAAAGAAATGTTCCAGGGCCTTATTGTTTTGCCTTTTTCAGAATATAAAATCGTAAGCTTTTTGAATCGCGAAAAAAAACGTATATGGTTCGTGGGTCTGAATTGGAGTAAGGCCATTTTTTAAACCCGTGTATAAAGTGGATCATGTCAGCGGTTTTTGTATCAATAATTAATGCCATTGTATACCCGCCTGACTGGTGCCAGCACCCATTAAAAACACTATTTTATTCAATGACGTGAGGTAACTCACACATTCCGTTCTAAATTCAAACCTAAGTGATATTACCATTCACATAAAGCGGAACACTTCTAAAAATACGCATCAGTAAAAGTAAAACAATAACAGCAAACCACAATAGTATATTCTTATTCAGTGGTCACAACTTTAAATATTAAAAAAATCTGCTCTCCGTTATCATTAGATGCACAGTGCACAGTTGTGTTCGTGCATAATCGTTTTCTAGAACCCTCTTAAGAAGACCGTCTTCTAGAGCTAGACTGTAACGGTTGGTTTGATCACGTATGATTTTTGCCCGTAGTATGATTATTGTTCTACTTTGTCTTCGTGAGCTTTCGGAACTTGCACGATTCGATATCCTTTTGGAGCGGCAAGATGGCGATTTTGTACTTAGGTTGACACTTTGAAAGTTGGTGCTTGATGGAAATTGGTTAAAAATCGGGACATCCGTTTGGTTTGGATTGCAGAAAGCAGTTTAGGGATGTTTTGGTGCCGTTTGACGGGAAGTTAACCTTTATCTATATCTATATGGTGGATTTTCGGACTACGCGGCAATTTTTCTGCATATCGGAGTTACAACAAGTCGTGTTTAGCTAATTTAATTTGAGTCATCCGCTTCTTCCCGAAGGTAAGGATTATTCCGAATTTGTGTTTGGTTGTTTCGATGTTACACTTGCGGTTTATTTGTAGCGGTTCTTGTTCCGGGAGGATTCTTCGGAAGGGGTTTTTGTTATATCGTACCGCATGAGGACGAAAACGTTGGGATCTGGATTTGCATTCGGAGAAGGAAGCCGAGTATCCTCCTGTCTGAAGAAGCTGTCCAACAAACTATTAACGAAAGATCGGGGCAGTCAAGGCGTTCATGTGATTTAATCATACCATCATCGGAGTCATAAAGAGTATCTTGGATGTGATTTTGTTTGATGACGACTCGAAACTTAGAAATTTGGTAGCTTCACGTAAATTATTATTAGCACTTAATAACGCACCAAATTGGATAATTACTATCGAGTTACCAACAAATCAAGTACTTGGATATTTTGTGTGTACTCAAATTTATACACGAGCGCGAATTTTACTATTTATTACTTCGGCATCGATTTTGGAACTCAAATTAAACACAATTCATTTCGAATGTTGTAGAGAAGGATAGAATCAGCCTATCATGTTACATGGAAATAATGAGTCACATTATACGTTTTGAGTCCTTATCTTTGGTGACTAACCTTTTATCGACTTGATGGCGCTTTGATTTCACTCTAGAAAATTCGCCACCATATCCTTTCAGAATGCAGTTTTAATTGTACATTGATCTTTATTAAAGCAACACGCCATTACTTACAACTTACAACTAGCTTAAAATCCAAGGCTGTTTGGTATCACACTCGGGAACATTAGGAGAAAACAATTAGAGAAACTTCGAAGAGGAACTGTGAGAAAACTGTGAGAGGTGACAAAGCCTTGAAAAAATACGTATTAAGAGTAATGCTCAGACATAGTCCGTACATACCTTGTGCTAATTACTTGCAAATATAAATCCGCTAAGCGTATTCAATGGAGACCGCACGGCACATCAGAAATAGAAAGAAACGCTCCAATGAAATATGGTGATATCAAGTAACAGTACACTAATGGTGTATTGAGAAGAATAATTTGGGCAAAAAATACAACTGTACACAAGACCAAATTACAAAAGGGATCGAATCAGAACTATCGCGGGAAAGATCTGCACGACCTGTGTCGGGGAAACAAGTAACTATTGTAAATGAAACCTGTAACACTCTAGGGGCGGAAATAAAGAACTACGGTAATAGCAAATCTAGTATAGAAATAACTTACATCTTAACCAAACGGATTGCAGAAGAGATACGTAGATCGCGTAAGAATATATTTAAACGAGAGTAAAGACCGCATGGTATACATTTAAAGTTTACACTACATAATGCAGGAAATTGTCCGAAATATTGAATTTTCCCTTTTTAGAGACATTTTCGAGATATTTACAATTCAGTTTTTACATGGCAAGTATATAGATGTGTCATGTCTAGACGATCTTTCTTCCTGGGAGTGCCCCCCTTCGACAAATCGCCGTTCACCAATAGATATGTCTCATCCCGACGTTCCACTTGCTCTTCATGAATACACTCTTCCGACACTTAGTTTTCAAGATATTCGCTTCGGCTTCGCCAGTAGATATGTCTTGTCCAGATGATTAGAGTACTTTCCTCCGACAAACCGTTTTCGAGATATTTGCTCTAAACGTTTTTACATCACCAATGGATATATTTCTTCCAGAGGTCCCAATCGCGCTTTATGAGAACCCTCTTCTTACAATTTGTATATCCGATCATGATAAGGAGTCGACCTTCCCCCATCTCCCACCCCTACTTTTAATAAGGAACCAGAAAGAAGAGCGGTAGTTAATAAAAAAACAGTTCCTTTAATTAGAATACCATGAAATGTTAAAGTAATTTTAATTATTAATGTTAATAATTAATTAATGTTAATTTTAACCGAGATTTTAACACAAAATTCCCATCTCCGTCACAGATAAAAAATCAAGGAATCTCTCTACGTATATAGTTCGAATTGCCTGAAATCAGGAGGACTACAACCGCACCTGGATTAAAAGAGGAGAACATTGGGGTACATTATGTCAATAACGGTATAGGAGAAATAAGAATCTCTATGCTGTGTACACGACTGGAGTCTTGTTCCTGGAATTATGAATCCTGCTGAAATTCCTTTCCGTGGAGCATTCGCTACATCAATCATTGAACCACGATAGTGGGAGGGACCAGTTAGTTAACCAAAACCAAGTGAATTTATTGATGAAGACGAAATGAAAAAAGTGAGTACCAAGTTTATTCAAATGTCCAGTTCTGATGGAGTTTAAGATAATAGAAATTACATATTTTAATTGATGCGAATGGGTTCATAAGGGTCAAACTACGTCTGTATTTAACTGATCCTAACGAAGAATTTACTTGTGCCATTGTATTATCTTCGAAACATGAAAGGAGGATGGACCACGTATAAAAATCTTCTCTAATTTGAACTAAAAAGTTGGGCAAATAGAATGTCCAACAAATTAAACGGAAAGATAAATGGGAAATAAACGGAAAAGGGTTTTTTGTGAAAAATAAAATCAAGCTCTTATAGGGACAAAGAGGAGCACAAATAAGTGGGGAAAATAGAAGGGGGACGACAGTAGGTGGCATCTAACGTAGGAATTTTACAACAGGTATTACAGATTTCTTACAGCGAGGTGCGTAGGTTATGCTTAAATTAAGGTAATAGAGAAGTTGGCAACATATAATAGATAAGTATTAAAAGTAAACTCATACGTCTGGATTGTGTGGTATTCCTGAATCACCATCTTGAATCATATCTTTTAGTAACAGGCTTTCGAAATCCTTTTAATTCTTGAATGTATAAAAAAAATCATTACTTTTGCTGGTACAAAATGGAATTTTATTATTCTGGCCCCCCCGTACGCTTTCTAAAAAAAATTTCAATTTAAAGCGCTACAAGACACCACACCTAACACTATCATCTAGGAAATTTGAGGAGAAGGTGAGTAGTAAGGTAATTAGCTGCAGTAGCTAGTCGAAAAGTATACGTAGCATTAGAAAAACGAGGCATCGATAGAGAGATGATTAGAACGAAAAGAAATATACGAAGAAACCAAACGTTGAATCACTAAATCAACGAAAAGGGTAGCCACAGGGTGCGGAGTACAGAAATAAGAGGATAGAATTTTACTACTAATAATAAAATACCCTTAAAACAAATATTGGAAGCAAATGTAGAGAGGAAAACCAAAACATCCATGGGACTACGTAGTAGGGCATCTGGTCAAGAAAAAGGAAACTACTGGGCGAGAAGTGCAAGAAATGAGAAGTAGTGCCCTTCCGTGCCTTGGTGGCGAATATCCTACCTCTGACTTGTGTACACGATTTTTTTGGGGTAGGTGTACCCTTTGCCTTTATTTTTACACATCGATTCCGAAACAAGGAGGAGTAATTAAAACGGAATTCTTCATTTTTCGTATATTTTACACGTTTGAACACACTCTAAAGTACAAAATTAGAATTAGTTCATCTATGAATAGAACAGAGCTAAATTTAAGAAAATAAGACTAATAACCAGCACACTCTTACTCTTTAGGTACATAGAACGATTGAAAAACGTGCAGAGATCCTGTAGGCACACTCTGCAGTCGATTAGTTGCTCGTTTTCTTTGGGGTTGCAGTGCGGAAGTCCAAAAAGTATTCCCGGCCGTCCCATTCTTTCGCAGCTGTACGTGTACGTTTGGTGGCCGGTTACCGAATCTGGAGAATGGCTTGTAAAACGAATAGAATACTCATTCGAACACTCACTGTACATAACCCTATAGAGGCAAAACCAGAAGAACGTCGTATCTTCAAGCCCGCAGTGGACCTCGCGGAAATGAGGATTTCCCTTCTGACAGATCGTCTCGTTCTGTGCATCGCAGACGTAGCATTTCAATGTTGCGGCTAATTATAAACACAAAAATTAAACGTTCTTTTAATATCAACCTACTTGTATCGAAAAGTGTTGAGAAAAGTATGAAGAACAACACCGAGACATTCATTGGATTTCACACATGGATTGCCGTGCTTATTTTTGCCACTAAACGTTTCAGGACAAAGTTGGCACGCTGTATTTGTAGTTCTATCGAGAATTGTTTAGTTACTTCAAATTCGCTAAACATGTTTTTGTTTAGTTCATCTTCTGCCAAGAATTAGTGTATGGCAGGACTTTTGAAAATGTGGATTCCAATTTTCTAATTTTCTTATTAAGTTCGTATTTTATATTATTGATATCAATGATCTCAAAATTTACCTTTGAATTCTTGTCGTAGCGGCGTTATGAATTCAGTAGGAGGCTCGCAGCCTATTCTGTTTTAGAAAACAACACAAACATACAAGTAAAAGGGGTAGTGAATAGCGCGGCAGATAAAATATTGCGAAATAGCAATTCAAACATCTGACACGGAAGCAACCGGGTATAAAAACAGCGCAATTAATACTCAATAATTCGAATAACTTTACACTGGAAAAAGCAAAATTTTATCTCAAATAGGGATTTCTTGTACAAAAAATGCCTTAGGATGCAAAAAAAATGCTGCGTAATAAACTAACATGCCTCGTATAATATAAATCCTTAAAAACGATTCAATGGAGCCACCACAAACATCAGAAGAAAGAGAAACATGGTGAAGCAGACATTCTAACAACTTTTTTGGTAGACGCGAAGTAAGAAAAGTAATCGCGTACCAAAGGAACATATTTGCATATAATCAATGCGAAAGCAGAAACTTGACAGAGAGGAAGAAGTACTCATGGGCAAGAGGAACTTTAATCGCTTAGCAATTATAAAGCGTCTGTGGGTCTGAACTGTAGTAGGGCCTAGTTAAACAAGTAGCAATTTCTCAAGCGGGAACGGAAGCAAAATTATCTATCGGTATCTAATGGGAAAACAACATTCAGGAAAGTAAATGGTCCCCTTGAACATTAGGAAATTTTACCATGAAATTAAACGGTGCAGTTAAATTTGCAAAAATTTAACGGTCAGCGCTGAAACTACCAAAACATCCCTTCTAAATCGCGCTTGTACCTTTTTTAAAATTCCCCAAGTGCGGAAAGGGAAGGCTGGAAAATCCGCATCGCCCAACTGACTAGTATCAAAGCGCTCTAAAATAAGAATTACATAGCATACTTAAACTTCTTGATAAATGGGCGATTGCCACTAAATGCCGTTTTAAGCAAAACCGCCCACTAGAGTGGATCCCGAAGAACGAAATTACGCCAAGAGCGAGATATTTTCAGTAAGTTAGCCTCGTGCTGCGGACGGATTTTCGCACCATTTAAAAAAAAAAACAAAATTATCGAAAAACTTCCACGGAACCCCGCCTAGTGTGGAGTCTGTAGTCGGTGCGTGCAGATAGACCATATCAGCTTGTAGGACTGGAGCCAAAATCGTTCTGCATCGAAAAAACGATCGAAGCACATCGGTAACTGCTAGTGCTCTAGGCCCTAGCATTTTTATGCAGAATTTTGAGGCATATTATTTATACAGGGTGAAAAATCTTCACATTCTTCGAAGTTTTTGAATTCCTACGATCTTTCTTATTCCTCAAGTTGTATGAATTGTGTAAATATTAAAATACTTCTGATCCTTCTTAAAAGTATTCACATTCTCCAAAATGTTAAGGTTCTTCAAACTCTTCCGCTCTTTCGCATTCTTTTAGTTCTTTCCTTGTAGTCTTCATACAATTTGGTTTCTTCAAATTCATAGAAAAGATTCTTAGAAAACTCCTAAGAAAAGAAATTCTTGAGATTCTAAAGATGTCCTAACAGAAGACCCTAAGAAAGTAGTTAGAAGGTTCCAAGAATATCTTGGAGTAACCGTAAGAAGATTCAATGAAGACCGTGTGAAGCCTCTAAGGATTTTACTCCTACTATCAGCTCTCAAAGTATCTAAGGTTCCGACAATGCTACAAGTAGGGAATGCAATCCCGCAGCAAAATCTCAATCCCGGTATTTGCGGGATCGTTAGATGTTAATCCCGCGGGATCCCGGTATTTGCGGGATCCCGCAAAATTTTAAATAAATTGGCAAATAAGCAATTTTGTGCGGTTAACTTCTGTATTAAAATAAATCGCTAATTATCACAATATTCAACAAAAAAGTACCCACCTTCAGCCTAACTTAGAATTCAAAAAATCACCTGTAAAGCACAAAAAGGTGAACTTCTAAAGTACCTCAAAAATCATAGTACATTTTTAACGAAAAAAGTTTAACAATTATTTTAAAAATAATTTCTCCGTTATGCGTTTCATTAACAAAGCAAACAGCGTCGTCCCGTTGGTCGACAAGTTCCTCAGTCCCGCAAAAATGTTGCGGGATCCCGGTATTTCGGGATCCCGCGATCCCGGTATTGCATTCCCTATAATCCGGTTTGAAATTTCGACCAAAAATTCTGACAGTGCCAATCGATAGCGTTGGTCGAGACCTAGGGTCAATGGTCAGCGGTCAGGGGTCAGAGGTCAGGGGTCAGGGGTCAAGGGTCGGGGGTCAGGGGTGAGGAGTCAGGGGTCAGGGGTCGGAAGGCATACCTACGACGCATCTCGAGATATTACGGTTTGTCAGAATTTTTGGCTGAAACTTCAAACCGGAATTTCTTGAGAACCGTGCCTTCCGACCCCTCGTTGGAAAGGTCTCGACAGGCGCTATCGATTGGCGCTGTCAGAATTCCGACCAAAAAACCAATTTCTACAAAAAATTCAAGGGCTGTAACTTTTGATCTAGTAGCTCGATCTGGGAACTGTTTGAAATTATGGATTCTACAGGCCACATTCTATAAGAAAATATTTTTTTGCGGTCGATCTGAGACAATTTTTTTTTCGGGCCAAAAAAAAAGCAGTGTTTTACCTTCCTTTTTTACCAAAAATTGACTGCACCAAAATTTCTCGGGAAGGAACTTTTTCTTATTAATTTTGGTTCGTAGAATCCATAACAATTCGTACTTTTTCGATTAGACGTCTCAATCAAAAGTTATGGACTAGAAACCAATTTCGAAAGAAAATTCAAAGGGCTGTAACTTTTGATCTAGTAGCTCGATCTGGGAACTCTTTGAAATTATGGATTCTACGGGTCACATTCTATAAGAAAATATTTTTTCCCGGTCGATCTGAGACAATTTTTTTTTCGGGCCAAAAAAAAGGTAGTGTTTTACCTTCCTTTTTTACCAAAAATTGACTGCACCAAAATTTCTCGGGAAAAAACTTTCTCTTATTAATTTTGGTGCGTAGAATCCAAAACGATTCGTACTTTTTCGATTAGACGTCTCAATCAAAGGTTATGGACTACATAGAAACCAATTTCGACAAAAAATTCAAAGGGCTGTAACTTTTGATCTAGTAGCTCGATCTTGGAACTGTTTGAAATTATCGATTCTACAGGTCACATTCTATAAGAAAATATTTTTTTTCGGTCGATCTGAGACAATTTTTTTTTCGAGCCAAAAAAAAGTCAGTGTTTTTACTTTCCTTTTTTACCAAAAATTGACTGTACCAAAATTTCTCGGGAAAAAACTTTTTCTTATTAATTTTGGTGCGTAGAATCCAAAACGATTCGTACTTTTTCGATTAGACGTCTCAATCAAAAGTTATGGACTAGAAACCAATTTCGACAAAAAATTCAAAGGGCTGTAACTTTTGATCTAGTAGCTCGATCTTAGAACTGTTTGAAATTATGGAGAATTCTACGTCGATAGCGCCGGTCGAGACCTTTCCAACGAGGGGTCGGAAGGCATACCTGCGACGCACCGTTCTCGAGATATTCCGGTAATACAAGGTGATTGTAAAAAGGTTCTGCAAGGATTCTAAGTCTCTTTAAAGATTCCAACATGACTCCAAGAATATTGAAAATAGTTTCAATGCAGACGACATTGGAATGGGTTTTGTACCCTATACATTTTAACACATAAGGTGAATACAGTGTTATAAAATTTAAAAGTTTCTTATTTGCGGTGCAAAGAGCAACACAGCGTTCTAGAGTTTTTTTCTCATAGAGCAAAAATAAACAAACAAGTTCACTTACACCGTAATGCACTTAAATCCCTACCAAAATAAGTACACATCGAGTTGCACTAAAGATGTAATATGAAAGAGTTTCCCAATCTCATAAAAAAATTCGTGGAAAACACCAATTTCCTTGCAACGATTTCCGAAAGATTTAAATTTGAACATCAATTTCACGCAAATAATAATCGCTTACAATAGAAAGTGCTTTTAAAATAGTAAAATAATAAACATGAAAAACTTTAAGTATGTGGTAGGTGTAATGTTTGCATTAAAGACGTTGCCATTAGGCCGTCCTAATTTCAACATCCCCTAAATGTTAACTACCGCCAAGCAGGAAATATGGGCGCACCTTGGAATTATCGAACTAGCGATTGTGGGGCGTGTATTATACAAGCATTGAATGGAAATATAATTTGTTTATTCAATGGTATAAATACACCATGCAAACCCCAAAAGAACAAAGGGAATTTTTTGCTGTAATGTATGATCTTTGTTACATATTTAATGTATGTTAATATTCTTGAAAGAGGCTACTCAATCAATTCAGTGCGTCATAATCTCGCATCCGCAATAAGACAATACCATTATGGCAGCAAACTGAAACTCATCAAGAGGGGTGCATGGTAAAAGGTCCAAAACATCTCCTTTCCACCTCATTTCCAATTCTCTTTAAATAAAATCTTCTGAAGGACCCCTAATTTTATGCAACCAGAATAACTCATGCGCACGCATTCTGCAGTGCTATTCTAGATTTGGCAGTTGCATTGCATTAGTGCCTTCCAAATGCTTAATACAAATACTAAGCTCTTTTCACTGTTTCAGCAAAAGATTAAGGCACTTTAATAAAAGAATTTATATCGTTTTGTCAATAGCATTGCTTTTTAGATAGGTTAGTTTGTAGGTAGGAACTTATAAAAGCGACAGTAAAGAATAGTACGCTTTTAGGTTGATAATATCCACTTTTTCTTCAGTTCAATACATCGCACATGAACAAAAATAATAATACGGAAGCCAAAGAAACAGTACTCAACTTAATTAATATGACAGTGATCTTCATTTGATTTAAGATGTTATTTTGGTTGCATAAAATTAGGCGTTCTTCAGCCGAGATTTCGTTTTTTAAAAGTAGCATAGAGAAAAACAATACGCACAAATCCCTATATCTACTTCTTAACGAAATTGGCGCAGTAGATTTATATCCCCCAGTATCCGTTACTTGCGACGATCTCTCTTAAAACCTCCCGATCGAAATTCGGCGATCATAAAGTTGAAGGGAGAACTGGCACGCTATTGAGAAGAAATTTAAGTGAAGAGGTAGTTCCCTTCCCCTCTCTCTATTTTTCTATAACCTGGAACCAGAGCAAATGCCACGACGGAGTACTCTGTCTAGGTCTGCATTTCCATTATTTGCTCTAAACGGAACCAACGCAAAAGCCAAGCAAAGCGTCATACCGTCAACGGACGGCATATCGGTTTCAACATAAACAAGTTATTACTCCTATTTATCTTCCTAACATCCACATCCGCGCATCAACAGAAACCTTCCACCCGAGGCTCCATTGCCCCCTTTTAATTACCTGGTTTTATTCAAAACAGTCCTGTCGGCTCATACGCAAGGATTTAAAACAAACTAATTGGGGCGTGATCACCAAGCACACCTCTAACCAACTACCCACCCCCATCCTGGACGTCCCTTCAGACATTGACAACGAAGCCAGTTAACTTCTACGCCACCGCCAACATCAGTACCACCAACAAAACCACCCTGATCAACGGCAGCCATCTAACATATCCCTCTAACCAGTTAAAACAGGCGTACAATTCGTCAACTCCTTCAGACTGGCGGCACCGACCAGAAGAAAGAAAACCCTCTTGACCAATGCAACATGGTCGCTCTGGCCTACGCTTTAGCGTACTCATCGTATGCGTAAATTCACCCCTGGATGCTGGGAAACACTGAAAAAAATGTAAGAAACTATACTCGCTCTTGCATCCCTCTTTTATGTAATCTTGATTATAGCGTCAGATCCCAGTGTATTTAATGCTTCTCCGGTTACAACGCGTTAAACCTACCCTAAAAGTTTAATTGATTGATGATCTTGTAACTTTATTGCGCCTAAATATAGACAACACACAAGCTACATAATATTCCCAAAGCAAGACTTCCATCAATCGTTGGGGTGGGGTCACTGTCACCTCTTCACCGAAAACGTTTACATCTTGCTACCGGATGCAATTTGTGTTTATTATCATTTCAATACAGAACTGTCGTAATTAAATTTCTCCAACCTAATTTGTACAATGAATGAAAAAGACGTCGCATCAATGAATCAACAAAAGACAACATGGATCATTAGTGCTTGAAGAGGGAGGACTGATTAATCAAGAGGTTAAACGCTTAATTGGTAATTCGAGGGCGTAAGGTCAACAGAGGACCATCTTACTTTCCTTACGTACGTCGATTTTCCGCACAAATACGTTTACAACAAATTTAAATAATTAACTGTGTTTATGTGCAGCAGTTTCAATGCCACAAGTGAGTCAGTCATCTATTTACTCATGGCGTTATCCACGCCGGTGTAGAAAAATCATGGTGAAGACTACTGATGAGTGACGTAATATGCTAATAAACAACTCGCCTCAATTCGTTACAATTTTCTCTCGATCTACGTAATACAATTTTATTATAAGTTCCCTTGAAAATAAATAATAAACAATTACCTTTATTAAATGACATTGACGTGGTTACTTAATGTAAAAAACTCACGCAAATAAAGTTTTTTTCCAGTGAAAAACACACAAAATCGCTCAGGAGGGAAACGGATAAAAATAGTGAAAACATGACCCTATTTTAAAACTTTTCAGTGGCACGTGTTGGAAGACTAACACTAAAAATAATTTAATTGTCATCTGCGTTGATACTTCTGGTGATGACATCTTCTCCGCAGGTATTTCATTTTTGGACCAACAAATTTCATCCGCTTTGGTCCGCATCACAATAACCTACTCAATTAAGTAAAATCTGTGGGAAACAAAATAAAATTACCCAATACGAAATAATCATGGAAAAATGTATGTGGAAATCTCTATTGTCTCTCAAGGCTGTATGTTTTGAAAATGATACAGAATGAGATGTTCGCTGTGTATTTTTGAGTTGACTACAACAATATTTTTTATTCGTTTTGAAATAGCGTTAGGATTAGGAACCTTAGATTTCATAACTTTGTTTGTGTAAATTGAGTGAAAGAGGTAACCGAAAATTAAAAAAAATAAGCCCAACTTCGAACCGGAATTTTTTGCTTGAACAACTCTGAAACACTTGGAACCTTCTGCCTTTTGGAGAAATCGCCCAAAAAACGTTTATACCTTTTTGAACCATGGATTCTGAAAGAAGAAGAATTATTCCTTGTGGTGACTTAAAAGTGCCATTTTTTACTAAAAGGAAACTAGCAGCGGAAAATTTTTGATTTGAGCACAAAGGTCGATGAATGTCATCCCCCCCTGTACCCACAGCTTCTGAAATTTTATCTGACCTATCATTGGAAAGACCTTTCTTACTCTCCTACAAAGAAAAAGTTCTTGGCAACTAAACGAATAAATTAAAACAACTCAGGGTAAGAAAGGCTCTCTAATAATGTATATGCCATACTCATAGGAGAAAGTGAAACCGTTTTATCGTAAGGGATTAAAGCAAATGACCACGACCGGGGTGCCCAAACAACCAAAAAAAAACTCGCATTTTCGTCATGTGCTCGACTTTAAACAAAACCCAACTAAACTTTTCGGCCCCAAGAGATCGTCTGATGTAGTTACTATCACGTTCGCTATGAAGCGGTACATCTGTGGAAATGTCTTTATTTGGACCAATTTACAAATTTCAAAATAACTGTATACACTGTGTCCAAGATAAAGACGCGATCTCGGAAACTAGAGAAGATACGAAGATGATCAAATTAGGGAAAAGTTTCGCAATTAAAGAGTAATTATTATACTGTAGGGAAAACGATAAAGTTCCGATTACTTTCGAAGATTATGTCAGAAAAACCGAAATTTACCCATCTTGTTTTTATTTTTTCCCGGTGTTATTTGAACAGACACAGAATCAGAGGTTTTAAATACAGGAGAAATCATCGTCAACTTTATTTTTTTATATGGCCCGTAAAAAAAGTGTATATTACGAAAGCGTAGAACGGATAAGGTAGTTCAAATTATGTAATCCCGAGATATAAGTCGGGATTATACTTAATCCCGAGATATAAGTCGGGATCATACGTAATCTCGAGATATAAGTCGGGATTATACTTAATCTCAAGAAATAAGTCGGGATTATTCTTAATCCCGAGATATAAGTCGGGATTATACTTAATCTCGAGAAATAAGTTGGGATTATACGTAATCTCGAGATATAAGTCGGGATTATACGTAATCTTGAGATGTAAGTGAGGATTATACTTAATCCCGAGATATAAGTCGGGATTATAATTAATCTTGAGAAATAAGTCGGGATATAAGTCGGGATTATACGTAATCTCGAGATGTAAGTGAGGATTATACTTAATTCCGAGATATAATTCGGGATTAAGTATAATCCTCACTTACATCTCGAGATTACGTATAATCCCGACTTATATCTCGGGATTAAGTATAATCCCGACTTATATCTCGACTTATATCTCGGAAATAAAGTGAGTAGGGGAAAAACTAAGAAACCAAGCAAATTTCACCGATTTTGGGTTGGTACAGAGAAAGCACAAGGGGTGAAAGGTTGGAAACGTGGATTCTTAACCACCAGATAACTCTATGACATGCAAGAAAAATTTGAACTATATACTTCTCATTTTGCATGTTTAAAAGATCTATTCTCTGGACTTCCTTAAAGGTCTGAGCACGAATAACCCGATCGTGTCAGGTTCGTGATCGGACCGGTGTGCGGCCGTTTTCCTCCAATCTGCCGGTAAAGGATATGAAAGGAGAAATGTGGCGGTTCACACATCACAAAGTGCCGACCGTGGGCCGGCCATGTGCTGACCGTGTGCTGTCGCGGGATCTGTTGTGTTTACTGTTCCACGGTGACGGTCCAGTGTGCTTGCATTTGTCTGTTTGAGGTTAGGTGCAATTTTTCGTGGAAACAATGGGCGCTGAAAAATTATTGGAGAATGTTCGGAAATATTTAGTGCTCTCTGATCAAAGTTATAATTTTGCCAAAAGTTCTTTCGGTGTAATTGGCAGCCTTCAAAAAGAGCCTCGCTTTTCCATATGACTATGGGGTTTTACTAAGAGCCGTTGCAATTGAAATTGATTGTGGCATCCTGAAGTTCTCATAAAACTTCGTTTTATGGTTAATTAGATGAGGAAACAGAGTACGAAATTCTCCTTCCAGATACCTTCTTCTCTCTTAATCCTTCACCTTTTTTCTCTCCACTTTCTTCTCCGATTCCACCTCCTTCGCTTCTGTCTTTTCTACTTTACCTTAATTTTTGTACTTCTGAAATTTGTATTCTCAAATTAGAACTCCAAATTTGATCTTCCAATTGAATGTCTGACGTGCAGTTCTAATTATTGTAGTCTTCTTTTCCAACAGAAAACTTAATTATCTAATAGCAGTTTGAGTTTTTCGCAATCATTCTCATTACTTAAAAAATCCTCCATAGGCATCCCCAAAATGGGCTCTAACCCTCCACGTTCACTAGGAATTGCAACTAAGTTTGAAACATATTTTTAAAGAAATTCCTTCACAAGCATCCCTAAAAGTGATCTCTCTCTCTATACCACGTTACCTGTGACGTACAACTACAAGTGCGATAGTTATTAAGGATCCTCATATCCGTTATACTTTTGTATTGTTGTCCGTCCGTCCGTCCATGTGTGCTATTTTCAAGTAGCTGGTTCAACAGGAACAAAAGTTGATGTAGCGAGTTCGGACTTTCGTATTTCCTATGACTTTTAGATGTGTAACAATTCAATATAACTCTTCTCTGTGGGCTAGGTCAAAAGTTTTAGAGCAAAATGTACCCAACATTGTTCTTTACACATGAATTTGGAGTAGTAAAGGCTTTCAAACGCATTATCTTGATACTGAAAGGGTACATTTATTTATTTTATATTTATTTATTTATTTATTTACTTATTTATTTATTACTTACAGTACATCACATGCGCATATGATAACCGCGTATGTGTGATTCAAAGATCTTAAATTATTTTTCTGCGGTCACATGGATTTTGATGAAAATATATCAAAATCGTTTTTAATAATAATAATGTCTTTTATTCACAAATTAACGTACATAATAATTTCGTGCACCAAGATCGTTGGGAAAAAGACTAAGTGCATTATCTCAATGCCGAAGACAAATTTAATGCATTTTTGACGATTACGTTTCTTTGCATGCAGATTATGTTTTAAAGTGTAGCATAAAAGGAGTTTGCTAATAAAACCTCGATCCATCGCACACAAACGCGCTTAAGTAGTTCGACGAATCGAGTACTTCGGCCTATACTTTCCAACTTGTCTTAAAGGATAAAACCAATATTTACTAAAGTACCAACGTAGGTATATTTCTAGTTTCTCTAACCCAGCCAACACACTTACGTTTAATAAACGGTTTTCAAACATTTTGAAAGGATAAATTCGGTATTGGTAGTATGGTATACGTTTTTTTATAGACCAACATACCCTACGTTTAAAATACGGTTTTTGTTCGTATACATAAACCATAGGGTACACGTTCTACGTTGACAATATGTATATAATAAACGGTCTTTTAGCAATAATTTGATAAACGTATATAACACCATTTTATTTACTTCCTCCAAAATACCAATAAACATTACAATAGTCATATTCTACTTACCAAAATTACGTATTACTTATTTCTGTCATAATCTCACGAAACTGGTAAAATGTTGAAAATAAGTGATAAATAATATGCTAACCTGACAAACGTATATAATATGATTTTAATTTACCTCATATGTATATACTCGTATACGTATATACCTCATACTCATATGTATAGGAATATATAATAGATTATGTACAAATGATCCATAAGCAACCCTCTAATTGCGCTATAAGGATAAAGCTCCTTTTCGTTTTAAAATTACGAATTATATTAGAAAATTCATACTTATATATATAGTATTCCTCGATTGCGGGGGTTGTAATTTTTGTAGTACACCAAATATTTGTATTTCGTTAATCGATTATGTATAAATGATCCATAAGCATCCCTCTAAGTGGGCTCTAAGGAGAAAAAGTTCCTTTTCATTTTAAAATTACGATTTTTTTTAGAAAACTGAGACTCATATGTATAGGAATCCTCGATTGATGGGGTTGTCATTTTTGTAGTTCACCAAATATTTCAATTTCATTAATCGACTATGTATAAACGATCCATAAGCAACCCTCTAATTGCGCTATAAGGATAAAGCTCCTTTTCGTTTTAAAATTACGAATTATATTAGAAAATTCATACTTATATATATAGTATTCCTCGATTGCGGGGGTTGTAATTTTTGTAGTACACCAAATATTTGTATTTCGTTAATCGATTATGTATAAATGATCCATAAGCATCCCTCTAAGTGGGCTCTAAGGAGAAAAAGTTCCTTTTCATTTTAAAATTACGATTTTTTTTAGAAAACTGAGACTCATATGTATAGGAATCCTCGATTGATGGGGTTGTCATTTTTGTAGTTCACCAAATATTTCAATTTCATTAATCGACTATGTATAAACGATCCATAAGCAACCCTCTAATTGCGCTATAAGGATAAAGCTCCTTTTCGTTTTAAAATTACGAATTATATTAGAAAATTCATACTTATATATATATATATAGTAAGCCTCGATTGCGGGGGTTGTAATTTTTGTAGAACACCAAATATTTATATAATTATATAAATATATAAATAAATATTTATTATAATTATATTAAAAAATTTATTTATACGGGTGGCACGTCTTTGACTAGGTTTTCGGGTATGCCCTTTCCGATTTTGATAAATTTTTTTCAAATTTCGTACCACGAAAGGGCGATTTGGGTGTGTGAAAAAAATTCTGATTTCGACGAAATTTGGTATCTGGGGGTTTTTGAACATGAAAATCAAGTTGATCCAATTAGTTTTTGAATTTGGAAAAAAAAAATAAAAGAAATTATGTTTTCTGATATTCATTTTCATTTGGGGGGTAAAGTAGCACTATTCTCGACAGGAACCTGCGTCGTCCTCTTAAAGTTGGCTACAGCTACTTTCAATAGATCGTATAGCTGAAACTTTTTTTGATCCTGCAGGACGCTCCTGCGGCGCCGAAACGGCCTCTCTTATGTATACGAAGATGACAAGAATTGGAAACGACGCACGCTTCTTGAACGTGAAAACACCTACAATTTCAAACTAACTATAATATAATACTTTCAACAAATCCAAGTTTAAACTTGTAGGTATTTTTTTGATGCGTGCAGATGCTATAATATAATACTTTCAACAAATCCAAGTTTAAACTTGTAGGTATTTTTTTGATGCTGCAGATGGACGCTTCTTCGACGACAGCAGGCGCCTCTTATTGTAGGCAAAGACGGAAAGAATTGGAAACGAAGCTTCTTGGACGTTACAGAGCCTGCAAACTTTACAGCGCCTCCGTATGGATGCAGAGGACCGTTAGCGGCGCCAATTACCGATGTGAAGACAGGAAGAATACCTAGGTTTACAAACTGGTAAAGAAGAAAATGGACCCTAAATGTCTATGATAGACTTTTTGGTTTGATTAAAAATATACATCTACCAAGCACATATATTGCATTATTATTATATACCCATGTTTATTAGCAGTACAATTATCAACGAATTTAATACTGATAATGCGTAAGGATACATATTCCGAAATTTAAACGTATTCAGTAAACGCATATAAATCGTACTTATATATAAATGGGAATAATAAACGCATAATACCCTCGATAATACCTATTCTAAAAAAAATATAGCATTTATGCATACTATTATACTACTATACGATTACGTTTTTTAGACGTAGGGTTTCAACGCGTTATATGCGGAACTGTGTTTGCTTAGGAAGGTTAATTCCCTGTATGCTAATTATGAGTATGCGAAATTGATCAGCCATCGAAGTGTTCAGGACGCGATTCTGGTGCGAACTATCCGGGTGCTAATTACCTGGAAGCAAAATGGCCAGGTTACAAATTTTGCGGATGCGAATTGTCCTTGGAATTCTCGGCATACGAGGCCTATAAGTGAATGTGAACATCTCCAAATTTAGAATCCAAATCCAGAAATATGATGAATGCTATTTTGGATAATTTTTCATTCGTGCATCAGGAAATTTGGTTATCAAACCTTCGATTCGTTTTCTCACCTACACCACATACAGAACGCAAGAAGTTAAAACTACCCCACAACTTTCTTGGTAAAAACAAATCGAATGGAATATAAAGAACGTGATTTAGTTTAATTCAGGTGGACTGATTTTGGAAATGGTTGCGATGGACATGAAATTTGAAATCTGGAGAGCTGTAGGAAGGAGTTAATTTCGCACTGTCTCGCGCTAATACTTAAACAACTTTCTTCACTTTCGCTTAAATCGCATTCAATTTCTTCTCAGTTTTTGCCTATTTTCCAACCTCGCTCCCAATACGTGATTTTCTTTATAATACAATTTGGGGTCAATTACGTTCAATACAAATTTGGTACACCGCAACTACTGCAAATTTCAGGTTTTATACGATAGCCCAAAAAAACGTTTGTTTACCGCATATACCTACACATTAAAATTATCGCACAATTAAATAGGTAACGTATGCAGCGGCGGAGGGGGCGGCTAAAGTAACTTAACGACCAAGTTAACTTTTCGTCCGTCAGTTGTGGGCTCGCCACGTTAAGTTTAGCACGAGAACCGGATTTTGTATTTTTTTTAAAAGTCCCCAAGATGAATTCGTTGGCGTTTTGTTTCGTAACTGCACTTTTGCTGGTGTTTATCAAAACTAGTGAGTAGTGACGATATTGCACAACCTGTGGATTACTCAGTATTATAGTTGGCTTGGTTACAAAATTTGTAAACATTTCAAGGTTTACCGTTACCTAAGCGTTGCAAATTTGGCTGAATTTATTTATTTATAAATGTGACTAAGCTGTTTATCGATTTCAGGTTATTCGTTGCAATGTTGGGAATGTACCTCCGATAGTTATGGACGTTGCGCGGATCATTTTAATACGACACTATTCCCGAGGCAGGCGTTTGTTTACAATGCGGTAACAGGTAATCCGCGTGTTGTGAATTGTGATGGGGGATCCTCCCAGTATGGACAATACAGCTACCAAAGGCACGTCTGCATGAAGAGGGTCGAAACTGATCGAAGTAAGTTTGGCCGATCCTTACGCGTCAAACTAACTTTGAGTTTAAAGGACTCGGCAGGACGACGTACTCCAGGCACTGCCACACTTTGGTCGGCAACGAAAGGGTAGGCACGTGCCCCACGCACATAACCAACCCCGATATCGTCGTCGACTTTTGCGAATATTGCGATACGCACGAGTGTAATGGTGGCCTAAGCGTGACGAGTACGATGTGGAGCTTAATTCCGGCCGCGATGGCCCTAGTTTTGTTGAAGTAGATGCGAGAGACGTACAAAATGCTTTTCCATTTTCATTGACCTACATTCCACACTTTCACATACGAGTAGACTTAGGTCTTTTATATTTGACTTGTACATATAGCAATTAATCCCTTTTATAATTCATCAAAAACCTACCAGCATCCTTAATTTAATCTTTCCCAGCGCACCCTGTACAATAGGCCCCCCTTAATTTAATAATTCCTTTTTTATTAGAATAGAAGATTAATTCTACTTTATATTTATAGAAGAGAGTTTATTTATGTAAATTTCAAACGAAATAAAGTTGATTTTTCGTTGTTTATTAATAGAAAGTTAACATCAACGGAACCACACCTTAATGTGACTGTATAATTAGTCTATTGCGACTCATACTCTAATATGCGAGTAGTCAGGTTTTTTAATTACTTACTGTCCCATCTAATTTTCTCACGTAATTAGGTTGTATAACGTCAATCAATGTGACCAGGACGAATAGTAAAATAGCTTTTTAACCTTGCATTTTTTACGCGCATCAAAATTGTCACCTCAATGAAAAATGATGATTAATTCGTGGGGTAGGTTGCGGAAAAGTAATTACTGAAATTCCATCTCTCTTCGTTGGTTGCGAAAATTGTTGCTAGTCTAGCGGGCCCTTAGAATCCAACCAATTGCAAATCGTACCGCGTACGTATTTCGAATGTGGGAACTAGCCACAGTTGTTTGCGATCAATATGATGAATTTACGTTGAATAAGTTGTAAATCAGCATATGCATGACGATTGGTAATACAGATCAATATTTCATTAGCAAAGTTTAAAATCTCACGAGTAATGTAACTCAAAAGAGACTAGAGCCTGCACATCTACACTGAAGGGTTTTAGTGAAAAGCGAGGTGAAAAGTCTTTAGCTAATTGCTGAGATCTCATCCGGACAATCAGCCAGCCTGCCAGCCAGTCAGGCATATCGAATATAATAGCATATATTTTTTTAGAAAATGTGCTAAAAATTAAATTAGACTGACTCGATCAGTTGATAAACCAAACCGGGTTCAATTATAAATCAAACTTTCTTTTACAGAAATTGTAGGCCATTGGGTTGTAATGTCACGTACTCTAGGTCATCAAGGTCTAGGTAGACACATGCCCATCTCCAAATTATTTGAAAATAAGCATGGGGCCGGGGGACACCGGGAACTTTCCCGCTGGGCCGGTATTAGGATCCATGAGCGCTTTGCGGCTGGCAGCATCACTCAAATGAAAACACAAAACAGAGATAGAGCCAGCATACACCGTTAATTAATATTCTAAGGTGACGGTGTACTACCACACACCCACAAAGCAGTATTCAATTTTAGGGGCACCTCATAGCTTCAGCTTCTATTGTCGACACGACAAAGAGAGACTGCGATTCGAGGTCTTAAGAAACTTTTGGGTACCCAAAGTCGACTATCCCTCGAAGGCGGGGGTTTACACATCAATCACCACGTTAGTACAAAACGCTTCGAGATGGCGCCCAGATGTCTCCAAACGCATCATGTAGCCTTTTTCCTAAAGTTGTTAATTATACGACACCGGTAGGTACATGTACACTCCTTGTCTTGCTCCAAGCGTTTTTCTACAGACCCACATTTGCTGCCAACCAGCTAGCCAGCCACATAAATTTGCAAAGATGCGCTAAAAATGAAATAACTAGTAAGGATATTTAGATGGTAAATTGGAAGATAATTGATAATTGCTATACTCTTGAAATCAAGGTATTGAATCGATTAAAAGAAGAATCGGCGATAAAGAGCGAAGACAGATGTGACGCAACCTTTCCGGGAAATACGACGTGTTTGTTCGAGAACATTCTAGAATACTCGGGAACCTTCGAGAAAAAGTGGCGTTCTAGGCGGCGTTTGTACTATATAAGCAAATCGAATTGCATTTCGGTCAGTTCCAATTTCAACTTCGAAGTAATGGATAGTTCGCGCTTATAATTACTGTTATAAATTAATGCATTTTAAGACTTATAAATTAATAAATTGATTAAATAATTAATGGTGAATAAATAAATTACGTTATTTAAATTTACGTTCGAATGTTCGGCACTAGCTAATGCCTACTAGTGAGGTGTTAACTTATAATCAGAAGGGATAATAAATATATAATAAATAGATTAATGAATAAATAAATGGGAATCTCGTATAAAATTAAAAGTAGCTTAAATGGGCAAACAATTGCAGAATTTTTTGTAGACTAAGTTTTCCTTTCCGAGTTTTTTCTAACTGTACAGGATGACTCAAAGATTGCGCGAAGTAACTTTTAATGGTTTGATTATAAGATTTTTTGATATAGTGCTTTTGTATTATGATATGGTTGAATATTCTCCACACTATTATAATATTTGGAATTATACAGGGTGCGCTCACAAAGTATGGCGCCAAAATGGTACATTTTTTAAATGGAACCCCCTGTATTTGAATGCATTTCTTAATTGTACGACTTTTTTTATTATAATGAAAATAAATTGTCTTTTATTGGACAGTGCATAGAAAATATATAAAACAAAATAGAAGTAAAAACAAAACATAATGTTGAACCATCCAATGGGGCGCAGTTCAGATGGAGTACATGACCACACATCTGCTCTTCCACTTAACCCCTATATGGTTAATATCCGAAAAACCAGTAGTTTTAAAGATAATTCGATTTGTAAGAAAAATTTGGCATTTGCAAGCGTCAGTATAATGGTCAAAATATTACGTAAATTTTGATTTCAGGTTCCAGACATTTTCCAGCTTACAGGGTGTTTTTTGGTAGGTCTAAAGTTATAAAGATTCATATTAAAAAATCTCATTTTTTTTAAATGGAACACCCTGTATATTTTTAAACTTTTGGATATAATGTCTTATACCTATCTCTGATAGTTTTCGAAATATCTTGGTTTTCTTAATAACGAGATGGCCATGCAAAGAAGGCAATTTATATCTGTCTCGTCCAAAACAAAAATAATATTGATCCTCGTCTTCTTACTTGGTACTCGGGTTACTCTAAATATAAATCGTTGCAGTGTGTTCTTTGAAAACAGGTATGGAACATCGTTTTAAAACTTTTTTGTGTTAATAAACCCGCACTTGGCGCTAGGCCCTTCTAAATTTCCTAACTAAAAATCGGCTGCCCATACTCTTAAACTAACGGGTTACCTAACCTTTTCAAAATTTCTCAAAAGACAATAAAAAAAAACAATTACAGAGAGCCCTACGCTCATTCGGAGGGTAACAAAGGATTAAGATTTCGTAAAAAAAACAGAACCAAATTTGATTAAATCCATTTTCGAAGTAAACTGCAGTCCTGTTGTTTTCTTATGGGAAATAACACGTGCTTATCTTCAAATTAATTAAATTTCACCTTAGGCAACGCGATAACAAATGTTCTTAGCGCAATGCCCAGAACCTTCTAATACAACGCACAAATACGACCAGATGTTCCTTCTTTTTAACACGTAATTTCGCTTTTACAATAAATAAGCAAACCAAAATTAACAAATTAGAAGGCAATCAAACTAAACAAACTTTAAACATCCATAAATTCTTATACAACTCAACGTTGGAATTAAAAATTAAACAAAAAGAAACAATTAAAAACAGCAACAATTACACGAAAAAAAATTGATTTTTACATACAGGCTGATGCATCATTATTATACGTACAGAGCTCAAACAAAACGTCTGCATGACAATGTTTACAAAATAATATGAATTGTTTAATGTTTAATTATTTATATTTTATAAAGGAAATTAAGTTCCAGAATATGCAAGGAAGGAATGAATAAGATGCAACTTGATTGACACCTTCCATTGTTATTACACGTTAGTAAGCATATTGGGGTAAAAAAAACGGATGGGAAATACACGTTTTGAAGGACCAGAAAACCGAATCAATCAAAATCTCAATGATGTCGGTCTGTCTGTCTGTGCTCTCATTTCCGGCTAAACGGCTGAACCGATTGGAACCAAATTACCCTAGCAACACAGTTCCGTATAAAAAGCGTTTTTGTAGACTAAAACTCTACGTATATAATACGCATAAATGTGCGGCGGATGTTGCCGTATTCTTGTAGGAATATTATGCGTTTATTATTTTCCAATGATATACGACTTATCTGCGTATGTTAAAGTAGTGTTATATACGTTTATAAAAAACGGTTATTTATATACGTATTATCAACGTAGAAAGTGAACTCTATCGTTTATATATGAATAACATATATGAATAAGAACCGTCTTTTAACCGTAGGTATAAAATCGGCCTACACAAAAACGTATACCATACTACCAATACCGAATTTATCCTTTCAAAGCGCTTTAAAACCGTTTTTAAACGTAAAGTGTGTTTGCTGGGTAGGTACACATATTCTTAAATACGTCGATAGAATGGTAGGTACTTAAAAAGTCTCCGAAATTGAAACTGGTAATTACAATGCAACCTACAATCAAACCAAAATAACCAAAATGTACATTGCTCTTTAAATAAGAGGGCTAATTATATATGAATGCAAAAATCGCCGATGGAAAATTATAAAACAAATACCATCCGAAATCTAAAGAGATACACTTAGAGTAGATATGTAAAATGCAAATGGCGCACTTACAAGAAGTTTTTAGGTGAATCCGTCCTAATAATATTTCCGGATTCTCCAAATTAAGGATTCAATTACCAAGGATGGCGGCAATCAAAATTCCATGCGTTTTTACTAACGCCTCGGCTGTTTGTTCAAACGAAATGCACTTTGTTACAGCTCACCAACGAAAGAGAAACACCAAGGCCGACAACCGATAAGCACGGCTCGGCGCGGCAGAATGCACGCTAAAATGGCGTTGTACAAAGTCAAACAATAGATGGAGTCATCTCTTCCAAGGTTAGGTTACGACTTTCAATAAGTAATATTGGCTGCTTTGTAATGAAGGAAATAGACCGTTACATATTCTCACTCCGACAACGAGTGAATCAAAATTGTCCTGTTTTCTTTAGTCCGAAAGCTGAGTGATCTGGCAAAGCAACAGTACGCCTAAGTCTGGCTGGCGATCGCCCATCGCATAAGTCCTCGGTATAACTCTGGACGGGACTGTATGCCAGAAGACCTTCACATGGGTTTCCAAAGCTTTCCAACGTCCTTCCAGACTCCAGAGCATTCCGTCACCTTTACAATTAGGTACAGACCTCTACAAACGGCTTATACCTACAGCTTTAAGAACCTTGAAACTGGGAAATACAGGTGGTATGACAGGCTGTGATTTCCCAGGAAGGGTAATATTCAATAGAAATAAAAAACTAAGGGTTTGCAACTTTGTAGGAAATTCTTCATAGTTAAAAAATAAGGTACATCTATAATACTCCCGCAAATACACGCTAACGCCTAAGCAGTGGGAGTAAGCACATCATAAACCAGGGTGACCAACGTAATTGACTGGAAGCGTTACATCCATCCCTTCCTTCACAAGTAAAGCACTCTGCATTCGAACTCGAACACTCTGCCCTATAGGAGTCATATTTGGGGTCATCTGGCGGTGCGCAATTTCGAAAATAGATCCAAACGCCATCCACTAGAAGAATCCGTTGCAGTTACCTACTCTTACAAACTAATATTTTACCTTTCCTCTTCATTATTTGACACCGCGTGGATTTCCCTTCAAATGGTCTATCTAAGTTACAATCGTATATCGAAAGTGTGGCGTTATTGAAAACGCTGCCGCAATGTGGATCTATGTCGGATCTACAGTTCCAGCATTTGATTGAGTGCCCTGTAGTGAAAAATGCACTAGACTAGAAATAGTGAATTTTACCTACCGAAGTAAAACAAGGTCGACAAGATTAGTGTCGCTAAAACGTACTTTGAACACATTTCTATGTTACAACTCTACGTCAATTAGCAAGAACCGCAAGGCTAACACTGTATACATTTGGAGGTTGCCGATCATGACCGAAAGAAGACACGCGCACAGTCAAATGAAAAGAGGAAGGGTGAGATTTGGTTGGTTCTCTTCTCTTGAGTGCACTAATATAATTTCGGTACGTGGTATACAACGTTAAGTCTATGGAAGGGGTCCTAGGAGGCTAGGATGGAGCCCATAATTGTGATTTAGTTCATTGTGACACAATTTTAAAAATGTCTCACGAACATATTCGACCCAGTAGAAGAACAAAAAGAAAAATTACAATAATTTTTTTGTTGATTCTTTATTGTTATGTTTTATTACAAAGCAGCATCTGTATTATATTCTTTATTTAATAAAAGTCTCTTTCACTCTTGAAACTTATAATTTATTAGTACTTAATAACTTAACATTATTTTTATCATACCATGATTAATTCCATAGAAAGTTTTGTTACGTTATTTACGAAAAAGAGTGTTTGCGTTAGTTTATTTATGGTTTTTAACAGATATCAATTTATAATACATACACGCGTAGTTACTAATAGAGATGGAACAATCAACTCGAAGGGCGTGTAAGGCTAAAACCATTACCTTCCCTATAAAATTTAACAAGGAAAAAACTTGTCGTAAGTGTACAATTTTTAATAAATTTTGGGGCAGCAAAATACCAAACATTTAACTCTGTCCAGAAATAGAGCTAGACCCTCAATCAACGAGCAAGTAACCCTTTAAAATATAGCAAGGGCAGAGGTTGTCGCATATCTAGTAATAAGAGCGATTTCTAATAAATTTTAGTATGTAGAGTTCGAACAATTTATAGAGTCATCAAGGTCCAACCACCAGAAACAGAGATAGATCTATCAGGTCAAAGACTACATTATGTAACGCTAAAACCGTTATTTTCCCCCACCTTTGGATGGAACAAAATCTTTCGTGAGAGAACATTTTCTGGTTTTGCCCCACGTGAACTACTTGATATAAATCTATCGACCATCAGAAGACATCCATAAAGTGTAACTCCGCCACCTTTTTCATACAGTGCAGTTGCTCTTCTGGCTTACGCTTTTGTTTGTCAATAACCTTCATATATATTTTGCGGGTATAGGCATCCATTTTTGGTTTTCCTACACGAATCGTTGCCAAATTTTGGGTGGCGAAGGGTACCTCGGCGGGGATTAATTGATATTGTATCTCTATAACCGATACTGCAGATATTTAAAATTAGTAACTCCATCTTTGGTTTTCGCGATATTTTACAGTCAGCGATGCCCTTCCTGCCGCCAACCCTCACCGATTTATGATGGCTTCAGACAAGTACTGAGTTGGACAATGGGAAAAGCTAAGAGAGATAGGATTCGGAATGATGCAATTAGGGAGTTGGGCGAAATGACTGAATTTCAGAAGGTTTAGCGAAAACTATAAGGATTTGAGCATGTAATGAAAAGGGATGGAAGGAGCGTGAGGAGAGAAAACGTGCCAAGGAAGACCAAAGAGAAGGTGAAAGGACTATGTCTTGGAGGGTTTGAGAGAGAAGAAGTTGGATGCAGACAATGTGTGGGACATGAGTGGGTGGAAGAGGAGAAGGAGGAGGAGAGGAGTCAGGAACAGAACCCCTCAGAGAGAAAAGCTAAAGAAGAAGCAGATTCTGTCAATTCTAGGGCTATAACACGTGGCAGTATTACAGCTGTCCCGGAGAAAGTGCGGTAATATTCTAAAATTCCATTTGCGGAGTAGGTACTTAACAATTATAATAAATTTAGGGGAAGATAACAGCTCAAACGTAGTAAATGTATATATCTTAGGTATATGTATGTATTATAACAATATTTTAAAAAAAAATAACATAAGACAAATCATTCCTTTTAATAATTTACGCCGCCACTGGTAAGTAATCTGAAGCTATTAAAGTACACGATGATTGCCGACCGAGTGACGTCACCTTCGCGACCAGAAACGTTTTCCCTGGAAACCCAAGATTCAGTAGCCTCGATAGGCTTCCGAAAATTCCATAGGATTAACTATAGAAAAATGTATTCCGAAACACATTAAATGGAATCTTAAAACAAAATTTCTAACATAAACGCAAACTTATAAAGCTTGTTTGGACAAATTACTCCGCACGCAAGCGTTCGATAAATAAAATAAAAACATTTTAAAATTATTTTACAGCATTTTTTTTTAATATTTCTAATAATTTGGTGGTAAAATGGTCAGCGAGATACCAAGGCTTTTGAATCTTACCTTCCTTTAACACAAAAAACTTGATGACAAACAACAACAACTGAATCAATAAAATGACGAATTGCCGGTAGCTGTTCAAACGGTACAAACTTTTAACTTTTAATACCAAGAGAGGCAAATGTGGAGGACTGTCTGAATAAAAAAATGCGTGAAGAAATGCATTGCACTCGCCTTCCAACCATCGCGAACCAGGTTTGTTTTTTTTTTGTTAATTCGCAGTATTTCCTAAAGATCATTAAAAACCATCGCCAATGATAATTATTAGACTCAATAACTCCATATTTCAAAGAACGCGCCTCGCGTCCCCGCTTACGCAAAAAATAACACGAAACCCATTGTCTCTTCTAACAGCGATAAGAATACGTGCGTGCAGTATTCTTTGAAGTTTTGAATGAATGCACCAAAGGGTATAGGGTATAAGATTTAAATACCTTTGACATTTCCTGCATACATAAATACGCCAGCATTATCGTTGTATTTAAGACTTTGTCTTAAAGATGCTTCCTACTCACACGTCAACAACATTTCATATTGTTTATAATTTGGATTTCGCAGGTACCAACTTTTTCTGCTTCTGCAACAAGCCACTGAATGAAGGTGTATTATCTTATTCAACCGAACTAATTTTATTTACAAAGACGGTGATTTTTAGAAACAAACGTCAAGTGACATTTTCCTAACCATTTCACCGCTAGAGCGCGCCAAAGTTGGCCGGTCCGTATGGTGCAGTTCAGTTGAAGCTAGACTGTGGTACTAAGGGTCTCTGGTTCGAATCCAGGTTCGGGCATGGACATTTTTAAATGTATAGTTGGGTGGGTTGGTAGAGCAGCATTCGCTGAAACCCCACCCTCACAAAAATAAAGGCAAAAATAAAAGAAAAATATATTCCCGCGCCCAGTATACCTTATGTTGTATCCCGCCGAAGATCAAATTCACCGTTTCGATTCTGGTCGGGAAAATATTGCGTTGCCAATACTTACACACGTTGAATAAGTGTTAGTAAACACAAGGAAAACCTGTTAGTAATATAACAACCAACCAACACTTGAAAAACCTTACAAATTTAATTGAAATGACTTTTTATTATTTTTCATTCATTGACATTCGCCTACTTCTCTCAAAAATATTAGCTGTGTTGCGACACCTTAGTTAAGTAGGTACTAGTAAAGTCACTAGATATAGAAAGTACCGCAATCATCCGCCATTTTTGGGCAAATTTGCTGGCAACTTAAAAAAATTGACAAATAAAATCTGAATAGCTGTAATTTTTCTATAACCTAACTTCATAGTACTGTCATGTTTTATAAAAATATATACAGATATCTTCAAATAGGTGGAACAATCCCTAACATTAAAGTTACTAGAATCTGGTAACTTCCGCCATTTTTGGGCAAAAATCATGCGTTCTCTCTCTAACACACGAGCCCAATGGATTGCGGTACTTTCTATATTTAGTGACTTTAGGTACTAGGTACATCAATAATAATGAATAATATGGGAAAATAATTAAAAAATGCAGACAAACGAATAAAATGCAAGTACTACTAAGGTAGCTATGGGATATTACCGGCTTTTCTGCAGAAGGATCTGAAACCGCTGCTCCTGCCTCCCTTATTTTAAGGTAGGTATATCCTCGAAAGCTGAAGGAAGGTGAGAGAGCCTCGTGTTAAGGCTGGAGAGAGGAATGTCTGACGAAGGGAAGGGGGGGGGGGGCATTGGGAGCATTTTTAGATATCGCGGGTAGGTACGTTCGATTCCATTAGTGAGGGTGCTGAAGGCTCTTTGACATTGATGGGTCAATCGTAAGATGGATCCGCGCGATTGTTGGAAGCAAAGTCATTATATCATCAATCGGGATGACGGAGATAAGAATAGCTATGGCATCTCCTTTAACCCGAAAAACACCCCTTTACGAATAGAGACAGAGCGAAACTTTATGGGCTCACTCTTCGAGGACACAAACTGGATTTGACCAGGAGTTATCGCAGACTCCTGCCTGACCTGGAAAGGGCACATTGATCGAATAAGCTTTGATCAGAGACATCAGTTCCTTGGACGCAATTATCTGGAACAGGGGAGTGTGACGCAACTTAGCTTAAACAGGGGGGTAAACCTTGCCAAAGGACAGTACAGTAAAGAAACATATATTTAAAAAGTTATTCTGGTTGCATAAAATTAGATGCCGTTTAGAAGAGATTTTGTCATTTAAAAGTAGACATAGGGAAAAAAATACACGTAAATCCCTATGTCTACTTGTTAATAAATAGCACTGTATATGAAAAATGTAGGCAATTTTGTCTACTTCCATTTTGCAAAGAATATCGAAAAAACGCTTCCTTTCTAAGATATATTAGGCCAAAAACTGAAGAAAGTGACGACATTTGGGCAAAAACTACCCAAAAATAATGTTCCGAGCCCAATTTTTGTCTGCAAATTTCAAATGCATGGCCGCAAAAACATAGACTATAGCAAAACTTTCTTCTGAAGTTAATAATTTTTTTCATAATATGCCTAGGCCTCCAGATAACATTGAATATTTCTCTTGTATACCTATAATATTCAAAGAGGTTTATTTAAACATTTAAATATACCTAAAATATATACGTCCCTTGTAAGATATACCTACTAGGTATATGCGAATGGGAATATCTCAGATATTCTCAGAATAAACTAAACAGATTTTTCATTTATTTTGAATATTCTTAGAACATGATGCGTATATACCACTTGGGCTATTCTGAGAATAAGCTTACAGAATATTCTCAGTTTATTCTAAATATACTATTTGTATAATGAGGTATATATTATAGATATTCTGAATGTATCCGTTTCTTCTTAATATTCTTTTAGAACATGCTCTACACTTCATCCATCACCACTACACAGATGCAGTTTGGAAGTATGAATATTCACAAGACATTCATGAGCTGATTAGAATAGGTATGTAGTGTATAATATTATACAACCCACAAGACCATCAACGGTTTTATTGACGACTTATAATAAAAGTAATAATTCTTACAATTCAAAATAAGCGTCTAATTATACTTAAAAAAGACATTTTGTGTGCTGTAATTAAGGTTGTAATAAAACGAATATTCCGAATAACATCCAGAATATTCAATACTGAATAATGAAGGAATATATTAGTGGTGCGTCCTTATGTAGGTATTGCTGAATATTCCAGTCGAAAGTATATAATGCATGGAGCATTTTCTGGATATTTAGAATATTCACATACCTTCTAGTGAATACTCTAAGAATATCCAATGTTATCTATTGTTTTTATAGGTGTATATACGTGGAGGGTACAATGTACAAGAATAAAGGAAGAAGACGAGTGAAGGTGGTAGACGATTTGAAAGAGGGGGGAGGATATGCGGCTATGAAAAGAAAGTCCAGGGTTAGAGAGGAGTGGAGGCGACAGGCGACACAGGATGTGTGTATTCACAAATAATCGACTCACCCTATACATATACAACCGCGCCTCATTCTTTCATGAGTAATTCGGTCACGTGATGTTTATTTGCATCGATTTGTACGTTAAGGTTTTTTAAAGAACTCTTTTAATGTAACTACCCCAATAAGATGGATTTTAGCTTAAAACTGTTAATATTAATCACCGCCCTTATTTTAATATTTACCACACAGTTAAGTGAGTATTAATTGTTTCGAGAAATTAGGTTAAGTTACACCCCAATTTCTTTTAGGTAGGACCATTAAATGTTGGGATTGCAGAAGCGATATCGACCCGAGGTGTGCGGATCCCTTCGATAACCGTACGTTTTCGATGACGTTCTGTCCAAGCGTCGAGTCGCAGTTCTTCGTCGGCATGGAGGCGACACTGTGCCGAAAGATCAGGCAGAAAGGTGAGATTTACAAGGTGCCGCCGACAGTTCTAATTGGATCTTGTAGTGCACGGTGTCTGGAAGTACTTTCGGAGCTGCGCCTTTTTGGGAGAGCCCGGTATTGCCGGCGACGAGAGGTTTTGCTTGATGAGAACCGGGACTTATAATATTTTCATGGAGTATTGCACTTGTAATAGTAAAGATGGTTGCAATTCGTCCAGTAGGTTGAAGATGTCCTCTTTGTTAATTGTCTTGGTTCTCCCCATTATTTTACTCAATTAATGGGGCCTGGTGGTGTTTTAAATATGTACAAATCTTTGAAGAAGCCGGTAACAAGTGTCTAATTAAGACTGCAACTGTTTTAAACAAGAAGCAATTAGTATTATGTACCTAGGCTTAAGATAGAATCTCTATTGATGTTAATTGAGTCCGTCCTTTTTCTACTTTACAATTTTTAATAAAGAAATTTTACATGCTGTCTCTTCGTCTTTTGTTAACCATCAATGAAATAGGGGAAGAGAACCCTAATGTAGGCCCGAGGGTAACTATGTTCAGCATCAGGCTCTAGGCCTCGTGTCAGCTGCCAGTCTTCACATCAAATCTTTGTTTTTTCTTATTTATGAAACCCTTCTGGAATGTTCACTTGGGAGAACCATTTGTATGCTTGCTATGCATTTAGGAAAATACGGGTTTATGTACAGAAAGATTTCCTCTCAAGATATTACACAAATAATAGACTTACATATAAAATTGTGTATAAAATGTCAGATATAAACATTTAACAGTACATAACAAATAGATCTTACAAGCTAAAATAAAAATGGACGGATTACAAACTTCTAAAATTACAGTCACAGAAGGCACTTTTGTACAGATGGGATCCCTTGCAAAATGAAAAAAAAAATACTGACGAATTAATTTTTGTGCATTATGGGCGTTAATTACTTATACTCTACATGTTGTAATGTACAAATATGGTCGTCAACATCAACGGGACCAGTATCCTGAGACTTAAACTTAGACGGCCGCTTCCGTTACACTCATCTTCTATACAGTAACACTCTTCCCAATAATCTCCATTCTCGTACACCCCCCAATTGCACACACCGGTGACACCCATTTCGGCAACCGAGGCACACCGCCGAATCACCTGTCGCCATCTCCCATCCCAGACGAAGCCGATGGGCCCTTGCTGCGTAACCTTCATGCAGAATGATCCGGGCATGTGGCTCTCCTCGCTATTGCAATCGACGGCGATGTGCTGCGACTTATCGAACTTCTTGTAGGCGCCGCAGTTATCTTCGTCCTTCGGATCCTGGCCGGAGCTGCACTGAAAGCATCTAATCGCTTCCCCTAAAAGCAAAACTTGTTAATGACCACACCTACTTATTAACATTATGCAAAAGTTGTTTACCTGTCGTTATGAACAATGCTAGAAGAAGACACGTTAGGACACTAATTAATTCCCTCATATTTATTACTTTCAAAAATTAATTATTAAAAGATTAGAGAAATGAAGAAGATAATAAACAAAGTAGTAAACATAACCACACTTTTAACGGAAACCTGAATCACTCTAATGGCAACATCCAGGGGCGTAGACCTGTACAACTTATTGAGGGGGCTCCCATTTCTCACGAACTATACAGGGTGTTTACGGTTTTCTCTGTATCTTTTTAAGGGGCGACAGTACAGCTCAAAAGAAGTCGAACCCCAAAACACCTTAGTAAGAGTTATTTAATAAGCAAGATAAAATTGGTATTATTTTTTACATTTAAGGATTAATTAATTAATTATTATATAATTAATTAATGAATAGTAAAGGTTAATTATTGATAACAACTTATACCAGTCAAATAAACAAACTTAAAAACAATTGGACAATGCTGTTTAAGTAGTAGATTGCTAGATTTGTACACAGATTAATCGTTTAATGTAAAAACAAATATTATTTCGCTTATTAAATAACTTTTACTAAGGTGTTTTGGGGTTTGTCGACTCCTTTTGAGCTGCACTGCCGCCCCTTAAAAGGATACAGAGAAGACCAAAACACCCTGTGTTTACAATTAACACAACGTTCATTATTAAGAATCGAAATTTTAGACTGAAAATCTTTGTAATCACACCTTATGTCTGTCCGTCCTGTATTGTTACCGCGCTATAACTTTATTAATAAAGTGTAATTCTATTTTTGGGAATCAGTACTTAGCTTATGATGGGTTTGACCAAAGAATTTTAATATAATATTTAAATTTAAAATTAGTATTGAGCATCAATTTCATTGCAAAAACGTCGAAATGCGTTATTTAGATGCCCAATACTTTAATCTGACAAATCGACAAAATACTTAGGTGTTCGATGATTAAAAATCCAAAATCTAGCCAGATAGATTTTTGGTTTTGCTCCCTCACTTAAGTTTAGTGTATGTTTATTAATTTTATCAATTAACAAAAGAATGTGATTTTGAAATCAACGTGATACAAGTCTACCCACAAGCAATAGACTACAACAATTTGTGCTTACATATTTCAGAATAATTAAAAATGATTGATTATACTGATCAATCCATTAATCAAATAATCGCTTAAACAAATAATCGATTAATCAAATAATCGGTTAAACAAATAATCGGTTAATCAAATAATCGTTTAATCAAATAATCGTTTAATCAAATAATTGTTTAATCAAATAATCGATTAAAATGAAATAATCGATTAATCAAATAATGGATCAATCGAATAATTAAATAATCGATTAATTTAAAAAATCGGTTATTGATTATCGTTTGATTTTAATTGATTTTTTTGCCCAACGCTATATCCATCACAATTCACATTCACAAAAACATAAGACGAGCAACTACATTATGAAATCACTATCTTTTGCGCACCCTTGCATAGGCGCCTTTAAATAGATTAATTAAATTAAAAATAAGCAGAAACGAGAACTTAAAATGAGATTGAATTAAAAGTACCTACGTAAAAGCGACAAATATAACAAATAATTGCACAACTGTGACTGCTACTTTTTGACTAAACCGATGGTCGAGATAAGAAATAATCAATTAAAATTAAGTTAATGATCAATTAATCAAACAATCAGTAATCGATTATTTATTATTTATATAATCAGACAATCGATTAATCATATAATTGAATAATCAAATAATCGATTACTCGAATAAGCAAATACTCGATTAATTAAATAATCGACTAATCGATTTAACAAGTAATCGATTAACCGATTAATTTAAAAGAATAATCAATCCCGATTATCGATTATCTTTTGATTATAATCGATTAATACACTCCATTAATACAGCCCTTTGAATTTTCTTTCGAAATTGGTTTCTAGTCCACAAATTTTGATTGGGAAGTCCGATCGAAAAAGTACGAATTGTTTTGGATTCTACGCACCAAAATTAATAAGAAAAAGTGTTTTACCGAGACATTTTGGGGCAGTCGATTTTTGGTAAAAAAGGAAGGTTATACACTGCCTTTTTTTGAGCCCCGAAAAAAAATGTCTCAGATCGACCTGGAAAAAAATTTTCTTATAGAACGTGGCCTGTAGAATCCATAATTTCAAACAGTTCCAAGATTGGGCTACTAGTTCAAAAGTTACAGCCCTTTGAATTTTCTACGAACCAAAATTAATAAGAAAAAGTGTTTTCCCGAGATCTTGGTGCAGTCGATTGTCAATATCTTGTGTAACATCTCTGCACAATACATCCTCCACCATTTCTAGATCAGAAAAAAATCAGGGAAAATAAAAATCGGCATCAAATTATTGTAAAGTAAAAATATCCAGCACTGAACTGAACAGAACTAAATGATACGATTACACTCTTGGATCTTTGACATTAACAACTAATGATTGTTCGACAGTTTAGTTGACAACAGAAAAGTTACTGGACTATAAATTTAGAGCTGTTAAATTGCTTGGTTTTGAGAGGTGAGATTTTTTGATCGCTAGAGAAGGGTTCGCGCCATAAGGGATGTTGGTTTAGAGAAGCGTTGTTCTCGGAGAGCATCCTTGCAGAGTCAAGTAGCATAGCAGAAACCTTGATAGCACCAGGTGATTTTGTGCCACAAATCCTAGCAAAATCTTTTATAAAAGAAAAGTATATAACACTAGTAGATGTGGCAGTGATGACGTAGGGAATTAAATATACCGGATTCCATTAATTTTAGAAATTTGTTGTTTATTGTAGTAAATTACGATAATTATTGGGGGGGGGGGGGGGGCGGTTATATTGTTTGTACATATATGTATAATACAAACATCAAAATTATTGGCAACAGAATTAAACAGTGACTGGCTGTTACAGAAGCTTTTCAAAGAAAAATAATCACAATCTTTTGGGAGTCTTGAGGCAAAGTTATTGAACCAATATTGGTAGGTATATAAAAATCAATAGGCATCAACAAAATAATTGAGTTAGAATCTGGATGGTACAGCGCGAGCCCCCCCTTAGACGTTATCTCGAGACCAGTCATTACACTCCAGAACAATCTGCCTCGCACTTAAAAAATGATTAGAAAGGTCGCGATGTGTAGAAGACTGCGTGTTTGGAATATCTTCAATTAGCAACTCCTCCTAGCTTTATCGTACCCTTGTAGGTTGTTTCTAGGCTTTCATATTGGCGTCGCGCGGAGGAAGAAATTTAAACGTGGAATTGAGATAGTGGGTCTCATTCAGAAACACGCAGAATGGAAAGAGACCTTTCCGAAACACCGCAGAAAACGGAGTGATCTTACATTTAGAAGTTGATCTGTGGACTGTTATTGTGTGAGGGGAGCACCTAGGAGTGTTGATTTCGTGATACCCATCACTTCAATCCCAATAGCGAAATTACTGAAATTCTTCATAGTCATCATGAAAATCCTCCAGGAAAATTCTGAAATCTTCAAAAATTGTGCCGTCTTGATTCCAATGCCAGCAATTCCTTCACTGGATCCGTATTCAGACCTTCAGTGGAGGTCATGACTCATGATCACGTGGTTGTGGCGTTCGACATTTTGTATCCATTTCATCAACGACACACATATAGTGGATGAGAGTGAAATTTTCATCTTGGAAGATCTCCATGATATAGCTCGATCTTCACTCTGACGTCATAGTACTCCGAATCATTGATTCCTACACTCCCGTATTATCAGTAATCATATGGTACAGGTAGCCTACTAATTAATCGCGTTACATATTTTGTTCTACCAGCTGGATAACCAACAAAAGAGAATCGCGGTGTGTATTCAAGTAAACCTTGACCGTGTTTTCCCTGTTCGAACCAAAACAGGTTGAACGTAATACATCGGTTACCATCTGCGACGCTTATCTCCAAGGAAAACACACCTCAAAGCCTCTTTAGTATAAATATTATTTGCTGGGTACAGATAACCTTGATCTGTCCACATGTTAGTAGATGGCCCCCGTGGTTCTCAGAGAACGCATTCATTCCCATTTCATGAGATCATAAATTTTGTAGATATTTTTATTTTAAGCGAATAAAGGAAAGGACAACGTTATCAGTCAGATAAATGATAAACGTTTTATCTACGGTACAGTCACTCACTCGACTCGTTCAGTTGAATTAATTATGCCGTCGATACCTGAAGGAATTTTAGACAAGTTGACGTGTGTGCAGTGTCACGAATGGTTATCGTGCGGTCCCATTCGCCTGTTACCCAACGGGGGTAGCATCTGCGGGAGATGTCCTAGGTTCGAGGGTCCCAGGGATCAGTATCGGCATTTTGCGTTCGAGGCATTGGCGTGTTATTTCAAATTTCCGTGCAGGAACTGGGGGGACGGCTGCCAGGAGTGGATGCCGTTCAAGGGGGTAATGAACCACGAGAAGAACTGCTCCTATGGATCCACGTGCAGCGTGCTTTGTTGCCACCCTTTGGCCTTCATCAAATCTAAGAGGCACTTAGACGCTCACTCGGGTAACGATGTTACGATGCCTCTAGGTTTACTTTACGCTTGCCGTTTCAGCTATCAAACTGGAGATCATACCTGATGGAGTACTAGAATATCTACGATGCACCAATTGCGCCGGGTACCTGTCTTACACCCCAATCTACGTTTGCCGCGACGGCACGAGCATTTGCCAAAGATGCACCTCGCAGCTACCACAACCAGATGGCGAATTCATCCGCGATTTTAGTTTCGAACGGTTCGTCGACATGATGATCTTCCCCTGCATATATCGCTACAGAGGATGCACGCTCCTGTTTAAATTTGGCCAAGAAATGAAAAACCACGAACTGGATTGTCCCTACGGTAAACCGTACAAACGCGAACCGACAGCGCCCAAAAGCGACCCCCAGGAGGATATCCAAAGGAAAGGAGTCATCAAGACCCTATCGGGGCACATTTACGCCACGATTACGCCTAACGCTCCCTTATTCGCGGCACCATCCACCTCAAACAAAGAGCAGCAGGCGCTGTTTTTGGACGAATTTCAAAAGCATCGAGAGAACTTGTCGAGCAAATGGGGGCGGTACAACGAAGACGATTACCAAAACGAGTACGTCAATCAGGTTACGCATCTTAATGTGATCGACGAACTGAAGATCAAGCAACAATACAGAAATTCCAGTGGAAACAATGGAGATATGAACGCGTATTACAACCACACAGAGGCCCAAAAAGCAGATTATTCAGTTTACAATCAACGCGCTTAGTTTTTTAGTGTTTATAGCATAGACCTCCACTTAATTTATATATATTAACAATCTACAATTAGAATACTTCCCGCGTGTTCTGTCTTTCTGTCTGTCTCCCTGCCTATTTTATGTAAAAATGCTGTGCACATTATAATTTTTGATTTTATTTTCCTCTTTAGACTCGGACACCCAAACCGAATTTTGGTTTTATGTCCGTTCAAAACCTCTTAAATTTTTTTGGTGTCAGAAGAAGAAAAAACGACAGACTTTTTTCAACCCTCTAACGCCAAAAAATTCACAGATTTATGCATTCCAAAACTAGATAGTGTCTTTTTAAGTAATCTTTGGAGAAAGATTAATTGTCTGCTCCCGAAAAGGGCGAAGAAGCACAAGCGATCTTCTGTTTGTCATTTAGCCCTTTATGCATCATTTTTTAAGGACTAGCGCACAGGAGGCGTTGGATAGGAAGTGCCGGCTCGAGGGTAAAACCTCGGGTCAAGCGGTCCCTGTGTGTAAAAATGGTTGTGTCTGCATTTTTGGCTCAGGGGAGCCACCCGACCTCAGGAACCAAGCGTCTCAAATAGGAGGGAAGCACTCCAGGGTCTGGCTCAGAGCACTTTGAGAAGCCTAGAGTTTTGGAGCACCAAAAGATACGGACGCACCACGACCCTATGGGCAAGTCGTTGCGGCGAGGTTCAGGGTGCCCAACTGCCCATTGTTCCTGTATCACACCCGGAGGTGGACATCACTGAGCCTCAGTCGAGGTGCATTATGGCTGCACTCCACGGGTTGGAGGGAGGGGAGGTCCTTTCCTCGGATGGAAAGGTTCCGCTGGAATCCGCAGGGTGCCATTGTGGACAAATGCGAGGACCAGTGGACCTTGGACTGGATGAAGGGGACCGTCCCTCTTATTGAGCCCTTGGATTGAGTGTCTGTGTTTTACGGATTCCTGGATGATACGGCCACGATCTTGAAGCGCCTGAAGGGGAAAAATCCTGGTTTCAAGACGAGTCTATGGAGCACGCTCTTCCGCAGGGATGAGCTTGGTAGGAAACTCCTCGCGTTTGATTGCGCTGAGGCATCCTATTAGGGACTCCAGCGGCAGAACTTTCAGGCACACGTGAGCGCCCTGAGAGATCGAGAAAGATGTCGTCAAGACCCTTGAGATACTTTGTAGATTTATAAAGAAGCTATTAAAACCTCCAATAGCCGTTGAAGGCTTTTAAAAGCCCTTTGAAGATGGCGACCGCTTTTAAAAGCTGTCAAAGACCTTTTCCAAGGCCGTAAAAAGTCTCAACGTCTTCCTCAAAGATAGTAGGTATATTAAATAGTCTATTAAAGACTTTTAACGAGGCCCAAAAGTCCTTAAGGGCGGTGAGATGAGTTGCATGAAGTGAAAGCCTTGTTAAATAACAATAAAGCACCGTGAGAGCTATTAAAAGCTCTTGCAAAAATTCTTAAATATTCTTAAGGAATAATTATTAACAATTAATAATGATTAAATACTTTACTGTCTCAGTAAAATTCTTAAACACTACACTTGACGGTTTTTGAAGATTAGGGATGGGGAGGGGTGTGCGTTAAAGGCACTTAAAATTTTTAGAAGCTTTACGACTCGGAAAGTCGCCAAGAAGAATCTTTTGAATAAAGAAGGCCCATAAATAGTTTCTGACTCTTACAGCTATTAGTCGCTCTAAAACACCTTTCTATGTCTTTATAAACTTTAAAAAAGTTCCCAGTTGCAGTTTGGAACGGCTTAGTTTACAGGGGTTGAAAGACCACTTACATAATATAAATTTTATTCTCTACGACTTAAAAATTTTACTGTAACAATTAATCTATGTAATTAAATAATTAAATCCACGGCTAGCTCAGTAATAAATAAACTTTTAATGGCTCTTACCTTGCGGAACGTTGCTCCTTTATTTTCCCTTGTAATTTTCAAGTTAAAACCTGGATGCTCTGGTTTGAGTACTCTCAAATAAATACTCATATAAATTAGACTGTTTGAATATGTTTTTAAATTATATATACATTTCTATGTTTGTTTGTTGACGTGTAAATTTGTTGTGTATACAAATGTTACTTACAAATAAAAATGATATGGTATGATATGCTGTGTAATTCATGTGACGAATACAAAATGAAATTATTTCGATTCTTGATTCGTGATTATGTAGATCAATAATTATCTAGATTTTTTAATAATTGTAAATAAGTGAAGGCCTGGTAATTTTTATATTCAAAGGATTTACACACCTCTGACTGGTAAATAAAATTTAACCGATACAAAAGAATGGTATCAAAATCGTGTGGTGCAGTTCAGTTAAAGCTGAACTGTGGTGCTAAGCGTCCCTGGCTCGAATCCGAGTTCGGACATGGATATTTGTAAATGTACAGGTGGGTTGGGGCAATCTTGGCTGAAACACCGCCCCTCAAAAATAAAGGCAAAATAAATAAATAAAATAAAATAATGTTCGCTCGTATGTTAAGTTAAATAAATAAATCTGCCAACCGGTCGATTCCGCTACAGCACGAAGTTCCCTTTTTGCATAAATACGCCGCTGTGAAATCTTCTGTATCCCTCGATTATACGAACTCGTCTTGAAACTTTTAGCCAAAAATAAATATTACGCGTTCGATTTACATAGATTCGATTTAAACGTTCAGCGGAGAATCCAATACTTCGCGATCTGAAATGCCACAAGCGACTTGCATAGATTCGGTTCACGAAGAATCCCATTCTCCCATCCAATTTTCCCTAATATATTCGCCAATTCAAAAACCCGAAAAGGACCCAATGCAAACCAAACTTCGGTCACCTTCTTTATACATGCAAAGGTATAGCAGAAAAGCCATTCCTAATGCTCCATAAGAACGGTAACACGGCGTGTCTTGCTTGCACACTCGTTTCTTATCCAGAAGCGCTTCATTCTATTGCAATGTACGCGGTACACGTATAAAATTTCCTATACCGAAAAAAATTGTAAATTCAAAACCAAATCTTTCTAAGCCTAAACCTGTTGTCAGATGCCGGAGGGACTAGAAAATTCTAAGTTTTAGTTTTGAATTGCTTTGAGCTAATTGGGCAGGTGTTTTGTGACTGGCATAGTGACCGAATGCCATTGCACATAGGAGCATAAATCGATACCAAATGTCAGAGAGGATTCATCTACAGTTCTTGTAAGTCATCGTTAAGAAGGAAATTAGTGCTGGAAGTTGACGCCAAGAAGTGAGCTCAATTCTCGCATCTAGTCCGTAATACCTAGAGCAATCAAAGAACTTCTCAAGCTCGGTATATATTTAGATAACTAATTCCTGAAGGGTCCTGCTCATGTCCATGAACTTGGCAGGCCTACTACAGCAGACCATAGTTCTACTTACTCATATCGTTAGTGTTCCGTTAGTGCACGTTAGTGCCGCTGAAGAAATCGTTAGTGCAGAAAAGGAAACTTACTATTTTAAAAAAATATTTGTGGGCCTGCTAACTTCATGCCAGCAGACCCATTTGAGAAAATCGATTCAATCTTTGCACTAGTTAAACTAGCAGCGTTAGTGCTCGTTAGTGCCGCCAATATAAACGTTAGTGCTCAAAGTGCAACAGCTCAAAACGTCGTAAAAAGGGGTCTGCTAACTTCATGCAGCTGACCCACATTTGTCAAATTGGCTCAGTCCTAATGCAATTTGAAGCGGCTCGTTAGTGCTTCACATGCGAACGTTAGTGCTGCAAGGGATCCGCGTCAAAAAGGTACCAAACCACCTCAAAATTAAACTTGACTTATTGGGACCTGCCAACTTCACGCCAGTAGACCAACGAGTGAAATCCGTTTGATTTTCTACTTTAATCGACCGGTAAGTATTAGTGCTCGTTAGGGCCGCCAATATAAACGTTAGTGCTCCAAGTGCAACAGCTCAAAACGTCATAAAAAGGGGTCTGCTAACTTCATGCAGCTGACCCACATTTGTCAAATTGGCTCAGTCCTAATGCAAATTTGAAGCGGCTCGTTAGTGCTCGTTAGTGCTTCACATGCGAACGTTAGTGCTGCAAGGGATCCGCGTCAAAAAGGTACCAAACCACCTCAAAATTAAACTTGACTTATTGGGACCTGCCAACTTCACGCCAGTAGACCAACGAGTGAAATCCGTTTGATTTTCTACTTTAATCGACCGGTAAGCATTAGTGCTCGTTAGTGCCGCCAATATAAACGTTAGTGATCAAAGTGTAACAGCTCAAAACGTTGTAAAAAGGGGTCTGCTAATTTCATGCAGCAGACGCACATTTGTCAATTTGGCCCTGTCCTAATGCGAATTTAAAGCGGCTCGTTAGTGCTTCACTTTCGAACGTTAGTGCTGCAAGAGATCCTCGCCAAAAAGGTACCAAACCACCTCAAAATTAAACGTGGCTTATTGGAACCTGCCAATTTCACGCCGGTAGACCAACAAACGAAATCCGTTTAATTTTCTACTTTAATCGATCTATTAGTATTCGTGATCGTTAGCGTCGCAAAAAAAAGCGTTAGTGCTCAAAGCGCCCCTTCAAATTCGTATTAGGACAGGGCCAATTTGACAAATGTGGGTCAGCTGCATGGAGTTAGCAGACCCCTTTTTACGACGTTTTGAGCTGTTGCACTTTGAGCACTAACGTTTATATTGGCGGCCCTAACGAGCACTAACGCTGCTAGTTTAACTAGTGCAAAGATTGAATCGATTTTCTCAAATGGGTCTGCTGGCATGAAGCTAGCAGGCCCACAAATATTTTTTAAAAATAGTAAGTTTCCTTTTATGCACTAACGATTTCTTCAGCGGCACTAACGTGCACTAACGGAGCACTAACGATATGAGTAAGTAGAACTATGGTCTGCTGTAGTAGGCCTGCCAAGTTCATGGACATGTCCTGCTCTACTCGTAATCTGTTTCGAGTACGATACTTAATTAGTACATCCCTTCAGAAGAAAGTAATGGACTCCATCAACGTTAGCGTTGCAAAGTAGGTCATAACTCATCAGAAATTACAAGGATACTAATCAGATAGGGAAGTTCACAAACTATAGATATATAAACACATACAGTGATATTGATTAAGAAGTAGACATAGGGATTTACGTGTATTGTTTTTCCTTACGTCTATTTATAAATGACAAAATCTCTCCTCTAATTTTATGCAACCTTCTTGAAACAAATAAAGATTTTGCCTCGGATTAGGCTGTCGTATTAATTAATTTGAATATTGTTGCTTTCGCTTCCGTATTTTTATTTTCATTCGTGTGCGATGTATTCAACTGAATAAAAAGTTGATTTTGATAATTGGTATAATAATAGTACCGGTAAAAGTTTAAGGAGAGTAAGAGATTTATTTTCTGTGAAGCCAAAGCAACAATATTCAAATTAATTAGTATCTAAGTCCTAAGACAGATCTTTAATTGTTTTAAAGAGTTATTTTGAATGCATAAAACTAGACGCACTTGAGAAGAGATTTTGTCGTTTAAAAGTAGAGGGATAGGGAAAATCAATACATGTAAATCCCCATGTCTACTTCTTAATAAATAGCACTGTATAGCCCTGAAAGGACAAACTAGTTATCAATTAAGACCTAAAGTTGCCCCAAATGATTGTCGCTCCTCGGTGTTATCAACTTTTTGTGACCCGGTGCCCAATTTCTGATAATGATTTGGCAGCTCGCTGTTGGCAGATAAGCCAAAGGCGTCGGCACCGGTAACGGTGAATTTAACCCATTGTTCTGCAATGTAAACTGTACGTACTGTACAAGAACTGGTATGTAATGTAAAACGTGTATGGACTGTGCCCCCCCCCCCCCTTAATGACATAAAATTTAACCTACCTCCCAAATAAGAGGATTAGTAGATGAACGATTGTCGATGGAAATTACAGCCGAAACTTGAAGAAGGGACACGATAATCAAGTCAAGTCAAAATGGCGGTACTCATGGAAAAAGGTAACACGCACATGTATAACCTCCACTTGGAGCACAGGCGAATCTCATCCGACTATCACTTCAGAATTATGAACTCAATCGTCAGAGATCAATATATTCGAAAGATGGCAATTAGAACTCCATACGTTCTACCTTACGCTTTCAGCTTTTTTTTTATAATCGACGTGCACTTCGGTGCCGTTTAAGAAGAAAAAGAGTTGAATATTGACACCGAAAATTTAATCAAAGAATGCGCTCAAATACTTGCGCGGAAAGCCCCTCTAGTGGGTGGGCGGGGGTTACGGGGGTTCTCCGACAAGTAATAATACCGTGACCAATAATAATGCTACGTAAATATGGAGAAAATACATCGTTACCATTATTGGGCGTTAGTTTGAGGTAAGACAGTGGCGTACGAAAGTACGAAATTGCGTTCGTTCATAACCAAACGGGAGATGAAGATTATCCGTCGCTACTATGTTCGTTACACGCTATAAGATATGCTTTAAAATTTTAAATATAGAAAGTTGATCAAAGGGGAAGATTCGGGCATTGCCTTTTAAGTACAGCTGTCCGTATTTCGCGAAGTTTTACTCCTTTATTTGGAGATTCTAGACAAAAAACGCGCATGTAATGCATCTCAAAGGGACTATACCTTCGAATTGAGAACGGAGTAATTGGCAAGGAAAGGTTATACTTATTCGTAAAATATCAATACCTAAGGGTTTCCTCCTGATTTACTTGTACAACGTTACAGCAAAATTAGCATGGGTCTTTGATGTTAGAACTGAACCCATTTAAGTCCAGGAGTCCAGTAGAACCACCTACAATGTTTTAATGGACCCAGTGTTTGAACTGCAAGCAAGTGACAACATAAATCCCAGTATATTCAAATCTTGAAATTTGCAAAAATGTACCCTACGCTCTCGCATCGTTAACATGAAGCAATAAGAAGTAATCTGTCTCAGAAGGTTAAGAAACCTTGATAATCGGTCTATTTTTAGAGCGGGATTTATTTTTCTCTGGTAACACGATATATAGCTGTAATGTTAACTCGCCAAAAATCAGTGATCAGTGAGTGGTACGAGTATAAACATACAATTTAGTGAAAAATCGAACGAAAATGTGGTTCGTTCTTATAGTTCTTGCTCTCGGTTTGTACATCTACCGGAAAATTTTCCAACCGCTGCAATTTTGGAAGGTACGCAATATACCATACGAAAAACCGCTGCCGATAGTAGGAAATCTGCTAGACTCAATACTTAAACGAAAATCATTGAGCGAAATTTTGACAGAACTGTATTTCAAGTATTCCAAGCACAGGTAAGAACGGAGGCAATCGCTCCATGTTTGCAAAGCACCACGTTGTAGATACTTCGGTTTCTTTTCGTTTCGTACTCCGACCCTTATGATCAACGACGTGGATCTGGCGAAACAGATCTGCATTAAAGATTTCGAATACTTTGCCGACCATCGCATATTCATTCCAAAAGGTATTGACAAAATGTGGGACAAACTGATCTTCATCAGAGAAGGTAACGGAGAGCGCGTCGGTAACGATAGTTTCAAGTAAATCTCTGCAGGTGCCGAATGGCAAGAACATCGGAAAATTTCCAGTGCCTCCTTCACCCTGGGCAAATTACGGGTCATGTTCTCCAACCTGAGCAAGTGCGCACAGCGAATCATGACCAGTCTTCACAAAAACAACAAAATGGTCACGGGAAACATGCGTCCTTTTATAATGAAGATCGCTAACGACTTTACGCTCGACGCCTTCATGGGAATTCAGTGCGATTCGTTTAATGATCCAGACAATGCGTTACTGAAGGTGGCCGTCAACACGTACTTAAACCCACGAATGAAGGGATTCCTGTTTTTCGGTACTGCCTACAATACCTTCCCTTTCTTGACGAAGGTAAGTAATCGGAGGTCGTGATGCAAGTTGCTTATAAATTCTTCAGTTTTTCCAATGGAAGTTCTTCCCAGACACGGGACGAGATTTTTACCGGAAAATCGTTAGAGAAACCCTGGAATACCGCGAGAAGCACAACATTACGCGCATCGATATGTTGCATTTACTCAACGAAGGTCTGTTGGAAAATCTCAGGGAGAACAAGAAAGATCCGGATAACGACGAGGTGCAAGACGAAATTGTATCCCAACTGATGGGAATGTACTTCGCCAACTTTGACAGTTTCACTCTAACGCTTTGCAATTGCATGTACGAGTTGGCCTTAAATCCGGACATTCAGGAGAGGCTAATCAGAGAAATTGACGAGACCTGGGCAAACTGCGAGGGTAACTTACCTCACGACACTTTAATGGGGATGACGTACATGGATATGGTGTACAAAGGTAACTTTCGGCGTTTCTGTTCCATGTGATTTCACGCTAATTTTTAGAGCTAATGCGTTTGAGAGGCAACGCTATACTTGCCGAGCGTATCGTCACGAAACCGTACACCATTCAGCCGGTATTACCTCACGAGAAGCCGGTTCACCTGAAAGTCGGACAGGACATTACCTTTCCGCTTTATTCGTACATGCGCGATCCGAAATTTTTCCCCGACCCTTACAAATTCGACCCCGAAAGATTTAACGAAGAAAATAAGCACAAGATTGACAACCGAGCCTACTTACCCTTCGGCGAAGGACCTCGGAAGTGCATAGGTGAGATCTTCCATCGCGCTCAATTGTAGCTCACGCCAAATTTTCCAGCATTCCGATTGATTTCCGTCGAGATAAGACTGATGCTGTTCCATCTATTGTTGCGATTTAGATTTGTGCCCACCGAGAAGACTGTCATTCCATTCGTGGAGAGCAAACGGCACAATATACTTACCAGCGAGCATGGATACTTCATCAATATGGAACCAAGGAAGGACATTGACGAAACTTATTTTTAAGTGAAAAGTAGACTGTAATTGGATTTATATGTGCAATAAAGAAATTAATTGAAAGCCTTTTTGGACCATTATTTTTACCACCCCACGTTAGTAAGGAGGGAGGCATTGGGGTGAATCCCCTCCCTTTTTTACGGAAATATACGTGTTGAAGCACCAGGAATCCGAATAAAACAGATGTCGGTTTGACTGTCTGTCTGTACTCTCATTTCCGGCTAACCGGCTCAACCGATTGGAACCAAATTTGGTACCTACTCATATTCTTTTGGGCAGAATCGTACTTGCGCAGGTGTGCGGGCGGTAACTGTGCTGGCTACAGCAAATTTTTCACAAATGCATAAAGGTGTGGATAATTACTCCGGATCATAAAACAAATTATCGAATTATCGAAAAAAAAACATTTGTCTCATAAGTTTTAAAACATCGTTCTTGGCTTTGGTTAAACGGCATAAATAATGTCAAAATCCCTAGTCTCCCCAGCAACATGTACTTTTTATGTAACTAAATGAGTATCTTTGACAGTGGCACCTCACTGAATCATTTGTTCTCCTTTATTTATTGTTTGCCAACTGGCAACGCAAAACGCATTCTATTATGGGACAGATCAAAACATGGCGTGCAAAAGGTAATTCCAGTAATTTTGATTTGCCCCAAGATTATATACTAACTTGTTTTTCGTAATTATCAAAATTGTTGTGGAAATAATAACTAAGGACGCTTGTACCAATTATCTACGTACTGAGAGACCTAATCTGACCTTTTAGTTTAAACATGTAAGACAAACGGAACTCGTATAGAAAATGAGGATACTTTTTTCGATAGGTTAACGCTGGGCCCCTGTTAATTTTTTTAAAATTTGATATGGTCCACCAACCTTCTGAATCTGTAATTTTTTCCAACGGAAATTATCCAATCGCTCGTGAGATAAAGGAGACGAACTTGAGCTTAAGGTGGCGAAATGAAGGTCACGATGAGGTTCATTTATACCAATTTCATAAATATACCGTAATAATGCGATCATCTAAAAATTCCGCGATGAATTTCTCCCCTTTTATGTCTTGGGCCCTTTTGCTTAGCTCTACGTCCCTTAACTTCTCATCTATATCTTTGCATTCGTATTTTTGCCTGCACTGCCACCATCCTTTTTTTGTGTTAATCCTTCGCTTCGACCTGTCTCTTGCCTCTATTCTGTTCCATACTCATCTCTTTTTCTGTTAATAGTTTACTATTCTTCCGCTCAGGCCCAACACATCCCAGCAATAGGTACATCCTCTGTGTTCCTTCCATCACCTCCTATTTTCCCCACATCCTTGATTATACATTAATACTCCTCATATCGTCGCATCATTCCATTCCCATATATTGCTTGCAGACGTCTCAATCGCCCTTGGTGAGTACGATCTTCCAACAATACGTTCTTGAGATATAAGGGAATATACCCGATCACGATAAGAAGTCGAGGAGAAGGGCTATGGTTGGTAGAAATTATTCCTTTCGTTAAGATCTTTCATTAGAGTACCATGAAGGACAAAACTAGTGCCCCCCCCCCTCTCCACCCCGTACTTTGATAAGAGGACAGAAAGAAGGGCAGTAGTTGGTAGAAAACGGTTCATTTCGTTGAGACCTTTCATTAGAGTACCATGAAGGATAAAACTAGTCCCCCCCCTCTTTATTCCGCCGCTCTGTACTTTGATAAGAGATGAGAAAGAAGGGCAGTAGTTGGTAGAAAACGGTTCCTTTCGTTGAGACCTTTAATTAGAATACAATGAGAGTTAATTTTTAACCCCAAAACGGCAGAAGTGGGTCCGGACGGCCGGACAGACAGACAAAACGCTAAAAATAGAATATGTAACTTTAGATTATTAACTGGTAATTCTAAATACAGTAATTTAACCCTAATCCGATTTAAAATCACAAAATTTTTAATTATACGATTGCTCGGTATGTACCTATACTCTGCGTCGAGTTTCAACTATTTCACTGTGGATTTATTATCCGCCTAGGCCCTAGAGGGTTTACTAGCAACAGTAGCAACACTAAATTCATTGATATTAAAATGTATCCCCAATTCGTAATAATAGAGAGCCAAGTTGTCTCTAATTTCAGATTAGTAGCACTTTTCTGTAAAAAATTGTCCAATGGCTTTGTCAAATGGATGGACAAATAAAAAGTTTTAAAATGCACTCTTCAAGTAACGTAGGTAACCAAAGTATGTGATTCAATTCCACCGGTGAATCTATTAAACGTAAATAAATTAGGTAACAGAAATAAGTAACATGCGACACTGGTTTTTCCAGACGTTCGCCTTCTATTTTGCAGATAAGGTGATAGCGGCGAAATTGGCCTTTACGGCGTACGCATTATCGCCTAACAGGTAGGTCTCTAATACAAATTTTAAATACCAATTTATATTAGATCGGCCATTCCTGTGTTAATGTTTAACTTGAGTACATCGTTCGTTCCTTAATCGGAAATTGTACGTGAGTGATAAGCCTATATTATGGGGTGAGTTTTTACTTTTTTATTACATAACCACTACAGTAAGTAGATATACCACAACAAGAATTATATCTACTGAGGGGAAGGTTCCTTCTACATCAAGTTAAACCTCTCAGAGTACCCAAAAGTGACGTAATAGATTTGTGTCATTTTTTGTATGTAATGTCTATGGCGATAATTATACCTAAAATATGGTAAAGATTATGCGGGATGTACAGAATTTTGACTTATAGCAAAAGTATCATACATTTAAATTAAAATTCTCGGATAAATATACATATTAGTTCAAGGGTGTTAGTACATAATACCTATATAGATATAAAATACCCTTAACCGTTTTGCACCTTGTTGTTGGTTATTAAATTAAACAAGTACAAAATAAGTATAATTAACAATTAAATGTAAAGACGCAGATACAAGTATCCTTTGACAATGCTGTCGATGAACTGACTTTACTACAAAAGTAATTAACTCTTAAAATACTAAAAAGGGTCGGACCGTTCTCACCACATGGGGCTAGGTCAAGAAACTCGCCCTTATTCAATGGGAATATTGCCTTTCACTACGTACATTTTCCGGAAACGGTACTTTGCAGCATTTTAAATTCTTTGCTTACCTACCTATGCGGGGTGGTGACTCGACTTCAATAGTAATTTTTTAATTTCCGATTATTGGCTCCCCTAATTATTTTAGAAATAAAGTCTATTTAGGTTTCTTGCAGAGAAAAAAATTGCGAATCCGTACATACTATTGTTTTCTATTTTATAAATTCAGAAACATTAACAATTTAAAAATTAAAAACCGTCGCGTTTATAAAGTCGGTAATGCCATGATATTCTGGAATCAAACAAAAGCGCCTGCATTTCCCATTAGTGAGCTTTGTTTGATCTCAAACTGCCATGGCACCACTGATTTGCTTAAAGTTGCTTTTAGTTATCCAATTTCTTGGTTTTAAAGTTAAAAAAATTAAAAGCCATAGTATGGATGGAGTCGTAATTTTTTTTCTCTATAAACCTAAACAGACTATCTCTAAAATAATTAGGGAAGCCAATAACCAGAAATGAAAAAATTACTATTGAAATTCCTATGGCGCGTTGTTAAAGTCGCCACCCGGTATATCACGAATAAAGTGTCTAGTAACAACCTTTTAAAAAACATACAAAAATAACCCCTCAACCCCCGGCCATTTTGAAATTTCGTATTTTTCAAGAAAATTAACCTGCTGCAAGCGTTACACTCATATTTACATTGTTGGGAAGAGGTTTCTAATAAAATTCGTATGAAGACTTCCAAAAAGACTGTTTCTAGTGATTTCAAGTTAGAAATTAAAATGTCTCTAAAAGAGATAGATATTAATGAATTATTTCTATACACACTCCAATTTCACTGCTGCACTAAAAGTGAAGTCAACATATCAAACGGCTTCAATAAAAATTGTTAAAGGCTTTAATAGATATTCTGAAAATTTCTAGGTCAAAAAATTATTCTAAGATTACCCTTGAGAATATTCTTTGACGATTCTCAGGGAGACTGCTCCCTAGATTTTAAGGGGACTAGAATAATATCTAAGACGGCTTTAAGACTGTTTCAAAACAGATATATAGCTCCATTCCTACTTCAATAAAATTCTGGACGTTTATAGAATGTGGAAGGCTCGGTGAAAATTTTAAGGAAGTTCCCAAGGATTTTAGTTATAGAACAGTTTCTAGGAAGGGTTCAAAATGGATTTTTGATAATGTTTTGAATATGTGATCGATTTGCATTTTTTCAGAAGAGCCGTAGAGATGTCTTTTAAAGATACTTCCGAAGAATTTAATTTGTACCGGGTAGGCAAAAAAGTATGGCCGTCGGTCATATCTCAAAAACCAATTGGGGGAAAAATTATGTAATAGAAGTGTCAAGAAAAATTGGTGGAAATTATTTTCGAGTGTGTAAAATGACTACTAGGGGGCGCAACAGTCATGATCAAATATAAAATTTTAATTTTCTCCGCATTTTATCTAATAAAGTGGTATCAAAGGTAGCTGAGGTCTTGTGAAATAAAGTGGTGGGGGGAAATCAAATGTTTTTTAAAATAATAAATATTGATAATTGATTTTTCAACTTTGGCGGAACCGATTTTGGTAAACTTGGTCTCGTTTAAGAAAGGCTTATTTAGCTTACCAACAGCGTGTTTGCTTTTATACCTGGCAATGTTGTAGTCGTCGCTAGAGGGCGTTTGGTGATATTTAACTCTATACTATGATTTTTCATGAAAATTTTAAATGAGATGATGTTTTTTACTATATAAAATAGAGAATTAAATACTCAATATTTCAGCAAAAAAATTCAGAATTGTATCTTCTTTAGAACTCGAGATGTTGGGCCAAATAGATTAAGACATAATGAATTCTTTGGCTTTACCGGAGATTTTTAGCGCATTTTTGAAAAAAATACGCTATTATATTCGTTATTGCTGGCAGGCCGGCTGTCCGCGTGAGATCTCCACAACTACAATAGCTAGAGAATTCAAATTTTCACTAAAAGCTTTCTGTGTAGATGTGCAGGCACTAGTCTATTTTGAGTTAGATTACTTGTGAGATCGATAATTGATGAAAATAAATTCGATATGGGTTTCGGAGGTGCTATAATTTTACCGTTAGATAGCGCTACCAGTATAAAAACTTATTATTTACTTTGTGATTTGTTTTACAAAATGAAGACGTACCGTCAATTGAAATTAAATAAAATTAATTATTTAACGCAGCCAAAATTACTCGTGAGATCGATAATTTTAAACTTCGCTAATAAAATACTGACCTGCATTATCAAAAATGCGCTTTAATCATGCATATGCTGATTTACAACTTGTTTTTTATAATATTGGACGATTGTAACACTTATTATATATTATGTTTTTAAAAAGTACATAAAACTATTTGCATAAATTACTCAAAATCATTTTAAGGCTTGTTAAACTATTTTTAACACATATAAGTATGTAAGTAGAGGTAAATAATTTAGATTTTATGTTTTCTTACAGGTTATCGATTTCGAATTTTATTTTCATCATCAGACCTTGCTGAAAATGACTGACTAGTTTTACATAGAAATTGTATAATAAACCTTACCGTCATTTAAATTATTGAATGAAAGAGAGTATGTACATCTGTATGAAGGACCATATGAGTTACATTTATATTTTGATGGTAGTAGTGAATGAAATACAAATTTTAGTAGTTATTGTGGACGAGTAACTACTAAAATTTGTATTTCATTCACTACTACCATCAAAATATAAATGTAACTCATATGGTCCTTCATACAGATGTACATACCCTCTTTCATTCAATAATTTAAATGACGGTAAGCTTTATTATACAATTTCTATGTAAAACTAGTCAGTTATTTTCAGCAAGGTCTGATGATGAAAATAAAAAATTCGAAATCGATAACCTGTAAGAAAACATAAAATCTAAATTATTTACCTCTACTTACCTGCTTATATATCATAAATAATTTCCATATGGAGCAATACATCAATAAAATATTTTTAACACATTTGAACCGGAAATAAGCGCATTTTTAAATTTAAAAAACAAGTGACCCTCCTTGGAAAAAAAAACAATTTAATTAAAGACGAGATTAAAGATTATTGACGACCTGCTGCCTATCAATACACATCGCAAGTCTTTGCCCAGTGGATAAAACGGCAGTTTTAATTTCGCCCCCTCGAAGTATTTTAAGAGCAGTTCTAATTCTTTCCTCCATGTTTTCCCCGGTTGCAAGAACGACGTCTTTGATTCTTCCCCACAGATAACAATCCAAGACGGTGAGGTCCGGTAACCTAGCTGGCCATGGAAATATATAGTATATTAGAATACGTTCTATCCCCGTCAACCATCATGCAGGGAGAATGTCATGACGAATATTCAGGGGAACATCTTCCAGAAGAAGTGGTAATTCTTTTCTTAGGAAATGTAAGTAAACGCGCGTCTCCAGTTAAAGCCCGTGCTTAGAGATAACCGGTGCAATAATACTAGATACCCCCTATGATCCTTGGTGTTGCACCTCCTGCATCCAATGCGGATTAGTTGGTGACCAATAGTACAGGTTCGCACCATCATCGCTAGTAAATGGGGCCTCATCCGTCCATAATATACGAGAGAGTACCTATTCGGGTTTTCATCTTTAAAAGCCAGTAACAGTGGTCTACCCTTCGATCGAAATCTTCAACTCCTAAAGCTTGGTGAAGCACAACAAAAAAAAATGCGTATGCCAAAACATTTATAACATAGGGGCAGCTGAAGAAAACATTTATAACATTTTCTTCAGCTCCCCTACGGTATTTTGACACCATAAGATTCTAACCTAATTCTAAGCCGAACGACCAGTCTACGAAAAACCCTTCTTGTATGATGTCGTCTTCTAGGGAAATATGTAGCATAAACCCTGGCCGCAATTGTTGCATTACGCATGCGTTCAATATATATCTACACGCCATATCGAATGACTCTTCTGTAGTTAAATGAATTTTATTGTTTTTAAAACACAAAAAAGCGCAAAAATTAACAAGATAATGACCCGGGTAAAACATTGACAAATTATTTGTCATTACAACACGCCATTTTAGTTCAATTGTTTTCTTTTCAAGGGTTACTTGTTCTTTAAATTTAAGTAAATGCATTTATTTCTGGTTAAATTTGTTCAAATAGTTCCAGTTTAACAGGCACTAAAAAACGGTTTAGTAATTCAAATAAATATTTTTATGTTTTTTTAGAATTATAATAAATATTAAGCATTAACATCGTCCAATGTGATAAAAAGAAATGGCGGATGAAGTCAAAGAATTCATCTGTCCTAATGTATTTTACCTAATCTCGAGTTGTAAAAAAGATAGGTACAGATCTGGGATTTTTACTGAAATATCGAGTATTAAATTTTCTATTTTATCTTGTAAAAAATATAATCTCATTCAATTTAAAAAAAAAATCATAGTATACAGTTATTTTTCAGATAACTCCCTCTAATGACGAACGTAAAATTACCAGCTAATAAACCAAATAGGCTATTGGTAGGCCAAATAATGGTCTAGTAAACGAGACCATGTTTGCTAAAATCGGTTTTTAAAAAACATTTGATTTCCCCCCACCACTTTACACAAGATAAGAAAAAAAAGTAAAACAAAAAATAATATCGGATTAAAACACAGCTGACATTGATACCATTTGATTACATAAAATCCATAGAAAATTAAAATTTTATATTTGATCATGACTGATATGCCCCCTAGTGGTCATTTTACACACGCAAGAATTATTTCCAATAATTTCCATTTGGTCTGTTAAAAATGTTTCAATGAGATTGTGAGATTTTAAACGATAGCCTGGAAAAAGGTTCCTAAGAAATATTCTTAGGTTTTCCATACCTTGAAGTTGAAAACCGTTGGTTTCAACAGGATGGTGCATTCACCTATAAAATATATTTTTCATTTTGCAGGAAATTTGTGCGATAAATATTCTCGCACGATTAGGGCGTTGTGCGCGGGTTCGCCATCCTGTTGAATCCAACTTTTTTTTTTGTCGTAAATTGCTGTGTTTGGAATAAAAAACGCTACCCAATACAGTGGGTACTTTTTTGACGGGCCATATAAAAAATAAAGTTGATAATTTGCACTGGTTCTTTTTGTATGTATTCAAATAACATCAGAAAAAAATAAAAACGAAATCGGCAAATTTGACTTTTTCTGGAATATCTTTGGAAGTAATCGGAATTTTCTAGTTTTCATTAAAACACGATAATAACTCTTTAATTTTGCATCATTTCTCTATTTTAATCATCTTCGTATCTTCTATGGTTTTAAACGCCGTATATTAAAAATTGAAATCTATAGATTACATGGAATATTCGGCGAAATATTTCTGTGGACTAAGAAAATTCACATTGTGAAATACATATATATTAAACATTTTTTTTTACAAATATATAACATATTTATTTGTTTTGTATCATAAATTTTGCAGATTAAATTGTTAGAATAACGCGTCCTACACAAATCCTATCGTTGTCTCCGTCCCCCAACGTCGAACGGAAGACAAGAATATACTTTTAGAAAATCAAAAATATGAGATATCCCTACCTTATGTTATGTATAATGATAAAAGCAGTTTTCGTTTAAGTATTGTCTTCCATTGAACTATGTACAGAAAATTTCCCTAAATGCCAATTTTTGGTCTATGTACATTAAGAGTTCAACATTAAACATTTATTCTATCAACAAATACAATGGCGCACATTAAAAGGATGTTTTCTGTAACGAGTAATGAAATATAGAATTTGAAAACCCATCCAACAACGCATACAAAAATGATCAGTAGTCAGTAACATCTACCTGGCAAGAGCCAGAAATTGAAATAAGGTCAGGTTTATCACACGTTGAAGCACATCTTTTACAGTAAATATCAGTCAGAAATTTGTGCTATTATAATGTTTTCTTATATGCTAACATGACAGACACACAGGTAACAATTGACAGTTTTCAAAAGCGCCAAGTTTTCACATGTATATAAGCGGACAAGCTCAAAAAAAAAAACAAAGGGCTACCAACTACACAAGGTCTACCTTCTTACACAAGGCGGTTTGATTGTTTTGCAGTAATGAGGAAGGGCTTGGGTAGGAAAAGCGTTTTAGAGAAACATAGTTCTTATCTTATAGGTGTGCAACATTGAGACACTGAAGGTAATTTGGCAATCGGTAACTTCGTATCCATTACCTGTTCACTAACAGGATAATATAGGGAAGACCTTGAAATCAATTTCACGAGGGAAGTAGCGGGAAGCGCTTAAAAGTTTGAATGGTCCACTCTGAGCCGAATGGCCTAAATGTCGAAAGGACCGACGGTCCCACCAAAGGAGAAAGATAATGGATACGAAAAAAAACATCGGTAACACAAAGCCTGAAGGAAACATTCAAACAAAGACGGGGGTACGTGTATCTTTTTCACTTCCGTGTCTTCCTAGCCTATACCACTCTTCACTACTGCCACATATTAGTCAAAGATCTTCGGGCGATTTTGTTAACAAACAACCCGATTTAGCTAAAGGACTTTGCACCGCACCTGGTGTATTAAGATTAGTAAAATAACTACCGCTCTTCGGCTTCAAGTGCCTGTTATTCACTTCCATGTAGACGATCTTCATGAACTCGATCTGCGCCGCTAACTTCTGGATTTCCTCCTGGAACATTTTTATTGCGGCCGATCGTATAATTATTTGAGAAGTCATACCTTAAGTTCCTCGTTTTCCTGATAAAGATCGGGCGCTTCTTCGGGTACTAGCCCGATTCCGTTTAGGGAGAAGGATGCCGTCACTCCCCGGGAGCGGGCTCGGTTATCCCATTGATCACCTTGTCCTCTTAGTACTCTCAAAACCTAATGGGGGGATTTAGATGAAATTTCCGGGGTTGGTCACTTACTTTTGGTCCAAATACGAGGCCTATTGTAACGGTAGTTGATAATTGTGTTCGTACAAATCCTAATAAGTATTTAATGTCAGGTCCCGCTTGAGGAAATATTAACAAACTAAAATTCGTGGAGCTTTTGGTTCTGGTCAACAAGGTTACCTACTTACTGAATTGCTACCATGGCGGTATTAACGAGTGCTATATTATAAATTGCGTAACTTATCAATCTAGCTTCATTATACAAGGATTCGGCGTTTCGCACATTGTAACAGACTCGCACACCCCAAGCTAGAAACAACACCTCACCTGTAAGCACAGAGTGGAGCACGCAATTGGGGCGTTTTTGACCGCTTACCGATTGCAAGACTATGATCCCACCAGTTGTAAGAGCACTGCTTGAACCTTAAACCGGTGCTGTCCTTGATATCTTCGGCTATTGGAGTATCAGATAGCGTCCAAGTTCCTAAATATATGAGCATTACTAAAAGTATGGGCACCATCCATTGCAAAAGCTGTTTGTCTGTTAGTTTCACTTTGTGCGCTGATTTGACTCGGTAGGTCAGAGAAACCCTACGGAAACATGACAATATCAGAAAAACTAGCGGAAGACGCACCTCCAAGTCTTCATCAGCAAGGCAGTGTACGTGATGCAAAATCCAAGATGGCGCGTCCACTTTGTGGCTATACACGAGTACTTGTCCAACACCGGAAAGATGGCAGCCATCTGAAAATGCGATGGGGGTGAAAATCGCCCCCTGTTGTTTCTCCGACCGAAATTTTACCTCCAAGTACATAATTCCGCAACCGACGAGCGTAATCGCCAAGAAAATCGGACTAGCTACCTTAAACACTTTTAATTTCTTATGCCGATACATGTAAACGATAAGGGCGAGTGTCGAAAAAACGCAAAAAACACTAAAACTTAGTATCGCAGTCCTGAAATTGAACAAAAACACGTTAGTGACGCGGCATACCCCAAATGTTTCGGGGCAAAAACTCAAAAAGGAATACCTAAACGGCCAATTGTAGGTTGCCAGGCACGGTTCGGGACCGAAGCAGTGGTGGCAACCTGGCGCGCACTGTTTGCACCGGAATATCGTCGACCATGCGTTGCTGTTGTTCGTCTCCTGTTCCTGCCATGCGACTGAAATTGAAACATAATTATCTGCATCGATTCTTGACAATAATCCAACGATTAGTGGTAGTAAGCAATTTTTTAGCTCAGTAGGGATTTATGTATTTCGAAATAAATCCAAGAAGAAACCGTGAAATAATCAAAAGATCCATGCCATAAACTTTCTTCGCCAAATAAACGTGCCTACAAATTCGTATTGAGAACTATCGCTAAAAACGGTAACAATATGAGTTGACTTTTCAATTCAATGTTAGGAAAGCTAGTTTGAATGCAGACACTATAAATAGAAAAGTTCATTGTCCGATCATTTGCATAACGAATGTGCGGTGGTGAAAAAATGTTCGGAAAACTTCAATAATTCTTCAGGAGATCCAATTTTCGTTTCTATATTGTGTAACTTTAAGGCACCATATTAATTTCCGTTAGTCCGAACAAGTGGTCCCGTGCTAGGATGCATATAAGCTAAGGGATGGATGAGACTGAAAGCGCCTACAAAGTGTAACCACAGCTGGGTACCCTATCGCGAGCGTTTCGCTTAAAAAAGCGCTCCAAGCGGAAAAACGCTCGCGACACTTTTCGGAACGGCCGCTTGATGCTCGATACTCGAGCGTTTACTTCAAGTGCTCGGCGCTGGAACGCTTTTTTCTGCCCACGAACAGTTTTTCCGCTCATGAGCGTCTTTTTTTCGTTCGCAAGCTCCTTTTTCGCTCGGGAGCTCTTTTTCCGCTCGCGAGAATCAATTGCACAAATTTTATTTAACATCTGAGTTAAGTCTTGGGCACAAATAGAAAGACCAGAACATAAGAACTCTATCTGGGTTGTACAATGGATTCAAATAAACGCACAATTAATTGAATATAATTTTAAAAAAATTACTCCGAACCACATACGCCACAAATAATCAAAAAATACCTAAAATAAAGAGGGAGACAATCCCGTTCTTACGCGTACCCCACACGCAGGTGGTCGACACAAATAAACAAAGAAAGTCTTAAAACTCCATGAGAAAATTAACTTTATTTAAATTTTTAAGTGCAAATCTGGTGGGTTATTTACGAATCAACACTAAGTTGGTTTATTTTACTTGAATTTGTGTCTTAGTGTTTGTTTTTCGTTATGGTCAAATTTGCGTGTTTTATAAAAGGTTTTATTTGTCCATTGCGATAACGAGTCTTGATGCTAGGCGAAATTTAATTAACGCACGTGTTCTTCCGCTGGTAAGAACATACAGATGTTACGAGGAATTTCGCGTTTTATGTAGAAACGGCGATTGGCGATTTATTATTGTTTTTTTTTAATCTTAATCCTCATTTTGATCTTATCATGATCAGCATTTAATCTTCATCTTGAACCTGAACTAACCTTACTCTCTATCTTCATCTCAATCAATATTCAGTTCGTGCCCGGAATACTCGCTTCCGCAGTGTTTATCTCCAGGAACATTTGCTGCGGAAATTTCGCCCCTGGAACATTTTCAGTCTCATAAAATTTGCCGGCAGTATCTCCCTCCTCAAGGAAAATTCGATGTTGGAAGCATCATCATATCGTCTTATATACTGTGCCCAAGACAAGGATGTCTATCATGGGGATCTTGGAAGCCATAAAGAAGAATTTCGAGTTTTATGTGGAGAAGTGGAGACGTTTGGAGTCGATGTTTATTTAATCTAACGGCGATTGGCGATTTATTTGAAACCTCATGAAGAAGGAGTTTGTTTTATGGTGGAAGTGGTTATTTCTTAAATACTGTAGACAACGAGAAGACGAGGTTCGTTTTTTCGACGATTTGAGAACGTGTACATTTCTTTACGATAAATCTTCGGGCGTTCAGCGTGAGCATGTAAAAACTGTAATTCAGTCAGAAGCTCCTAAAGCATTCTGTGTATCATTTTTAGTTCGCCTGAATATCTCAAATTTATTACGACCCGATTGAGTTGATTGTTTAATAACGGTAAGTAATTAGGATTTCTTTATTCACTTGTATGTTGACCGCCTGCGTGCGGGGTATGTGTAAAAACAAGCTCTAAAAAGCTCTTTCATCGTCTTGTTTAAGTTTGTTTTTCATGTTGTGCGGAATAAATGTTTGCCCTTGTCATTTTCTTAAAGGAGCCAAATTTTTTCAGTAAAAACGTCCCAAAGCAGGCTGCAAGTTGAATTCAACAATTCAAGTATGGCTGTTTCCTATCTTGCTTGGTTGCTTAAAAAATTAAAGGTGATGCCAGTATTGCAATATGACGTAAAGTGGCATTAAAATAAATTATATCCTTAAAATCTCGTGGTTGTCCGTCTGACGATCGCTCGGTGCGCACGATAAATCCGGAGTAGAAATTCTTATAGTCTTGGAAATTGGTATACAGGGCCTTTCACGACCAGCGTTCATTAGACGTTTTTAGGAAATCGTTCAAGATCATTTTAGTAAACTTGACACATAAAAATAAAACCAAGTTTAAGGTTGAACAAAAATATTGTCTAATGCAGAAATTATTTCGGTCTAAGCACCAAAAATAATGACGCGACATCCTGTATCCTGAATATTTATTAAGTACATCTGGGGATTATTTATGAAATAAACACAAAGTTGGTTCGTTTCATTTGAATTTGTATTTCAATGTTTGTTTTTCGATAGAACTGTTTGTAATTGCGTAGTTTTCGTTTAAATTTTAGTAGAAAATTAATTAACGCACGGGTTTTATGTCTGTTAAGAGATATGATTCCGTGACGGTTAAAGAGCGTGTAACTTTTGTTTACGCCTTTTGTTTAGTTTTTAAGTTAAAAGTTTCTACCACCCGAACAGCCATCGAAAATTCGTTGGTCTTATTCATGAAACCGGTTTTGTTTTTATTAAGATGTTCAGAATCTGTCGGCCGCTTGCGTGCGGGGTAATAATTATGTCCATACAAGCTTTGTAAGGTTTTCTTCCTTGCAGCGATTTTGTTTTAATGTTGTTTCATTTCGTTTTGGAACACATTTTTGTCATTGTGTGTTTATTCGAATCCATTGTGCAACCCGGATAGTTCTGCATGTCAGATTTTTTTTCTGTTCAATTTATTTCAGGTGTTAACCAAAAGAAACTCTCTGGAATTTTCGGAAGTCAGTATTAGTATTTTTCCCGTAGATTATAAAATTCTAATTTTGTTTCTTGTTGAGCTAACTGGACAGGTGTTTTGTGGGTGGTGCAGTGGCCGCAATATCTTGTGTTACATTAGGTTTGTAACTAATCCGAAGCATGGCACGTACATATTTTACATTCAGAGACTAACCGAATGCCCTGAAAGTGAACAGAATGAAAAGAGCAGTTCATATCCCGACGGACTTCCTCATAATTAGAAAATATTCCGACGCTAATTGTCACGTACAGTCTCGAAGGGGTGCTCGAAAACCGCAACGAAACGCGAACAAAGCGAAAATTAAATAAATATTTCATCGACAATTAGAACAAAAAGAAAAGAAAAACTTACTTTCTACAATTGTTCCGTTAAATATACCAGCGTGATGCGGCGAATAAAAGCCGGGTCTGCATTTACATTGATAGCTCCCTCTGGACCAGCCCGTTAAGCCCAGCTGGGAACGATAAACGCACTACGGAAAAATGGATGGCGTGTGTTTTCGGGTGTTTCGGGGAAACGTTTACCTTCGAAGTTAAATTGTGACATTTGTGCGTTCCGTGTAGCACCAGGATTTCGGAGTAGGAGCCGAGGTGGTCGTCTTCGCATTGGTTCACTTCCAAATTCGAGACGTCGACGTCTAAGCTTAGATAGCCTTTCATTCTGAAAGAGAGCTGAATGAGGCTATATCACCGAGGTTGTGACGTACCCGTGACGTCCGGGTGAGGGAATGGGAACGCTGTAGGATGTGAGCCATTTGCGGGAGATACAGGAGTAGTAGGGATATGTCCACCATCCCCTGTACGAAACTTTCAGAGGACTGTCCATAAATTTCGGTGAGCGCAGACCGGGACTGGAATCCGCGTCCTCGTACCAAGGATAATCCGGATCGGGTCGTTGGCCCACCTCTGGAATGCCCTCGGTTAACTTCCTAGGGCCTCCCATTTCCAAACCTTGCCGCTGCCACCACGCGCAGTTCACCAGCTGACCCGTCGACGCGTTAATTGCGAGCACTCGCGCTGATAAAATATTTGTATCGGAAACTAGCAGGTTTCTTGATATGGCGTCTTGAAGACCTGAAACCAGAAAGTATTCGTATAATAAGAATCCATTTCCACTACTAGTCGCGTCAATACCATAGTTACATAATTTAATATTCATTGTTGCTGGCAGGGTGCGTGTGTGGCTTAACACGAAAAAGTTAAAAGGTTACGTCATGTGCGATTTTATCGGAAATTGTACTCGACATAGGTAAATAAAGATTGATTAGAAACGGGAGAGGCATTTTTGAATAATTGAAGTGTTTGATGATTGATTACGTTGGAGCTTTCATAACGAAATTATGTCGGCCTCTCCTTAAAATGTGATAACCGTTCCTGGGTTTTAAGATTCTACAATCAGAATGATTTGTTCTCGTTGCTGGATTGCAGTAATTGTACGTAGAAAGTTGTAAACTGGTAATTTTGATAAATTGATGTGAAAGTTTAGTCATCGACGATAATAAACGAAGGCGAATGTGATTCATTTTTCTCCGGAAATATGACGTGTTCGTTCTAGGACATTCGGAACCGTTCGGAGAAATTCTAGAAAGATTTTTGTTTGCTATATAAACAATCGAATTGTGTTTCGAGTCAGTTCCAACATCTATGCGCTCGCGTTATATTATAAATGGTGAATGATAGATACCATAGTGTAAAGAATAGAATAGTGAAACAACCTTACGAAGGAAAAGGGAAACTGATTTGGACATCGAGAATTTTTAGTTCTGGACGCGACAATCGGAAGGGAGGGCGTTGCTGTCACGGATTTTAAAAGCGACTCATGCTACAAACCTTCCACATTACATTGCCACCTTACACTACACGAGTTAAGGTGACGCTTTTTTCAACGATCTATTTATTATAATTTTTCATTTCACTTTGTTACATATGAAAGAGAAAGATTAAAAAGATCGCGAAATAATGCTCCTTTGTTCTTTTATTTTAACTGCCTTCAGTTTAAATCACATTCTGCAAATAAAGATTAAAAGTAAGGTGAAGGTTACGTTACGCATTACTACTGTTCCTGTTTATCTGGCCTTATTTGACATTTTGCTTCGAGAAAAGCGCTAAAAGTAAAAGATGTAGAGCACGTGTTGTTCGAGGTATTTTCACTACAATACACCTATGCAACTATCATAAGTTAATATAAAAATTGGGATTTTTTTAATTCAGTGCTGCTGTATGCTATAATCCCTAGGTGCAGGAATAGGATAGTATCAAATTTTAGTATTCATTTGGGGTTGTGTTGGTTGATATGGTGAAACATGTGCAAAGGCACAAAGTGAAAAATTCGTTAAGCCGCTAAGCAAGAGGCGAAGAGTGCACTTTCAAATTTGTTTTTTTCGATTTTAATAGCCCTTATGGACATTCATGCCAACGAGTAAACAAACATGAAATAATTTTTAATTTCTGATCGAATTGCACCAATACCAAGTATGTATAAAGTGGTGTAGTTCCGGAGCCTTTGTGACTCAGACAGACATAAGGAGCGCAAAAGTTCACTTTTTATTTTTTTAAGGTGAAATTACGATCATTTCAGTCGATTCAGGCGTAGTGCAAAAAATCCACTTTTACACTATTAGGATTCTCGTAATAAACGTAATAGCAAAAACGTACAAGTGCCGTAGCGAGGGAGACAAAGCATGCGTTTGCACGTAATTTTATTATAGTCCAAGAGCCCAGTAGGAAAGTATACCTTGAACGCCCGGACGATTCTAATAATTTTCATAGGATTCGCCTATTCGCCATAAAAAGTTGCATTAGAATCGACAACGGTGCCGGCGAAAATCCTGCCGAAAGCAGTTAAAAAAAAATTAAATTCGCCCCTTATTTTTGGAAAATGTACTCTATTCTCCCGGACGTTCAGGAAGAGTACTAAAGGGTGCATATGGATGAGTTTTATCGGAAAACGTCACGGTGCCGGGGCGCAACTTGCCGCAACCCTTGGCACCGCGACTACAAATGGGGTGGTAATTCGTACTAAACTACCTTTTTCTCCCGGACCAAAATATAAAAATAAATAAAATAAAGTACATTTTCCAAAAATAAGGGGCGAATTTAATTTTTTTTTAACTGCTTTCGGCAGGATTTTCGCCGGCACCGTTGTCGATTCTAATGCAACTTTTTATGGCGAATAGGCGAATCCTACGAAAATTATTAGAATCGTCCGGGCGTTCAAGGTATACTTTCCTACTGGGCTCTTGGACTATTAAGGGCGTAAAATTTTCAGAATACCTAAATGGAATTGTATAACCATTTACAAAAAAATTTAGAATTTACTGTTGCAAAAATCGGATTTTTTTATTGGCATTATTGTGCATATAGTGCATAACTGTCGGCCGTACCAAACAATACTCTTTGCCCGTAGATAGTCGGTACGTTTTGAGAACTGGTGGGCGCTTTTACTAAAGCTAACCCGCTTAATAGGAACAATATTTAGGTGCCTTCATACACTTTTTCATTATTGTATCCATTTCTCAGAAGTGAGGACTGTTTGTGGCACTATACTTTTTAAAACGCCTTTCTGCGTGTACAATTTGCGTTTCCTAACGTAAAAGGATCCGTCCAGCGAGAAGATTCTATGCAAAATATACGTCTTTCTTGCATTCAAAAAACAAACTGATATTTAAATATCTATTTCTTTCTGGGACTAGTCGATATTGAATTCAATATAAAAAATGATCAAAGTCCTCGTGTGAGATCGAAGGGACTTCAGCGCATTTTTGTGTGGCAGATCAGTGTTTTATTAGCCAATATTGACTCCACCATCAATAAGATCTTGCCGAAAGCTACCACGTTCACTTTGTCGGTACCATTTTCTCACTTACCGTGCACTCGCAATTCGCGTTTGAAGTTTTGACTCCACCATCATTAAAATCCTTTGGGGGTTACCATATTCCCTTTGTCGACACCCACTTCTGATCACCCGCAACAATTCGGATTTGAAGTTTCGACTCCACCATCAGTAAGATCTCGTCGGGGGTTACCACATTCCCTTTGTCGATACACAGTTCCGACGTCCCGTTCATTCGTAATTCACATTTTGGTAGATTTCGCTAAAATCCCGGCATAAAATCGTATTCAACTTTTGGGTACTTCACATAGCTCGACCTTCTATTAGTGACACGAGAAAGAGAGACCGTGATTCGCGCTGTAAGAAACTTTTGGGCGCCCAAAGTCGTCTACCGGCTACCCCTCGAAGCGCGCCGCGCAAAAGGTGGTTTATGTCGCCCCTAGGAAAAAAAAACAAAATTCCGCGACGCAGGAGTTGTGCGCGTTGACAAGATCTTCCCGACGACACCAATTTGAAAACAATCGGAGAAAAACTGTAGAAGAAGATAGATAAAAACTGAAAAATCTCCAGGTTAGTATAATACGCTCGGGGATGGCGTCCAGATGTCGTCGACTCCAAATCTTGTAGCCCCATCCCTAACGTTCTTAATTACACGGCCCCGATAGTTACATGTACACTCCTTGTCTTTTTACAAGCGTTTTTCTACGGGCGCGCATTTACTGCCAGCCAGCCAGCCAGCCAGCCAGCCGACCAAGCCAGCCAGCCAGCCAGCCAAAGTGAGATTAAAAGCTACTTTTTACAAAAAAAATTTTTTGCAAAAAGGCGCTAACAACGGGGTTAAAATAGTATTTACATTTTGCAAAACTGTTTCTAGTCCGCGTCCTGTGACTCACAATTACATTGTATTTTAGGTATCGGATGTTTTACGATTTTAAGCTTACACCCTCATTAGAAGATAGGGAGGGTAAAATAGACAAAAGAATCATAAATTATAAAATTCTTGCGGTACTTTTACCCATATTATATACAGCCTCCGTTTCAATAGTCTGATGGAATAGTGTAAACTGTAAATAATAGAATCTGGTACCTACCTACATAAAGCAGTTTTACTTTTGTTTTTAAATAGAGGACATTTTAATTTTACTTTCTCTGTGAAATGGCAGGGAATAAATGTCAATATTTATATTGTGAAAATAATCGAAGAAAAAATCCAAATATACCTAGCAATGTTCAAATTTCCGAAGGATCGAAGTTTAGCTTTAGAATGGATATTAAACAGCGGTAAGTTTTTTGCGAAGTGTACCGAAGTAAATAAATCAATTTTGTACTTACCTTACGCCGAGTAAAGTTCACACTCGACTCATATTCTTATAGTCTGCACATATTTTAGAAAATTTACCATTTTAAGCATAGAATGCCAATATCATATTTGACAAGATGCTCAGTTCTGAAATTCTGGGATTGGGAAATACTTTATTTGGCCTAAAGGGTTAATGAGACATCCTTACATTGAATCGTAGGCAGGTACGTAATAATATCTCATTTAGTCATCATAGGTCTCTCAGAAATAATTACATTGTGATTCAAAATAAATAAATTGGGCGCATGCCTGTTGAAGGCCCAAAACAAGAGAGGGATAATAAAATAAAATAAAATACCAGTATTTGCAAATTTCCAGTATTAAGATTTTCAGATGAAGTCTCGGATAAAGTAAATCGATTCAAATTTTCCAATACATAAATTCAGCACTTTAGTACTGTCAATACGTATTCCTATATGAAAAATCGATTGTGTTCATCTCTGAAAAAGGTACAGGTTCACAAAAATAAACAAAACGATGTAACCTTCATCAAGTATAATTGTTGAAAATATGAACAATTACCTCGAGCACATGTTTCGACCAAAATACAGCAGGCCATTTTCAAAGCTGTCCAATAGTTAATAGTTGCTATATTGTTGAGTCAGTGGTGTCATGGCAAATTTGGCAGTGCCAGTATTTATTATACGAATAGAGTTATTCTTACACTATGCCTGAGCGTACGCGCTTGCTTTGACATGAACCTCGACATGAACTAACCATTTGTCTGTTTAATGTCGACGAACTGTAGCCCTTAGTTAACTGTTTCCGAAAACGGAATTCAAAATTCGCCTTTGTTTCCGAATTATGGCGCGGTAAAAAGGACGGACACAAACGTAATTCGAGATTATGGAATTCAGAACGTAAGGTATGAGTTGTTCCATATAGTTTTAAATTTTTTTTACAAGAAGGTTTATTATCTGACATTAAAACACAATGATTATGAAATTTTTGAGTTTTCGTACCATTTTTATACGAATAATATTTCAACACAGTTTTGAAGCAAATTTTGGAATTCTGATTCGAGTTTCGGGTCGATATGCAGAAGTTTTGCTCTAAAATGTATATGTATTAAGTAAACTATAAATCATAATAAATATTGAAAGCGACTATCAACACGGAAGGAGATTAAAAGTCTGCCAACAAAAATAATCAAGTGTGTATACAGAATTTATTGTAATCTTATACAGCATGACATCATCGCATACCCGCGCTCATGAACAATAGCTTCATTGTGCTGTGTACCTTGCTATAAAAGAGCGGTATTTAATTGTATCATTCATATTGCAGATTTCTGTACAGTACTAGCGTTGAGTAGCGTAATCATTTCGAGTAAAAGCATCTGTATTTTTTTACCGACAATCTTTAGTGGATGGTAATATTGACACGCACGCGACATCTATAACTCTTAAATATGCGGTTTCCAAAACGCACATGGAGGTTGTCTCACTATTCTATTCTTTACACTAAGTAGATACTAATTAACTGTTTTTAATTAGCCATTTCAAGCCTTTTATAAATTTATTGTTCATTAATTGTAGATAAATAAGTCTGTAACAGGTGGGCGCTTAGACTTTAAATATTATTTGTCAAATTTACAAAATTGCAGGTACGGGAAATTTTATACGTATGCCGCTTCAGAATCAATATTCAAGAAATAAAGCAGTTTAAGCTAAGAAACAAGTGCTCAAGTAGATAAAAGACGAAACGTCATAGTGTTGTCACGACCTCACATATCTTAACGGTTTCGTTCCGTGTTGCGAAAAGCCGAGCACGTGACAAAAATGTGGGTTTTGTATTGGTTAAAAGGGCACGCTTTCCACAAAAGTTACCTCCAAGACAAAGGGGGTCGTTTCGTATATAAATTCGGCAAGGTATTTAAGCAAATATTTGGTGGGAGAACGGGTTCGTACTAAAAATTCGTCAACGCGAAAGATTTAATAGATCCCGTAAAACTTCAGCTAGTATCTGTAATTATAATTATTGTTTCCCTGGGAATAAATATAAAAATTTACTAGGCTAACTGGTTATATTGCAGTCCCCCTACGGAATTACCAGGTGGTGTTCGAGGGCAGGTTGCACAGGTCTTTTGGACCAGATGGATGGATAAACAGGTAAGCTGCGAAGATAGGGGTTAATTAACCACATCTCTGTTTTAGGCCATGACGACTTAGATAAGAACTTTAGCAAAAGGTGGTCGGCATTCCTACAGTCTTCAAGTAAAATAGTCTTTCCCAATAAAATACAACTGTAACCAGTGTTTGGACTCCCAGCTCAGTAGCGCCTTATTGTTTTCTCTATTCCGGATTTAATTAAGGATAAATATGCCACTGTTTTCACACTAACGATACCTCTCCCCAACTTACGTTAAACTGGATAGTTTCGGGTATTCAGATCCGGACGGAATAGGTTAAGAGGATAAGTCTCGGAGCTCCACTCGCTCTTCTTTCCTATGAAGGTCATACCTCGGTGGGGATATCTTCCAGAGCTGAGAGTAGGGATCGCCACGCATTAATGGGTCATTGCCTTACCATCTCGTAATAAAATTTGACAATTTTACAGGGTTCTTTTTACTGAAATCCCTTACCTTACACTTACACATATATTAGGAAATTCCAGAGTCATCACGGTAAAATTGAAAAATTAATTATCTAAACGCTTTACGTGAATGAGCCATGGCTGTGATCCTCTTGAGGTAATGTTATTTTCCTAGAATTCCTCTTTGTTAACACGTTTCTTTTAGGTTATGGCATATGCTTTAATTTAATTACCTATCTTTGTTTTACTTATATCGTGATGCGAAACCCATTCATTAGTGGGGTACGTAAGTTTTAATTAATAGGAATTGAGTCTGATTTTGACTTTGATTTTGAATATATTTTTCTTTTTAGAAGTACCGCGATTTGGATGAAATGTAAACACTCGCTTTCGAATTGAAGAGGTCTACCTGTCGATTAGCTGGAACTGATCTATTTCTTTGCATCTAAGATCGAAGAATCGCTAAGAAAACATTATCTCAATTACTGGAAATTGCAAACTTGCAGGTAACCTGTTTATAATCGCTTTTGTCGTTAGTTTATCTTGTCGTTTATCTTTACCAATGTCATGAGGAACTGCTCCTAAATTTGTTAAAATTAATTATCTAAGCGTCTTTACGTGAATGGCGCCGGGCTGTAATTCTCTTGCGGTAAAATTATTTTCCTGTAATTCTTCTTTGTTAACACGTTTCCTTTTAGGTTACCCATGGCATATGTTTTAATTTAATTGCTTACATTTGTTTTACCTATATCGGCTATATCGCGATGCGAAACCCATTAACTAATGGGGTACGTAATTAATTGGAATTGGGTCTGATTTTGACATTGATTTTGAATATATTTTTCTTTGTAGAAGTACCGGGTTTTGGATGGAATGCAAACACTCGCTTTCGAAGTGAAGAGGGCTACCTGTCGATTAGCTGGAACTGGTCTATTACATTGTATCTAAGATCGAAGAATCGCTAAGCAAACGTTATCTCAAATACCGGAAATTGCAAACTTGCAGGTAACCTGTTTCTAATCGCTTTTGTCGTTAATTTATCTTGTCGTTTATCTTTACCAGTCATGAGGAACTGCTCCAGATCAAGTTATCCCGACCCCATAAGTGATCAGCTGTGCTGGGCACTTGCATTTAGTTAAGTGTAACCTTGCCCAGAATTGCTAACTTATGTACTGTTTTATGTAATTAAATATGTTTCGCGTACTTTTTATTGAAAACCTTAAGTGGAAAATTCAAATTTTCCCTTACCTTCCACATATATTAGACAATTCCAGAGTCATCGCGCTAAAATTGTTAAAATTAATGATCTAAGCGTCTTTACGTGAATGGAGCCGGGCTGTGATCCTCTTGAGGTAATGTTATTTTCCTATATTTCCTCTATTGTAACACGTTTCTTTTTAGGTTCTGCCATATGTTTTTAATTTAATTACCTACATTTTTTGACCTATATCGCGATGCGAAACCCATTGGTTAATGGGGTACGTACGATTTAATTAAGTGGAATTGGGTTTGATTTTGATGTTGTTTTTGAATATATTTTTCTTTGTAGAAGTACCGTGTTCTGGATGAAATGCAAACACCCGCTTTCAAATTGAAGATGGCTACCTGTCGATTAGCTGGAACTTGTCAATTACATTGCATCTAAGATCGCAGAATCGCTAAGCAAACGTTATCCCAAATACCGGAAATTGTAAACTTGCATGTGACCTGTTGATAATCGCTTTTGTCGTTAGTTTATCTTGTCGTTTATCTCTAGGTACCGAAGTCATGAGAAACTGCTCTAGATTAAGGTAACTGTCGCTATTTGAACGCAACACACATCGTTCCGGTGTCACCCGACCGACGCTTGTAGTGATTTTGACTTTGCGTATTTTTCTAACAGTTAAATCCTCGGTTAAATCCAATAAGCGATTTAGTTAAGTGTATCAATCTACTCGTAAAATTAAAGAACTTTTTAATATTAACAGAAAATTATCGTAAATTGCATTTGGTGGAAGAAAATTATCAAGAAAAATTTGGATTTGCATGTTCTTAAAGAAATCAATTTCTGGGCAAATTGAAACCGTTTGTATTACATGTATTTTGTAATTTTTGAACACATTTGAATTGGATTTGATTAGTTCGTTGAAATTTCAAGAAAGAAAATCCCCAACTGAATGTGTCGATTCTGATTGTCTAAATTGTGTATAAGAAGTGGTGGTGTGTATTGTTTGATATTGAAGTATGGGTAGTTAAAACGATCGGGCCACGAAAAGTATTGTGTTAAAGTTAAAATTCCTAGCGAAAGCTGTAAATAGAAAACTTGTGCAAGGTATTGTAAATTGGAACTATTTGATTAATGATTTTAGTGTCAAAATATTCAAAGCTTTAGAGTAATTTTGCTCTCTTCTCTGTCGGTCTGCCTTTGCGTGTCGTATTTACTGCTACCATTTTCTAAACATTTATTTTGTGCTGTTTGAAGTTGGTAGTTTAGACGTGGAGACCGAGCTAAGACTTTGTTTGGCCCTAACTACGTGGGTTATTATAGAAAATGTCACAATTGTTATTTATAGATGGATTTGGTGGAAAAACATCTAAAAGCTTTGTCGCGTGTCCCCAAAATTAAATTTGACGCACTCGAACCACACGCGCACGTCATTTTTTGAACGCTTTTGATAAGACCTTGCTAAAAAATATCAGAATCAATGTGTTGTGAGTCAAAAAATACTCGATTTTTTATCCTTCTCCAGTGGTTGACCCCCCAGACCCCTCCTTTTCTTGGATTTCTCAGGTTCATATGTTTTTGAGTAATCGTGCGAACGCCCTGCCGGTCTTTTGGATTTGATAACCTACTAGCGCAAGTGTTAGATAATGTATTTACCAATGATAAAGAAATAGCGAACAGTAATTTTCCTCTCCTCATAATAATAAGTATCAATTAATTCACTGGTAAAAATCTTCGATGAGAGATGCAAATAATTGGTTAATTTTTAAATCTTCTTTGTGAATGGGATAAAGCAAATCCATAAGTTAGTACTTTGGCCTTTTTTTGGATAAGCCGATTTCACCAGCTGGTGTTATCTTTAGCAAGTTTATCAAAGATATCTGCTCGGGTTACTCGGTGCTTGTGTTCTTAAAGGTTTTGTTCTTAGAATGGCGAAATTATCCAGCGTGGGTACCGAACGACCTCAATCCATTGTTGTACATGTCTTGTAACACCAGCAATAACTAATTGCACCTCACCTGCCTACTTCGACCAATTATCTTGTCAAAAATCGCGTGTATAATCAGAGGACCAAATAATAAGATTTGATTAAATTTAATTGTTAAAAAAAAGTATAACTAATGAAAGTATGACTGATCGACGTCCTGTCTCGGTTCCAATCCAATCCAGTAGTCGTACTCGCTGCTCATGATGTTATGCCGTTTGCTCTCCACGAAAGGTATCACAGTCTTCTCGGTCGGTACAAACCGGAACCGTAACAAAAAGTGGAACAGCATCAGCCTAATTTCAAGGGAAATTAGACGCGCGGCTGCAAAAAAAAGCGGATTATGGATCGACATCGACCGAAAGGGCCCTACCTATGCACTTCCTTGGACCGGAACTAAACGGTAAGAACGCGCGCTGGTCCACTTTGGCCTTGTTTTCCTCGTTAAACCTCTCGGGATCAAATTTCAGAGGGTTCGGGAAGTATTTCTCATCGCGCATGAAGCAGTAAAGCGGAATCGTTATGTCCTGTCCGGTCGCCAAGTGTAAGGGCTTTTCGTGTGGTAGCACTGGCTGAATGGTGTACGGTTTTGTGACGATGCGATCGACAAACGTCGTGTTGCTACGCAAACGCGAGCACTCTATAAGGCTTCGAATTATCAAAAAAATCGTGAAGAATTGATGTACCTTTGTAAACCATGTCTAAATATTTCATCTGCATCAGAATGTCATGCGTCAGCTTGCCGTCGCAGCTTCTCCACGTCTCGTCAATTTCCACGATCAACTTCTCTTGAACTTCCGGCTGTAACGCCAACTCGTAAATGAAATTGCACATGGTAATGGAAAAGGTATCGAAATTGGAGAAGTACATCCCCATCAACTGCGCCACAATTTCGTCAGTCAGCTCATTGGAATCCTTACGATTGTTGACATCCTTCTTGTTTTCCAACAAACTTTCATGGAGCAAGTGCAGCATGTCGATTCGCGTGATGTTGTGCTTTTGCCGGTATTCCAAAGCGTCCTTAATCAGTTTCCGATAAAAGAGCTTGCCTTCCGTCTCGAAGAATTTGATGCCTAAAATCTGCAAGACATTGGAGAGTGGTGCTCAAACGCTGGCTTTTTTTACCTTTGCCACCGCGCTGTTATAGGCGGCATTGAAGAACAAGAACCCCTTAATTTTGGGCATTGAAAACGTTTTCCTAGCCATCCTCAGAAACTCATTGTTGGGATCCTTGAAGGAGTCGCACTCAATCCCCATGAAGTAGTCCAGGGTGAAGTCGTTGGCAAGCTTCATAACCATGGGGCGTATGTTTCCGCTGACGGTTTTGTTGTGTTCGAGGATGCTTTGGATTAAGCGATTGGTGCTCTTGGCCAAGTTGGGGAACATCACTTTCAGTTTGCTTAGTGTGAAAGCGGGAGTTACAATTCTTCTGTGCTCTTGCCAGTCGGAACCTAGAGGCAATGGAATTATCGACGCAGGTCGCATTGTCGTATAAAACCTGTTCTGATAAAAGTTAGTTTGTCCCATAAGTTATCCACCCCCTTGGGTACGAATAGTCGATGGTCGGAGAAGGAATCAAAGTCCTTGATGGTGATTTGCTTCGCAAGCTCGACGTCACGTATAAATAAGGTCGGTGTGCCAAAGCAATGGAAACCAATGTACCTACAAGGGCCTTTGTCTTCAATCGTCAGGTGATGATCTCTTTTACCTGTGCTTCGAGTACTTATTATACGCGTCCGTCATAACCTGGTTCATTGACTTCCTTTTCAACAGTGACTGCAGCAGGTTCCCGACAAACGGCACTGGAACATCGCAGGGAACTTTTCTCTTCTTCCAGTACTGAATCGGCTGGTAGACCTTCCTGTGGAAGAGGAGCGCGAGAACAACTCCCAAAAGAATCAACCACACGCCCATTTTGTAACAAACTAAAACCAAGAAAAGCACTCCATTCGTCTGTTTACGCGGAGAAAACTGATACTCACCCGGCGATGTCTAAACAGATACTGTTAATTACATCAGATTCTTGTTGGCAGTTTTAATGTTTCGATAGTAACGGATCTCGCGTTAAAAATAGATCCGGTTATCACTTCATTTTCTTGACAACATGCTCGTCGGTGAGTTCGAATTGCAACGTGATCTCAAATGGATTCTTCCATTTTTGGGGTGCCGATTTCGCCTTTTTGTAACTGACGCCCCAAATCACAATGAAAGTGTGACATTTTCGACAACTTACACTATTAACAAACCAATTTCTTCCACTCAACAACACTAATTTGATAATAGACCCTGTTCCAATAATAAAGGAACTAACTAAGTACTGTTAATTGGTGTACCCCCACACTCATCCCCTTGGGTTTACTATTCTATAGGGACCCAATATCTTCTATGATTAGGAAGTCAATGCAAGGGGTACATTGTACTGGAAAACAGAAAAAAATAAATTGTACATCATCCTCAATGTCCGTTTAAGTTACCTTCACGTTTGCATCACTTTCTTCATAGGAGGAAGGACCCAAATCAAGACTAGCATAGGAGGATCACTAACGGTTGTAGGATGCCTCATCCCCTCTGACAAAAGCGGACAAGCGGAACTCAGGAATCTGGGCGAAATTATAGAACCAAAGAGCGAAAGATACCCGGGCATCCAACTAGACTAGGGTGGACTAGAAATGGAAGGGAAGGGGAGGAATAAAGGATAGGCAAAATGCTCATGAACGAGCAAGAGAACATGAATGACAGCGAGCTAACATGGTACATCCACATGGACTAAGAGGGTGGAAACACATTCAGCAAATCCAAAACGATGCTGACAACATGCGGGAGAGGAAATCACAGATTGGCCACATAGTAAGGACCAAATCAAAGAAAATAATCATTACTAACACATTAGGAGTATGGGTCGGAATAGTAGGATCGGACTAGAAAATGGTAAGGGGGAAAGCGGGGGGGGGGGGGATGAAGAAGGAAAGAACAGAGAGCAAAGCGGGAGAACTGAATGGGGGGATGTGAAACTTCTGACAGG
>NW_022170819.1:35706185-35707035 GCF_008802855.1 Photinus pyralis | reverse complement strand
TTTATTTAGTGGTGTACCTTTAAAGGTTACGTAATATTTTTTTTTCTTTTGTATTAATGCGAAATATGTATCTCATCACGTAGTTGTCTCAGATGAAGGTGTTATGAATTATCTTTTACGAAAAAAGTAAAAATATTTTGAAATTTGTACATTTGAAATTTGAATTTATATTAACCTCACATTTTGGTGTTAAAATGGGTCTTAATAAAAAAGTGATCGGAGATTGTACTCACCAGTGGTATAAAGTTTATTTTAAAACAAATACTCCGCTCAAAAACTGACCACCAGCCTCGCCCTATTTCAAAATGTCTCTATCTTGACCCCTTGGTCAAGAAATGTTAGATAAAAGATAAATTTTAAAATTGCATTCATATTCATATGCTGACCTCTATTAAATTACTTTTGCAGTATTTATAAAACCTGTAACTGCTTATAGAAAACGTTACAGGCTTGCCTAGAAAGAAACTATTCCAGAGCTTTCCAAAGCTATCAAAGGCTTTCAACAACCCTGCTCTCTAGATGTCCACCTCCAACAGAGCTCTCTCCGAAAACTTTCTAAGCTTTGCTTTCAAGCAAAGATTCTACAGCCCTTCTTAAAATTTTATAGCTAAGCATTTGCAGGATGTGTCAGGTCCCTCCGGAGCCTTTCCAGACTACGCCAGAGCTTCCTAGTGACTAGACCAAAGATCTATATGCCCTCTATTGACCCTCAAACGCGCTAAAAGGACAAGATGACTCAACGTGATTGAAAGGTCACGGGAAAGTTTTAGAAATTCTTCTAAATGCTTTTCAAAAGGTCGTAGGGGCCAGTTAAATCTTTCATGGACATTATACGCGCCTTCTAGATAGA